>NC_041224.1:133283158-133330269 GCF_002837175.3 Physeter macrocephalus
AGGCTGTCTTCATTTCTTTTCATTCTTTTTTCTTTAGTCTGTTCCGCAGCAGTGAATTCCACCATTCTGTCTTCCAGGTCACTTATCCTTTCTTCTGCCTCAGTTATTCTGCTATTGATTCCTTCTAGTGTAGTTTTCATTTCAGTTATTGTATTGTTCATCTCTGCTTGTTTTTTCTTTAATTCTTCTAGGCCTTTGTTAAACATTTCTTGCATCTTCTCGATCTTTGCCTCCATTCTTTTTCCGAGATCCTGGCTCACCTTCACTATCATTATTCTGAATTCTTTTTCTGGAAGATTGCCTATCTCCACTTCATTTAGTTGTTTTTCTGGGGTTTTATCTTGTTCCTTCACCTGGTACATAGCCCTCTCCTTTTCATCTTGTCTACCATTCTGTGAATGTGGTTTTTGTTCCACAGGCTGCCAGATTGTATTTCTTGTTGCTCCTAAGACATTGGATTTGGCTGCCAGAAGGGCACTTTGGTCCTCTGAGAATATTTCCTGTAATGGGTGGTGTCAGAAGCCTGATTCCCTACTGACTGGAAGGCGAGCAGTGGCACTGCCGACCGTGCGGCAGCAGCGGTGGGAGCCTGGAGACAACCCGGGCGGTTGGGCGGGTACGGCCCAGCCGGGGAGCAGAGGCGTGGGCGCCACCTGCGTGGAGCTGTGGTCTCTGGCGCCGACAGCTGTGGTGATGGCGGTGCTGTGCCTAGACAGATTTCATTTTAATGTCAAATAGGACTTTCAACTCTCTGAGCTATCAGGAGGTGTGATGGGCTGCCTGGAGAGGGGCAGAGTTACCTGACCCTGGAGGTTTGGTACAGGATGTCAAGCTTTGATGGGAAGATTGTAGAGGGAATTCAAGACCTAACTAGTCCCTTCCAACTAGAGGTACTGTGATTTAAGGAGACTGTAACATAAATCCCCATTAAAATAGAGGACATGTGACGTTACTGTCATTGTATTGTGACGTTGTTTGCCTTAACTCAAACACCTTCATTAGAAGTGAGCTAGTAATTTGGATATTTGTGAGAAAGAGGACAGTGAATGACTCTGATCAGACAGTTCTGGTGAGCTTGATTATAACAAATAGGTGCATTATCTGTAACAAATAATTTTTCTCATTCATCTTTCTTTGGTCATCAAAAGCAGACCCCAATTCAAGTGTGAAGAAGCAGTCTGCACAAGGAGATATATTCATGAATTGTTTGTATTGGTGAAAAAAATCCTGGAACCAACCTCAACGTCCATCAACAGAAGAAAAGTTAAGTAAGTTAAGTAAGTCAGCGAGTATGCACACCACTGTTACAATGAATGAAGAAGAGAAGAAAAAAACAACGTATCAATCTTGAAAATAAAATATTCATTGGAAAAAAAGCAAATTGTAATATAATAGAGAGGTTAAAAATTTGGGCTTTGGAATGCTAACGTTTTAAAAATGAAGGACAGTTTAGAGGTTGCCACTGGTTAGGAATGGGGTTAGAGGTGAGGGTTGGAGAAGGTTGGGGGTCGGATGGTGAGAGAGAAAGTGTGGTTTTAAAAGCACAACAGGAAGAAGACTTGTGGGGTCCAACCTATTGATCACCTTGAGTGTGGTGGTGTCTATACAAACTTATACTAGTGCTGAAATTATATAAAAATCACACACACAAAAGTAAAAGTAAAAATTGGGAAATCTGAATAAAATTGGTGGATTGTATCAGTGTCGATATCCTGTTATATTGTGATATTGTACTACAGTTTTGCAAAATGTTACCACTGAGGAAACTGGAAAAAGTGTAGAAGGGATTTCTCGATATTACTTCTTACAAGTGCCTGATTGAATCCTGGCTTTCCCACTAATTATCTGTGAAACCCTGGACAAATGGAAGACTATGAGCCTTTGTTTCTTTCTTAGTAAAAATGGGATAACCATAGCACCCACATCATCGAGTTGTTGTGAGGATTAACTGGCTCAGTATGTGTACAATGTTTACAACAGTGCTGGCATATCTTAGGTGCCCAGTAAATGATTGGTTCTTATTGCATGAACACTATGGTACCACTGATATAAAGATAGAAAACAGGGTTACGTATATTTATAGTAAGACTATAAAGAAATTCATGGAGGTGATTAATACAAATTCAGGACAGAGCCACCTCCGATAACGGGGAAGGGAATGTCCCTGGGGAGGCACACACTGGGAGCATCATTTGTCTGCATAGTGTGTTATCTCTTGAGTCCTGTAGCTCAAACATCGCCTCCTCTGAGATGCTGTTCTTGACTGCCCTGCCCCAGGTGAGACCATCAGTCACACTCAAGACAACACCTTCATCTACCCCTGCCTCAGCACTCATTCTTCCATGGCTGTGTCCCCACCGGAGCTCCTTGATGGCAAGGTCAGGCCCACTGGGCAATGGCTGAATATTAAGGAATGAACATAATGCTTAGAAAACCATCCTGTAGGATGATGAAATCATGGGACTGCTTTGTTACCAGCAGTGTTGCAAAGTTAGGAAGCAAGAGAGGACAATTAACACTCTGCAGCAAGTTATTTGATTGGTAATTAATTAAAATATTCCGGATGCATCTAACATGTGCAAGGCACTGGTCTAGGCCCTGCTGTACAAACACAAACAGGACAAGGGACATAAGATCTAGTACAGGCAAGACTTGCACATATGATCTGTACCTGGTAAGAAAAATGGCCAAAGAAGGGTACCAACCAAATGCTATGGGAAAATCTTGAGAGATTCTTTTTTTTTTCCCCAAGTGAGAATAATGCAACACATTTTAGAGAACAAGAACTAAGCTTTCAATTGAAGTATATAGCTTTTAGCAACATTTCATATAAAAATATTTTCAATGGAAATACATAGCTTTTAACAAATATTTATATTTCATTGTAATTTAAAGAAACACCTAAAAGAACAATCTATTTCGAATATATATGTTCTTACATAGTTTATTCTTTTTAAAAAGTCCCCTTAGCTAATCTTATCATTGTACAGTCCATGCCTTCATTCAGGCCCTGAAAGGTAATATTTTCCTTCCTGATTAATAGGTTGCTCCAAGATGCCATTTCCTAAATTTTACTCCCACAAGGCTCTGTCATTAATGTTAGAAAAATGAATATCTAGCTATACCAAATTAAATTCTCCAATTGTTGCACATGCAGAGGTTTTCAGGGTTAAACTGGATGTCTGGCAGCTTAGGGAAGGATCATCACGTGGGCAGTCCCTGCCGTGTGAAGGTTTGACTGCAAGTGATACAGAGGTCGCACAGCTCTGTCCCCGAAGGCCTGTCCTGAGAATTCTCATCTCACAGACTTTACAGACAGGAGCCACATTCAATGTAACAGTCTAGGAAGAGAGCCACTAAAATGCTTTTCCCCAGTGAGAATGACCGCAGGGTGCTGAGCAAGTCTTCCCTCATATTTTCAAGAGCCGCTCTCAACAGAGCAGTTAAGAAAGTTCATGCACTTGTCTGTCTGCCTGTCCATCCATTAAATCCTACTGAGTGTGTCCTATGTCAAAGTCATTGGTTAGTTAGTAGGGACACAAAGACCAGCATGACCCCAGACTGCCCTGGAGAAGCTGGTGATCCAGGAGAGGAGGCAGGCGTGCGAACTTACATAAATGCAAAAAAGTGTTATGGTGCTGTGAGAGGTGTGTGCCAGGCTACTGAGGACTTAACAGAATGCAGCATCTGGTTCTACTTTGGGGGGTGTGGGTTAAGAGAGCGCCAGGAGGTAAAGCTCAAGAGCTGTAGCATTCCCAGCGAGCAAAGGCGTGGAGGGGTAAGATGGCCCGGCTTGGTTGGGAACTGTGAACCTTTTAGCACGGCCGCAGCACAGCACTGAGGAGACCTGGTCCAGAGATGTCCTGATGCTTTCTCTGCTTCCCGCAGTAAGCAGAACCATCAATGATCAAGTTGTTGCTAAATTTCTTAAATGAGTAAGCATAGGCATTATTCTTGCTTTTATTCAGCTGGCTTTCAGAAAAGGTCTGAACTCTCAGCTCCTTAGCAGTACCATTTCCCTTGAACCCAGTGATACGCAAGACAAGCCTGCTTTTAAAATCCATTACAGAATGCTACTTACCCTGAAGTTTCAACTCTTTGATATATCATCATTAAAACAGTGCTCCACTACTTCAAAAAGCCTCAGAGATTGTTGATTTTGGCACAATCAACAAACGCAAAAGCAAAGCAAAGGGCTGGGTTGGACTCTGAATCCACAAATTAAAAGTCATCCCGTCTCAGTCTTATCATTACATTAACTTAGTTTAGTGTAAGCACCATGATGGGCTTTTCTTATTCTTTCATCAAGACTGAAAAGATTATACTGGGTCTCACTGTGACTTAGCAGCTAGAAGGTGTACATGCTGTGGAGCGCTGCCCTTCCTGATCCCCCCAGACACACTCGTTACAGTGCTGCCAACATTGATCAGAGGAACTTGGGAATGGCCTTCAGGAAGAGGTGCCATCCCTTTTTATTTTCATTCACTCATTCAACACACACACACACACACACACACACACACACACACACACACACACACAGAGTGAGCACTTACTCTGGGGTAGACACTGTTCTGTGTATTGGAACTCATTTGGCGAACAAAATGAGTTCCTGCCCTCATCGAACACATATTCTGCTGAGAGGCAAGAGAACAAAGCTATATCTGTATCTAATATATGACATTATATAGATCTCTATCTCTTTCTATCCATCTATCTATCCATCCACCTATCCATCTATCTCTCTACCCATGATGTCAGGTAGTGACAAGTGCCTTGAAGAAAGAGTGAGGTAAGGGGAAAGAGAGGAGAGAGAGAAAGTGAGTGTGTATGTGGGCAAGTAGTGAGGGGTCACAGGGAGGGCCTTTCTCAGAAGGTACCCTTTAAACAGAGACCTGAATAAAGCCAGGAAGCAAATCATGTGACAGTTTGGGAGAAAACCAGTCCGCGGAGAGGGAATGTGCTTAGCAGGTGTGAGAAGTGTCAGAGAGATGAGAGTGGCTGGAGAGGGGTGTGGGTGGGATAAGGGGAGTGGAAGAAGGGTTCACAGTGAAGGGCTAGGCCATGTAAGGTTGTTGTTGTTTTTTGAACATCTTTATTGGAGTATAATTGCTTTACAATAGTGTGTTAGTTTCTGCTTTACAACAAAGCGAATCAGTTATACATATACATATGTTCCCATATCTCTTCCCTCTTGCGTCTCCCTCCCTCCCACCCTCCCTATCCCACCCCTCTAAGGTGGTCATAAACCATTGAGCTGATCTCCCTGTGCCATGTGGCTGCTTCCCACTAGCTATCCACCCTACGTTTGGTAGTGTATATATGTCCATGCCACTCTCTCACTTCGTCACAGCTTACCCTTCCCCTCCCCATATCCTCAAGTCCATGCTCTAGTAGGTCTGTGTTTTATTCCCGTCCTACCCCTAGTCTCTTCATGACATTTTTTTTCTTAGATTCCATATATATGTGTTAGCATACGGTATTTGTTTTTCTCCTTTTGACTTACTTCACTCTGTGTGACAGACTCCAGGTCCATCCCATGTAAGGTTTTGTAGATAAGGAGTTCTTGAAAGCAACTGATGGAGAGCCATTAGACCAACTGATATTACCTGATTTACCATTTACATAAAATAGTTATTATAACCATATAACCACAGGGAACCCTCTCCGTGGAAGACTCTATTTTTCAAAGATGGCCGTATCTATATATTTATCTCTTCCTAGATGTACTTCTAACAACGTGACCCACCAAGAGAAGTGGTCTATGTTCCCTCTCCCTGAAACTAGAGAGGGGCTTGGGATTGTCCCAATCATTGCAGTATGACAGAAGTGATCTTATGTGCCTTCCAAGGCTAGGTCCTAAAGAGGATAAGGCTTCCTTCTGCTTTGTTTCCAATCTCTCTCCCTCCCCACCCCCCTCCTTTCTCTCTCCCTCCTTCCCTCTCTGTCTCCAGAGATGCTCACCCATAGGAACCCACCTGACAGGTTGTGAGGAAGCCCAGACCCCTTGGAGAAGCTGATGGAGAGGAACTGAGGCTTCCTGCAAACACCCAGCACCGATGTGCCAGCCATATGAGTGAGCCTCTTTGGATATGGATTCTCCATCCCTACACAAGCCTTCAGATGACTTCGGTGCCAGCTAACACCTGACTGCAACCTCATGAGAGACTCTGAGTCGGAATCACGAAGCCAAGCCACTCCTGATTCCTGACCCACAGAACCCGTGAGAGATGAAGAATTGTTTTTAGTCACTAAGTGGTGTCACTAAGTGCTAGATCATGTAAGCCTTTGCAGGTCATGGTAAGGAGCCTGGATTTAATTCTAAGTATGATGGAAAGTCTTAGAAGGTTTTTAGTAAGGAACTGATATGCTCTGATTTGCCAGTTACAAAAAAATATTATCATAACCAGATAACTACAGGAAACCCTCTTCGTCCCTGAACATGTTATCTATCTTTTCTCCTTCCTCCTGTCTCTTTATCTCATCTCTCTCACCTGTGCTCTCTCTTTAATGCCCCTCTCCCTTGTTGCTCCCTTCCTTTCTCTCAGTTACTCGAATTCCCTCCCTCCTTGGCCTCCCCGGTGCCACTCAGAGGAGCTGTGATTCTCTTAGCCAAACCACCGCTGTGGGGAAAGGATTGAAGAGGAATTTGGGGTGGGTGAGGTGAAGGCAGGCCTCTGCTGCACATTGAGATTGAGAGATTTTTACAGAAAACACCCAGGAAGAGATGCATTCACCTAACTTGCCAGTGTGGGTGTAATTAGCAGAGGAGTAGAATGCAAATAGCTAAATCATCCTAAACTTGGACTGTTAGTGAGGTATAAATGTAGGCTCCCTGAAGAAAAGATGGAGCAGTCAAACAATCCATACTTACGGTCTTTTTATCTAACAGGCACAATGATCCAGCTACTGAATTCTATTAATACTTATGTGGCTCGTCATTAAATTAATTCTCTCAACATGTGTTTTTCCAAAATCATTAGTATGGTGGAAAAAAGACGTATAAATGTTGTAAAGCAAACTGCCAACTCCCTAACACTTGAGGAGACACTTTACAAATAACAAAAGAGCCAAGGTCTGTGAAAAAGATTAGGAATTGCTTTTTAGTTAATGAAGACTCTTCAAAACATTTTTACCCCCTGTTGTGTGTCTGCTGGAATTCCTCTTCTCAGGAGAATTAAATTTAACCATCAACAGTCTCATCCCTTAGTATTTTGGCTATTGTTGCTATTAGCAACATTTAATTTGTGTTTAATTCCTATGGATTTGATTTTGAATGGGAAGGTGACAGTGATTTTGTTGCCTGAAGCAGCGTACTCTGACATACCATCACTCTTCAATTAATACAAGTCCCCGATTTCAAAGCAGTTTTGACATTGGCACAGAGGTTGTCAAGATTCTATAATTCAGTTTAGCGGCTGCCACTATGCACTCAGACTCCATTACTTAAGCAGATTCCTCTTTAACCCTCATTTTTGACCCCAGATACAGACATCGTTGGCTGTAAATCTCTAAGTATTGAGAGTTAGGATTCACAGGTCACATCACTTTATTGGTGCACAGTATAAGCCCCATACCTCATTTCTGACACTGATGGAAAGAACTTGTCATTTTACTCTCTGTAGACTAAAAAAACCAACAAAAAACTAAGAATTGAAAAGAATCTTGAAAAATACCTTGCACTAAGCACTCATTTCATATTTATGAAATGTTTTATTAATAATAATTAGATGAGCTTTATTTCAGGTACTCTCACACTATTTATCAGACTCTTAAGGGTCCCAAGATGAGTCAAGTTGTCAAGCCCATTTCCTCCCAAAGTCCTGAGGGAAATCATCTGTTTCTTCCTGGTACTTTCTTTTAAAGAGCTTAGTCTTTATGGAGCTGGGGAGGCTCTTAGTGATGAGAAGCAATGCCCTGTACACACTGACAACAGGGGATGAGGCTTCATTCAATTCAAATGCAGAAAAGTTCATTCAGCACTCAGTTTGTAGTTCATACTTCACACTCTTTGGGAGTGTCTCAGACACACAAGCTCAACTGCAAGATTGATCAGAACGAGTATTCTTAGGGATGAGAGGGGTTACATATTATCACCTGAAGATAAAGACTATCAAATGTACAGGAAATATTTATGGGCAAAAATGAATCTGCTTTCTTAAAATCTTTAATAGAAGAAGTTGTCAATTAAATCAGCCATCATCTCTAAAGATAGATGAATGGTCAACCTGAATTTTAAAAATTCATTATCTTAAAATTTAGTGATTGAAGTCCAGGGGCCATCACAGAATTAGTTCATCTTTCTCTAGAAAGAAGTTTGACATCATTTTGAGAGTATGATTTATGACTCACACAGAAAAGAAAGGATTAAACGTTATTTGTACTCATTTGGCATATTACTTTGAAGTTACCGTAAGTTATTTCATTAGGTCTAAATGCCATCGATCCTAAAAGGCACCATCATTTTATGTTCCAATAAGAAAGAAAAGCATTGCCAGTTAAACTATGAAGCAATTGTTTAAAATCACATTGATTGTAAGTCATATCCTGATTGCAGAAATGATAAAATGTGAAAAAAAATGTGTGTGGTAGGCAGAATAATGGCCCCCAAACATGTCCACAACCTGATCTCCAGAACCCACAAACATGTTAGGTATTCATATAGATGAATACATGCAGATGGAATTAACATTGCTAATCAGAAGATGGGGAGGTGATTCTGGATTATAATCACAAATGTCCTTGAAGTGGAAGACAGAAGCAGAAGAGTCAGAGGGAGATGTGATTACAGCGAATCATCAGAGAGGAGCAAGGTTGTTGGCTTTGAAGATGGAGGAAGGAATTATGCGTGAAGAAGGTGGGTGGTCTCTAGAAGCTAGAAAAGGCAAGGAAATAGATTCCCCTCTAGAGCCTCCAGAAAGAATGCAGCCTTGCTGACACCCTGATTTTAGCCCAGAGAGACCTGTATTAAACTTCTAACCCACGGAACTGTAAAAGGTAATAAACCTGTGATTGTTCAAGCCACCAAGTTTGTATAATTTTTTTTTTTTTAGTGAGAAGTTGTCGTTTATTATTTTTTTAAATTAATTAATTTTTTTTTTTTTTTGGTCGTGCGGCATGTGAGATCTGAGTTCCCCGACCAAGGATCAAACCTGTGCCCCCTGCAGTGGAAGTGCAGAGTCCTAACCACAGGACTGCCAGGGAATTCCTGAGTTTGTATAATTGTTTTATGGCAGGGATAGGAAGCTAATACAATGTACATCTTAGAATCCATGAATATAACTTGTACAAATTTGAAATTATAATATTTATATTTTACTAGATATATAAATTTGTGAGACTTATTCAATTGTTATTCATAAACAATTTTAGACAAGCCTGAAAAGCTTAATTATGCACTCCTTTCCCATAGGGGACAACCTTCATTAGGCTGTATAAATTCAGATAAATATGTTCAGGAACCAACCTTACCACTCAACATTTCACTTGTCTCTGATGTTTTGCTCACTTCTACTTATTACAAATGTGGAAAAAAACCCTTTACAATGGGACAAAATAATGCCTATGCATTCATAATCCCTGATCCAGCTAAAAAATTAGAATATTCCAGAGTATTAAAACCTCTCTAACCAGACCAGATATTAGTTTTTAGTCAGTGAATCTTTATCATGTAATGGAATGTAAAACATTAATTGGTATTTATTTGGTTTCAAAAATTTTTAAATATCAAATTCTTTGTGTTAGCCCTCAGTCTAGCACATAATACATTCATTCTATACAAATGTATAGTTTGCAACTGTACTACCTAAATCCAAAGCTGAATTTCTAAAAACAAAATAAACTAATCTTTGAATAATCCCCAGCACCAGGTCTACTACACTCTAGATCCCAGATCTCATAATCTCATGTATAAAACCTTGACATTAAACAAATGAGTCCAACATTTTTCAGGCAATTTGGAAATGTCACCTCACATGGGCACAGTGAGCGATCCCTCAGGGGGCACAGTACTCTGAATACAAAATAGATGACCTAGGCATTGGTTTGGAGCACCAGCTCAGCAAACCATCAAAGAAAATTATTCTTTTGTTATTCTTATGCCATTAGGAGTTTCACAATTCCAGGAAGGATCTTAATTGTAGCTGGTCCAAGATCTTGTTTTCTCTGGCCAACAGTTTTTTTCTTTTTATTTCTTTGTTTCCTCTATCATTGTTGTCTTGTCATACACAATGCAATTTTCCCAACCCTTTCCCTGATCCTCTTCAAATCGAAGGTCAGTGTTTCCAGCTTCTGGGATCAGAAAGCAAATATTTATTACGATGAAATAGAGATTTAAGGCAATATTTTGTACCTTAATAGTCATCTGGCTTGGCTTAGCTTCTGCCCATCAGATAAAAAAATGAGTAAATGAACCCACTTCCCATTCATTAACAGAATCATTCTGGAGACGTTCATTTTTTGGAGCACTTATTGATAAGGCTCTTTGGGCAGCCAGCATGGGCTTTCAGACATATTATACCTGCATGGCCATTGATGCTGTGCTCTAAGTCTTCTGATCCTTCTTTCAGCACCCTAACCCCCTCCCCCCCGCACTTTGACAGAAATTGCTGCTCACACTTTCAATGGGAAGCAAATTGCTGGTGCGGTCTCAACAGCAAATGACTGAGCTAATCAATTGTTCTATTACTGTTATTAGCCTGATTATTAGAAGTGCTGCTCATTTTACAGAATTGAAATGTTTCTGTTTTCTAAAATAACCCAAAGAAATTTACAAATATTCTTTTATCTGTCTTCAGGAAGGTTATAATGCAAGTCACACTATTCCCTCTTAAAGATGAAGGGATTTGTTTTCTGGGAGGTCATAATAATTAATATTATTAAAACTTGAGTCCCCTATCTTTTAGAGTAATATTCTATCTGCTAAAATAAAATACATTAAATTAAAAATACTGCTTTGTCATATTTGAAATTTTTTTCTTAGATTTTATCTTTAAAATCTGCTTGTCAATTGTTCATTTGTGACCCACTGAAAATATGACATACAGTACATGGGCAGAATAGCACTGCACATCAGAAAATTTCAGAAGATATGAAAATCATGTTTTATTTTTGTTCTAAAATCAAAATCATGGTCTTTTAATCCGAATTTATTCATCTTTCTTCTAGTAATATAGTCTGTTGACTAAAAAAATCACCAAGGTTATAAAATCCATAAATTAAAAAAATTCTTTTGAGACCAAAACATTTGTACAAGGCTAAACCATCTCTCTGGAATTCAGTTAGAAGAGGTGGGTTGGAAAAGATGTCGACAGAGCCAAGTTGACACACAAGTTTATCCGCTAAAGGTCAATTCAAGATAATTTACTCAAAGGAGAGAAAGTTGGGCCCTGATTCCAAGACAATTTACTCTGATTTTAAATTAAACTCCAACAACCTTGATTATTTTGTTTCAAAGTCTACGACTCATTGAAAGTAATGTTTCTATAAACAGATTACAGCAAGAGGCAACAGTTGATAGCCTAGTAAAGAGACTTGAAAAACAAGTGAAAATGAAGAAAAATCCCATGGTGATCTAGGGGCCTGGGCTAGCACATTTCAACCTTCCTCAGTACGGCTGAGAGGGTCCTGGACTTACAGCACAACACAGTCTTGCACTGGAACTCAGAACTGAAATGCTAGTCTAGTCCAGACATAACCACTTATTATCTGAGTGCCCTTGAGCTAGTTACTGAGGTGCTATGAGTCTCACATCCACCTAATGGGAAGAGTTATTCCTGCGTTGCCTAGTCCATCAATGTTACAGGTTGGGAAGACTAAATGAGATCACGTATGTATTAGGTTATTGATTCAGCTGCATGTGAATTCTTTCCACGAGAATAAAGACTGTATTTCTTAGCCTCTGGGTGTGGCCCTAGAACTAACTCTGGCCATGGTGGTGGTGAGAATGCAGGTGTGGTGGTGAGCAATCCTGGGCCGTGAGGATGATGGCAGCAAGACCAAAGGGACCTACATTCCTGATGACTCCTTCAGCAGAACAGGTACACTCAGCTCAGAATTTTATGTAAAAGAAGAAAATTTCCATCATGTTTAAGTGCCTTCAATTCAGCTGCATGTGGTGTGTCCCTATCACACTAAATCTGAATGACTTATGCCCTGAAAATTCTGGATGGGATTTGTTATAAGATGCTTGAAGAGTAAGAAAAATATTGCTGTTTCATAAGCTTAAAAATTATATTCTTAGCTCTCCACATACAAGTAAGAATTCTCGTGATGATTTGCATTTTTCTTCAGAGATCGTAGTAGGAAACAAGGATTTTGGGACCCATGGGCTGACTGCACACGTCTCCAAGTTCTGTAGGGTAGGTCAGAATGTGTTTGGGTTTTTTTTTAATAAATTTATTTATTTTATTTATTTATTTTTAGCTGCATTGGGTCTTCATTGCAGCCCGCGGGCTTTCTCTAGTTGCGGCGAGCGGGGGCTACTCTTCGTTGTGGCGCGCAGGCTTCTCATTGTGGTGGCTTCTCTTGTTGCGGAGCACGGGCTTTAGGCGCACGGGCTTCAGTAGTTGTGGCACATGGGCTCAGTAGTTGTGGCTCGTGAGCTCTAAAGTGCAGGCTCAGTAGTTGTGGCACACGGGCTTAGTTGCTCTGCAGCATGTGGGATCTTCCTGGACGAGGGCTCAAACCCATGTCCCCTGCATTGGCAGGCGGATTCTTAACCACTGAGCCACTAGGGAAGTCCCCCAGAATGTGTTTTTAAGGAAGAAGTGATGAAATAGAGGCTAAGTTGGCTAGGCCTAGGACCAGCCCAATGCCCATCCTCCCCATAATGGTTTTAGGGAAATCAGCTCCTTCCTCCAAGGAGGGAAACAGTGGAGCACAGAAAATCAGAGATAAGAAGAAGGGCTGGGATTTTTCATTTCCCCTAAACACCACTTCTACAACTTTGCCTGATGTTACTTTTGAATTAAGTTCTACAGAAAGAGCAATTGTGGACCCCATAAGCATAGCGTTTACCCAAGTGCCTTCGTTAGTAATAGGAAATTACAGGCCATCTGCTAAAAATACACGATGGGGTAGTCCTGTCTTTCAAAATTTACTTTCGATTGTTCACCACAAATTGGGGACATAGAATTGGGGGCACAATGAGAAGAATGGGAAAAAATACAGCTTTACTAGGGAATTTAATATTCCTCTAGCTACAGCTATCAGTGTAGGTTCTTTAGAATACTGGTTACTAGCAAGGCTCTAAAACCAGGTTCCAAATAATTCATTAAGTGGAAAATGTGGAATAAATTCTGTAAAAGAAATGTTTTGTCCCAGTTTCAAGATTTTTATGGCTCTTTCATTCAAAAAAAAATTCCACTAAACTGGAATACACAGATGAATCACCTCCTGCCTGGAAAACTTCAGAAGAAAAAGGCACTTGACTGGCCGGATAGTCTTCAGAAAGCATTTTTATCATATTACTTACCTGTCAAGAGTCTAAATATTATTATTTTGTTTGGTCAATTCTCATTCTCTAGACTACCCTTCAAAGTCCTATATCAGCCAATCTTCCTGTTACCACCTTGCCAACCTCTTTATTCCTTCATTACTTCTTAGGACAACATCATAACATTCTCTGCACATATCATACTTTTCTTATTTTTTATAGAACCACACAGTATATGTTCTCTTGTGTCAGTTGCTTTGCCTCAACATCAAGTGTTTGAGATGCATTCGTTCTGTTGCACGTTCATTCCTTTGTGTTGATGAGTAGTATTCCACTATGTAGATATTCTACAATTGTTTATCCATGCTCCTATTCATAGACATTTGAGTTGTGTCCAGTTTTAGGTTATTATAAATATGACTACTATAAATATTCTTGCACAAGTCTTTTGTAGACATATGTTTTCATTATTCTTGGGTAAATGCCTAAGAGTGGTATTATTGATTCATAGTGTAATAGTGATCAGTTCATTATTGATTCACGTTTAAATCTATGAGAAATTGTCAGCTTTCCAAAAATAATTTATTCTCCCACCAGTGATGGATGAAATTTCTAATTGCTTCATACCTTTGCTAGTATTTGGTATTGTCAGTCTTTTTAATTGTATAAAAATTATATAAAATATAATATAATGTAAAAAATAATTATAATGTATATTATAATATAAAATGGTATCTTATTGTGGTTTTAATTCACATTTATTTAATGATTAATGATGTTGAGTACTTTTTCATGTGCTTAATGGCCATTCTTCTATTTTCTTTGGTAAAGTGTCTATTCAAGTATTTTGCCATTTTAAAATTGGATTGTTTGCTTTTTGTTGCAGGAATATATATACCAGATTCAAGTTCTTTGATATATGTTTTATTTTTTCCTAGTCTACATCTTGATGCCTTTTGATTTGTAGAAAAATTATAAATTTTGATGACATTAATTTATAAATTTTTTCTTTTATGGTTAGCACTTTTTGTGTCCTCTTTAAGAAATTTTTGCTTTTTCAAAACTGAAAATATATTCTTCTATGTTTTCTTCTAGAAGCTTTATGGTTCCAACTTATACTTTTAGGTCTATGATCCAATTCAAATTACTGGGAATATCCCCAATTCTTTCTGAAATATTTCAAGAAATTTATTTCTGCCTTCTCATAGGGAAACTTAACTCTCACTCCCAAAATAGTTGTCTTCATACTTTGTCTTATTACACGAGAAAAAATACTGAACGAGGATAAAGTAATTAGGCTTCTATGGCAAACCTGTTGGTATATCTGACCCACATCCAACCATCCAAGGAAAGTTCCCTAAGCTCTGAAATAGTGAACTTTTCCTTATAATTTTCTATATTCTTGCCATAGAATCAGTTATGGATTAATAGATTGCACTCCCATATCTAAATAAGGATTTTAAAAATAAGACAGCTCACACAATATGTAAGAGGAATTCAATTTTTAGTGGACAAGGTTCTAAAAAAAAAAAGACTGAGGATAAGGAACAAAGCCCTTCTATTGAGATAACTGAAAGGAAAAAGAAGCCTTACCACTGGAAACTTTAAAAAATTCATATTTAATATGGAATCAGAATTACTTTTTTGAGATTATTTAGGTTTCAAATCATTTTTTTCTAACAGACTATTTGAATAGCTCTTACTTTCATTTAAGAAAGAATTGTTCTCTTTTGAAAATGTATTTGCATTTGCACTGTTTGCTCTTAAAAAGCCCTTATCCCTAAATTGCTTCATAATACTGCTAAGTGACACTATGAAATATGCACAAAATCTGATGACTTGATAGGGAGATGTACAGTGTAGAGAAAGCAGAGGTGGCAAATCTTTTCTAATTAGCACCTCTGGGCCCCAAGGAAAAGCAGCTTATTTCAGAATTAGGGTTTTTTTAGTATCTGTGAGTAAAAAAAAAAAAGAAAGAAAGAAAAGAAATTTAAAAGACAAGTGAGTAATAAGAAGGCAGACAACTAAATGGAAGAGTGGGCAAATTACTTAGCTGACTACATGTAAAAGAAGATACTAAAATGACCAGAAAACATATGAAAACCTTCTCAATACCACTGGCTATCACAACAGTGTGATACCGCTATATACCTACCAGGATAGCTAAAATACAAACACAATTAATAGCAAGTGTTGGTGAGAATGAGGGGTGCTGCTGGTGGGAACGCACTACGGCACCGCCACCTGGTAACACTGTTTGGCAGCATGGACTAATGGTGAGCTTACGTGTACACTATGACCCAGCAGCTCCCTTCCTAGGGATATAACACAAAGAACTGCTTACGTGCGTACACCCAAAGACATGTACTATAATGTTTACAGCTGCACTACTCGTAATAGCCAATACCTGGAAACTGCCCAGATGTCCACCAATGGTAGAATGGATACATTGTGGAATATTCCTAAAATGTACTACTATAAAACAATGAAAATGAATGATTTAAAACTACATGCAACAATAAGAATGAATCCAACAAACATAAAGATAAGCAAAAAAAAAAAAAAGCCATGCTGGAGTATGTGCTGTCTGATTACATTCACCTGAAATACAAAACCAGGCACAGTTAATATGCTGTCAGAAGCCAGGATACTTGTACCCTTGGCAGGGGCAGGTGCTAATTACACAGGTGTGATCAGTTTGTGAAAATTCATTGAGTTGTACATTCACGATTTCTCCACTAAAATTTGCTGTAACGTTTCCTTTTTTTTTTTTTTTTTGCAAGCTGCAGGCTCAAATAATTTTAGAAGTAATTTCAGAAAACTTGCAATCTGGCACTTCCTGGGTCTGACATAAAGCAAAAACACTAACAATGAGTGGTGGTGTGCTGGTGCTGGCTTGTTCTGACTCTCATCCCAGCTCCAAGGTGATTGCTTTCACATCAGGATAGCCTGAAGTCAGACATGGCAAATCCTACAAATCAGGCCTTTACATTTTTTTTTTCCAGTGTGCCACTGAATCACAGCAGTGATAAACTTTTTCTGCATAAATAATAATCGCTTGAAATTGAAGAAATTTGGCATCTAAAATGAACATTTCCCTTAGAAGATTAGCACCAGACTGGCTCTTGCACTGAGATAAGGAACTCCACATCAAGACTCAAACTTCAAAATCCTCATGGTGGGTAAGGGAGAAGGCAAAAGCACATTTACCCATTTTGTTTTCACCTTTTATCTCTCTCAATCAAATCTTCTCATTTTAGGAAGTAAATAATCACAGCAGCTTTGTTGTTCCTTTTTGACCACCTCCCTCTGCCCTACCCTTTCCTTTCTCTGCAAGGAGGTGACAGTGAGTGTCATCTGTAGACAGGGGTCATTACAAACCCACCAGTGGGTTGTCCCACCCAGGATAGAGAAGTAGAGGTCAAAGCTGGGTGGCACGTGCTCTCCTCTCCCCACCTAGCTGCCTCTGCCCATTCCACCCTGTGCGGTCAGCCTCCCTCTCACACGGCTCTGGAGCCCCTAGGGCACTTCCAAGGCCAGGGTAATATGAGGGGAACGGAAGATGCTGCAGCTACCCGGTCCATCTTCTTTTGATCCCCAAATATTGAAGCTCCAACTGAGAAACTTGAAACACTAGGAAAATTAAAGTGTCTCTTCACAAAGGCACAAGCAGCAGGCAGCAGACGGTTTTATCCAAGAAACTCTTGTCAGGAAATGAGCCACAGAAACATCAATAAATCTAGATCCCAATTAAATTTGACACTGATGGTGACCCTAGCTCTCACCTAATCTTACACCCTTATTCTATACATAAGAAGCTGGATGTCTAGAGAAGCCAAGTGGGTTGCCCAAGGGGTAGACACAAGGTCAGAACAGGGGCCTCTAACTCTGTGTCTCTTGCTTTTTCTATTTATTTTGGTACTTGGTTGCCACTTTCATAAATTCCTGAATGGACCTCTCTCCCACTCTTACTCCATGTTAATGTTTCTGAATTTGGGATGTACCTTGTAATTCTTTTTAAAATTCTTTTTCCTGTTTATCATTTTTTTTCCTAGAAATAAATTTAAGCCTGTTTTTAACTTGTTGGTGTCCTGGAATCTAGGCAATGTAGATTTACAACAGATATTTACATTTGAAAAATATATACCGGAGATTTCTTTGTAGGAAATGTTTCTAGTACATTTAAAATATGATTTTGTTGGGCTTCCCTGGTGGCTCAGTGGTTAAGAATCCACCTGCCAATGCATGGGATAGCATTCGAGCCCTGGTCTGGGAAGACCCCACATGCCACAGAGCAACTAAGCCCGTGTGCCACAACTACTGAGCCTGCGCTCTAGAGCCCGCGAGCCACAACTACTGAGCCCACGTGCCTAGAGCCTGTGCTCCGCAACAAGAGAAGCCACCGCAATGAGAAGCCCGTGCATCGCAAAGAAGAGTAGCCCCTGCTCACCGCAACTAGAGAAAAGCCCGCGCGCAGCAACAAAGACCCAACACAGCCAAAAATAAAATAAAATAATTAAAAAAATTAAAAAAAATATGGTTTTGTTTACATGAAGTTTTCAGGAACACATGCCCACTTGGAGCTGCATTTTGGAAGCAGTCCTTAGCAGCTTGTTGCCTGTCAATCTTTTTTTCCATTTTTGCTGTCCTCCTTGAAGTCATGGCCCGAATTCCTCACAAACTCCCAGAGGTGAGTGAGAGTCAGGAATCCTTGGAGCAGCCATTGGGGAAGAGCAGACGGCAATGTGGATGGCTGCGCTACCCTCACTCTCAAGCCTTTGGGGAGAGGGGTCCGATCTATCTGAATTTCTCACTGCTCTTGGCCAGCTTCTGACTAACCCAATGTGCTGGTTAATTTTATGTGTCAGCATGACTGGATCACAGGTATCTGGCTACACATTATTTCTGGGTATGTCCGTGAGGATGTTTTGGGATGAGATTAGCATTTGGATTGGTAGACTGAGTAAAGCAGATTGCCCTTCCCAGTGTGAGCAGGCATCATCCAATCCACTGAGGGCCTGAATAGAACAAAAAGGTGGAGGAAAGGAGGATTTGCTCTCTATGACTGACTGCTTGAGCTGGGACCTTGCTCTTCCCCTGCCCTCAGACTGGGAGTTACACCATCAACTCCCCTGGTTCTAAGGCCTTCAGACTCAGAGTGAACTACACCACCAGCTTGCCTGTGTCTCCAGCTTGTAGCTGGCAGATCATGGGACTTCTCAGCCTCCAATTGTGTGAGCCAATTCCTAAAAATAAGTCATATACATATATGACTTATTATTTCCTGTCCTATTTAACAGGTAACAATAGCTCACATTAATCATGCACTTATTCTGCTCAGGCTCTGTTCCAAGGGTGTTGTATCTACCATTCCTTTCATCCTCACAACAATCCTTGGAGATCGATCTGATTATTATCTCCATTTTACATATGAGAAAACCAAGGCACAGAGAGGTCAAGTAACTTACCCAAGTTCATGCAGTTAAATGGTAGAAAATCTAGGGTTTAAACCCAGGCAGTCTGCTTCAAGGTCCGTGTTCTTAACTCCTCCATTGTGTTGCCTGAATAATAGCAGACCCAGGAACAGAACATAGCTCTTCTGGCCCTATACTAACTTTTCTGGCCCAGTACCATGCAGGCAGTTCCACTACAGCTTTATCATGAAAAGGCCGCTTCAGCTGGGCTCTAGTCCTTTGGTTCTAACTCTCGTTACAGCGCTTGCTATGAAAGGGCTTAACCAGAGACTAGTTTTTACATTCCGCCATGCTCATTCTATTTCCTGTTTCTCCTATTTTATTGTCTGTTACTTGAATTCCTGCTGTGCATCTCAGATTCTTCTAGCTTATATATAGTTTTAAAATGCTTGCCATCATTTGCTCTCAGCCCACAAGGCATTGATGTGGCAACTTCACAATGGCATATGTGATCAACTGCTTTTAGGAGTGGGGAGGAAGGAGTCTCATGTTTCTGGTAGGTGACATGGTGGCCTCAATAGGGTATTTTAAGGTTTGAGGCAAGGTGATCATGAGCTGTCAGACTTTAGTCCTGGCCCTGAGTCTCAACTTCAACATGCATGAAGCCCTCCTAACCCAGTTATAATGATGATCACTGTTAAATTAAAGAAATAGTTCATGGTGGAAAAGACACTGATGCGACATGACATCTCATAGCACAGTTCACACAGCAAATCCTGTTCTAGCAACAAGTGTTCCGTGACCTTTGTTTTAATACATTACAAGAACCAGTTCTTCTCAGAGGTGCTTGGGAGTTAAAATGGTCACACGCCATTATCTGTGTAACCATCATCCACTCCTCTTTCTGGGTGTATAAAAGTGCTTTGTTTCTATGATCAAACTGGAAATAACCCTCACTGTATGAATTTCCCCAGTTGAGCAGCTGAATAAACCCGGAGCTCAGTGCTGGCTAAATAGCCAGTGGTCTCACGCTACACCATCAGTATCCTGAACTTGATTCAACAACAGTAAGGTCCTCACTCAGCCCACACTGGGCCTTGAGGAAGTTACAGTGAGGACTGAGCTCTGAATACAGACCATCTAAATTCCTTAACATGGCTGGGAAGATTAAAGAACAGTAGGAACGTAGTGGGTTTAGTAGACCACTGATAAATACGATTTAATCCCTGGAGAAAATCATGTGATATGAACAAATACTAAATGAAATTAATTTTCAAATCTAATATTTATGCAAATTTTATACCAATCCCTTCAGATATACTAACTATAGAATTTCTCTAAAAACACTGGGTTAATTTTTGATGGCTGTATCTCACACTAATAACCTTTTATACATAGTTTTAGAAAACTTAATAATTGACCATAACCCAAAAGCCCTCATAACACGAAAATTAAATAATGTAAATTGTAAATTGATGACTTTGTTCTTATAAAAGTCAATATAAGACCTAAGGGAGTGAAATTGTAATATAATTGAAATATTTGGCTCCACTCAGAAGAGAGTAATTGACCAGTCTTTGGCTAGCCTCCAAACTGGGTAATAATCTTCTACTTACTAATTCATTCCTTCCCAGTTTTGCAGATAAAATTTATAAATTATTCTTTAATTCCTGCTTTCAATGTAAGCAGAGCTTCCAGGTTCTACTAAATAGCTGCCATATTTCATTTCAGTGGTGGTTATAAGTCAGTGGATTCTGTGTTGGTATTTAGTTAAATCATTTTATGGCATGTTTCAAAAGAAAAGTGTTATGTGAGTTCATTTTTCTACAACCCAGATGTATATGTTGTAATCTTATTTTAACATTACAGGTGATTGGCCAAGTACATTACAGTCATCTTTTGCTGGGCTCAGTGCTGGCCCTGCAGCTGCTACCACGTGGTACGAGCTGAGGAGCTGTCAGCACTGGGACATTTACTGGGAAGGAAGCCAGGGCTGGGAAAGTCAGTGATAGGTTGGAGGCAGAGGGTGCACAGGCCAGATGCGCTGGGCAGAGAGACTCCCCGGAAGTTGCTGTCAAGGGTCTGAAGCTAGATGAGCAGACTAGAAACACACTGGTCAGAGCAAGGCATGGAGATGGCTAGAAGTAAGGTACATACGTTGAAACCAAAGCTGGGCCCGCAGACAGGTGAGCAGAAACCAGGAGATTCACAGGAGACCACAGTGGGAGTGGGGGGAGAAGTAGAAAGGGGTGGTGGCCAGTAAGGTGCCAGCAAAGCTGGCAAGCCGTACACCAGAAGGGGGAGAGGAGCAACAGGAGACTCTTTCGCTTCATCCCATAAACTTCTTTTGTGCTTTTGGCCAGGGCAGGAGCCAATCAGGGGACAGCCATGCTGCAATGCAGCAGTTCTCCCTGCGAGAGGGACAAAGGAAAGCCTGTTGCCTACAAATTCTTCCTTTTCCAGCCTTTATGCTGAAATCCCTACCATTAGATCGATGCTTTGAGCAAAGGCACTGTGTACTGAAGGCAAAGGTTAAAAAAGTACTATCATTTATAATGAAGGAACATTATTCAATAGTATAGACATATATAATTTCCCCTTAAAGAGAGAACAACAAGGTTAAGGTAAACTTTGATAGCTGTAGTCATGGAGTGTGGAACAAAAACTGTGATTATGCTTGTCTGGGGGCACGGGAAGGCCTCCAAAAGAGAGAAAAGGTGTTTCAATTGAGCTTCACACGCATGTGCTTGCAAACACACACACACAAACACACACACACACACACAGAAGCAACTGAAAATAGGTCCTTGGGTGTTCAGAATAATTAATATAAGTTCTCAGAAATCAGAGGCATTTTTGGTAATACATACTGTACATAATTTACTGAAGTGCTCTGGGATTTATTTCTCTGACTTTTGAGGGGGCTGGGCAAATGATCCCAATTCTATCATTTTATAACTCAAATATAGGGGAAACATCCACCACTTTGACACCCTGAAGTGAATTGTTTGAATACCACAATGGTAACCTGTAAGTAACAGAAACCACAGAACCACTGGAACTTTATAATATTGTACTAAAGTGAACTCCATCACTAAAGTCAGGAGGAGTGGAACTTGAGGTAAAGAGAAGGCACAGCCATCATATTCAGGGATTTTGATAACAAAATTATTTCCTCCCCCTGCTTTTGGATTTTTCCATGTTTCCTATTTGTCATGAGCCAATCCTGGTAGAGCCTATCTGAGCTCTGCTTCAGAACTGGGCTGATAGAGGTTACTGGGTAAGGAAGCAGCAGTAGGTCCCGGTAGGCCAGTCTTGACAATTTTTTCTCCCACTCATATCTGTGTCAGCTTTTTATTTCCTGTGTCTCTGAGAGATGAGAGGCTCACATCTCTGTTCCTTTCATTCAAAAAGTGAGTAAATTTCAGAATATATAAAGAATTCTTACAACTCAACGACAAAAGAGAAGTAACCCAATTTCAAAATGGGTAAAGGCTTTGAATATACATTTCTCTAAAAAAGATATAAAGATAGCCAGTAAACACATGGAAAGATGTTCAACATCACTAGTCATTAGGGAATTGCAAATCAAAACCACAATGAGACACCCGTTCACATCAACTAGGATGGCTCTCAGCAAAAAGCTAGGCAATTACAAGTGTTGGTGAGGATATGGAGAAATTGGAACCCTCATCCGTTGCTGGTAGGAATGTAAGATGATGCAGCCTCTTTGGAAAACAAGAATCAAGGATATTCTCAATGCTGGAAGCATTAATTTTCTCTTTGGCTTGCTGTTTTTTAAAATTAATGTGAAATATTTGTGTGTTGATTTGCCAATTAATACCAATATTTATTAATATGTTTTTTTAACCTACAAAGCAGGACCTTACTGTCAAGTCAAACTTTTCCACAAAATTTCTATATACAGTGACCAGAGCAACCATTCTTAGTTCAGGTGGAAAGGTGCCATTTTTGAATGGTAAGGGAATGGTAGTTACACTCTGTACACTTGCTTATCATGCTTGTTGAAGCTAGCCTGGAAATTCATTGCTCATACAAGTTCCTATATTCCATATTTTTTGCTCCTCCAAGTAGAATGTAGAGAAAATTTTATTAAATTCTGAATAATATTTTAGTTCCACCAATGGCAGAATTGCTTCCATAATGGCAGAAGGTAGCCAGATAACACGAGTTGAATGTAAACACGGAGCTTCTACACACTGCACCGACTGTGTGCTAAAAGCTGTTTATCGTATTTCCTTGCTGAGTCTGGGCCAGATGATTGATGGTCAATAAAATCAATAATAACTGCTTGTTAAAAGCACCACAGATTTATCTGTGTTGTATAAGATTTATTAGATTGGATGGAAGTCCAATATTACATTTGATTTTATGTGACTAATGCTCTTGGGATAACATTTCATAGACGTAGGGGTAGGGATGGCATAGCACAAGTGACACCATCTTCTCAAGTTCATGAATTGGTGTGTCTGGGTGATGGCAAAAATACCCTCAGTAAGTAGCACTATGTAATGGACACACATCTATAGTAAAATCAGCTGTTGATTATTTGCACTGATGAAAAGAAATTAAAGTACAGATGATCAAAATTGGTAGATTATGTTATAAAGTCACTTCCCTTTGGCTTTGGGTGAGTTATAATTATAACTGAATCTGTGGATATCTGACCTTCTGAGCATTTGCTCCTTACAAAATCAAAAAGCCTGTTATGAAGACCTGCCTTAGGTAGAAACTGTTTAATCCCCCACGTTCACATTTACTTCTCTCTGCAACTGGCTTTGTTCTGAGACTAGATAATGTCTTAGAATGATATACAGCACAGGTCAGAGCAGCACGGCCCTCTCGCAGGCTCTTCCTGGAGCGTGGCAGAGAGTGATAAGCGTTTGGTGTCAAACAGTTGCTTCTTAACATGCAAGCTGCAAGGAAAGTAAGAGTAAAGAGAGGATAAAGAAAAATCTCAATCAGCTTCAATGAATAAATCAGCAGTAGATGAGGATTAACCATCTATGTGTACTGGCTAATGACAGAAGGTAGTTATTCCCACACCAAAGCACAAGGTTCAGCATTCTACTTCCCAAGCTAATTTTTTAAGGAACAGTTTCTTCTTTTATCAGAGCTATTAGATCAGAGCTATAAAATGTGCAGTTCTGGTTCTACGCAAGGCTTATAAAAAACCATTTTATTTGGTTGTGCTTTAATCCATTCTTAAACAATAGGCTTTTCCAGGTCACATATTCCTTTTTATATTTATGGTAAAAGGCAGGTTAGGTCTTTTACTGAATAGGAATACACATAATTTTTTTTAACCATCTTGGCAAAAGGTGCAAGAGAAAACTGAAAGTAAACAGAATTAATAACTGCTTACAGGTTTGAATGCATTTTTATGTTTTCCAGGATAGACTTATAAATGTTTTAGATTTACAGAAATATACTTAAAATGCCAAAAAAATCTACTTGTTCTTTTATATCATTTCTGCCTATAAATTTTAAGATGATTATTTTGTTAGAAGAGGACAATGAATCCCTGGCTGAGCTGATAGAACCTTACTGCCTATCTGTTGCCTTCTTGGTTCTGACAAGGCCAAGGTATCCAGCACACTTCCGATGATCTGGCCTATGGAACACTCAACGTACTTGTCTCTCCCTTCCCTCTACCCCCTATTTTCCTCCTTAAATTTATTTTGTCACAAGGGGACTTAGGAGACAAATGACTTTTAATTTCTCACTAATTTTCATACATGAGAACTAAAAGATCTCAGTTATGTCATTGAATTTATAAGAACATAAAACTGTGCTTTGCAGTCATATGTTTCCTGGGATTATCAGAAGGTAGGACAGAAGAGCAGTTTGACACAGGAGCTCTGGAGTCAGCCTGGATTCAAACTCTGGCTCTGCCTCTTACAACCGGTATGACTTTATAACCTTTAAAGCCCAGTGCCCCAGTTTTCTGAGGAAAATATGTGAATTCTGGAGATTAAATGAGAAAGTGGCTAGAAGGGGCTTAGAACAGTGCCTCACAGGTAGTAAGTGCTCAATACCTCTTTTTTTAAAAGAATAATTTATTTATTATTTATTTATTTTATTTTAGGCTGCATTGGGTCTTAGCTGCAGCACGCAGGCTCTTCATTGCGGCGTGAGGGCTTCTCTCTAGTTGCGGCCTGCAGGTTTTCTCTCTCTAGTTGTGGCACTCAGGTTCCAGAGCACGTGGGCACTGTAGTTTGCGGCAGGCAGGCTCTCTAGTTGAGGAGCAAGAGCTCAGTAGTTGTGGCACGTGGGCTTAGTTGCCCCGCGGCATGTGGGATATTAGTTCCCTGACCAGGGATTGAACCAATATCCCCTGCATTGTAAGGCGGATTCTTTACCACAGGACCACCGGGGAAGTCCCAGTGTTCAGCACATTTTTAACAAAAAGTGTGAAATATAGGTTTTCAAGTCTAATTATTACAGTCAGGCTCATATGAGAAACAAAATATTAGGATATGTTGCTAATCATTCATCTTTTTCATCCTGATTCCTTTTTTCATTAAACAAACCTTTTTAAAACATCTTCTGAGTGCAGAAATGGGGGGAAACAGAGATATATAAGAAAAGTCTATGACTTTGAGTTATTAGGGTCCAATGGGAGATTCTAAAATATGCAATTATAATACAGTGGGAGGATGTTCAGTGTTAGAACACAAAGATGGGAGCTCTGCGGGGGTTGGTGGGTGGGGTGCACAGAACGTAGAACAGAGTTTGGGACCACACTGTGAACGGGCAGGGCACTGAAATGACCGGTTCTGTTCCAGACACGCAGGTACAAGTGGGAGTTGAAGTCATGGAGTAGATGAGTCTCTAGAGACAGGTGTGTTGCGAACAGAAGAGTCAGTGATGTTTCTTTATTCATGACTAGAAATTCAAGACGAGTTTTCTTGCTCTTTCAGCTTAAAATCAGTCAGTCAAAATGAAGAAAACTCTTTCTACAGTTAAGAAAAAAAGTGTCTGTAATTAAACCCAGCTGGGGTGGGAGTTCTGCTGGTGCAGGAGAGGCTCTGCTGGAATGCACAGCTGCACCCAGGCTCCCGGAGGGCATGCTGCTCTGGGGCAAGGCTATTGAGGTTGGCTCCTGTGAGCTGGGCCTGGCAAGCTTAGTGGGGTGATTTGAAGGTCTAGTCTAAGAAAATGGTGGAGGGAGGCCTGGTGGACCGGGAGAGGGCTGGTGGGGAAGCTGGAAGGCCATGAAGGTCAAGAAGGAAGAGGTAACTTAGACAGGCAGGTGGGACTATGGCTGTATCTGCAATGTAAACCAGAAAAGTTAAAAAGATGGCAAAGTCAGGGCCAAACAGAAGTGAAATGACAATTTCCCTGACAATGATCTCAAGTGCCTTCTGTGCATTCTGCTTGGGTCTTTCTGAGTAATCTTACTCTGAGATAGTTCTCAGTTTAAGACAGGGGCCCAGTTTCAGGTTAGGGATAAAACTGCTGTGAGAAGACCCCAGGACAGTGGTTTTTGGCTTTGAGATGTTTTGGGGGATGAATTAGACATGCTGTTGACAAAACCTAGATGGTCTCTGATAATCTAGGTTCTCTGCTGGTAACCATTTTATACTAACTCCTTTTCCAAGGTTAAAAACTGATCCTGAACGTCAATATGAAAATATTAGAAAGGTTGGGATGTAACAGGCAAAGTACTACTCTTAACTTTCACACATTGTTCTGCTCTGTTGTCACAAGAGCAGCACCAGTTTTGACCTTTTAATATTGTCCTTTTTTGCTTTATAAAAGAATGTTTAAAACAATCTATTTCTATCACAATTTAATGAAAAACGCAATCAAGCCAGTCATTGGGCATCATGTATACAAAGTGTAAAAGTAGTCAGAAGTAGATCAAAGCAGTTATTTTTAATTATATTACATTAGTATTACTGATGTCCAAAATCATTTTTCAGTTATTTATAATAGAAAGAGAAGCAACATATATTAAATATATGTACATACATGCTACAAAATTTATATAATTGCTTTACCTCTTTGTCTTTGACTTTAATATTTAAGGAATAACATAAATTTAACTTTTAATATTTTAGATTTAACATAAGATTTAAGGATAGGCTAATTAGGGACATTTATCTGCAGGGTGGAGTTTTAGAGTAGTCTACTCTGCACACACAAGAAATTAAGAACACTGACCTCCTTACTGACTTATTGGCTAGTCATTGCCTAGAATGATGTCTCCCAAACTTGTGTGGAAGCAAAGAGAGCTTCCACAACCTAAGTGTCCATCCACAGATGAAAGGATAAAGAAAATGTGGTATATATATATACATATATATATACACACACACACACATACAATGGAATATTATTCAGTCATAAAAAGAACGAAATCCTGCCATTTGTGGCAATATGGATGGACCTCGAAGGTATTATGCTAAGTAGGGTAAGACAGAGAAAGACAAATACTGTATGTTCTCACTTATATGTGGAATCTAAAAAATCTGAACCCAAAGAAGTAGAGAGTAGAATGGTGGTTGCCAGGGGCTGGTGGTGGGGTTGGGGGGGAAGTGGAGAGATGTTGGCTAAAGGGTACAAATTTCCAGCTATAGGATAAACGTTATGGGGATCTAACGTACAGCATGGTGACTATAATTCAAAATGCTGTATTATATACTTGAAAGTTAAGAGGGTAAATCTTAAAAGTTATCACTGTAAAAAAAGAAAGATAATTATGCGAGGGGATGGAAGTGTTAACTAATCTTACTGTGGTAATCATTTTACAGTATATACATGTATCAAATCATCATGTTGTACACCTTAAATTTATATATACATAAATAACGTCTCAATAAAGCTGAAAAAAAAGGAAACGAACAAACAGAAAAGAGTTTCCAAAGTCAAATAAGTTTGGAAAATTCTACGTTGAACCAAGCAGGTTTCTTTGTTTCAGGATCGATTGGTATATGGATATAACAATGCAGAATGTGGACCACCAAGAGCATGTGTAGAGTAGAGAGTCTCAAACTTATTTAATTATGGAAACTTCGAGGGAACACACTTAAAAAAATTCCAACCTAGAGAATGGGTCAAAACAACATGAATGCCTTCAGAAGTTTCTTGCCTTTGAAAACAAACAAAATTGATTTTGGGCAGAAGTTTGATTTCAGAACCTCCCTGTCCAGCCTGTTGGTCTTAACCTTAACGTCACCAAATATGCCAAGTAATTTAGAATTGGTTACAAAAAAATCCCTGAGGCTTCTTTGTAAGCAATCTCTCAATAAGAATAGAGGAGACTAGCCAAAAACTAGTGAAGATTACACAGTGGTCAACGAGTAGACAGAGTTAGATTAAATATTATATAATTTCTGCTTCATTGAATCAAAACTGCTTTTTTTGTATTTATGGCATCAGAATGCAGCCTTCCAACTATAGTATTCTAGAGATAATACTTAGAATGAATAAGAATTAGTATCTTCAGATACAAATGTTTATACGTGCTAAATCTCTGTTGAAAGTGACAGAAAACCAATACAAACTAGCCAAAGAGAAAAAGGAGGGGGAGGTTTGCTGACTCATGTAACTGGAAAGGCAGGAGGGGGTAGAAAGGGGTTATGAAGGGTTCCAGGGACTCAACATTGTTCTCAGAAGTCTCTGTTTCTTACCTCTGTAACTCTGGGGATTGCCTTACTTTCTTCTACTAATGTAAGAGGAAGAGGCAGGGACACAGACACCTCTGGCTTTTATTCTAGCTGCAACAAGCCCAGAGGAAAGCAATGCTCTTCTGTCCCTGATTCAATATCTATAAACCTCAGAAGAGGACTCTGATTGGATTGGCTTGCTTCATGTGCTCATTTTTTGAATTAATCACTTTGGCCAGTGGGATAGGGCGTGACGATTGGTCAGGCCTATGTCACATGCCCTCCCACTTGGCCAGGTAAGGCAGAGCACTGGATTGGCAGCCCACCAGAATCACAAGGACTGGGCAGAGGCAGGAATGTGGTGGTGTGGGGAAACACTTAACTAAGTAAGAAGAATACTGCCGTTATGAGACCAAAACATAAACAACACAAAACACTAAACTCTATACACTCTTTTCTTCTAACAAATAGATGGAATTATTGAAATGAAACTATATGGTTCCCCCCACTCCCAACCCAATCACATACTTTTAAAGAGGCACCTGAAGTTAGTGCAAAATTGTGTTTTGGCACCTTCTGTCCTCCCTCCACTCATACACAAGCCAAGTGGGGGATCACTTTGCTCTTAGGTGGCCACATTTACCATAATATGTAATAGCAGTAAGAATAACCACACAAACTGCTTGGTGGTGGAGCATTACTGGGGAGAGGAAGCACTGAGCTATAGCTGTCAGTGTTCTCTACCCTTTTCTGTCTTCTTTTTCTTCATCAACTCTGTTGCTCCACTTTTGAAGCATCTCAAGAAATTAGTGCTGTATTTAAAATGCAGAAGATCCAGGGAGAGCAAAAAGGCTTTCTTCTGCACTCAGAATGGTTTCCTCTTAGACTGTACAAGAGGCGCCGGTCAGTGCCTCCCTGCCCCTGCTGCTCACAAAGGCATTCTGCCCTGGGCTTTCCTCCAGCTGAACAGTGAAACCAGGAGCCAGGTTTGTATCAAGTGTCTGTTTATTAGGGCCAGGACTAGGCTGAGGGGAGTAAGGCACTCTCCTTGGATGCAGAATTTAAAAGGGTGCCAAAAAACCTCAGTAGTCAACATTAATATTTTAATGGAATATTTTTAAAAATAAAAATGAATGCCCCAAAATACATAATGAACAGAAGAGCAAAATCTTAAACAAAGATAGGATCAATACTACTGATTTTCCCTTCAGACTCAGGCTCCAATATGGCTCAGCATGGCACTGTTACTGATCAACATTTAAAATGTTGATATTCTGCTCATTGTGGAGTTTTTGTATTCATCTTTCTTTTTTAAGATATTGCCTTACAATATTTTTTATCCTGATTACTGAGTATTTGGTATCCCCTTATGTTTTTCACCCAAGGTGAGTGCCTCACTTGTCTCACCCAAGTCTTCTGCATACACCTCACTAAAGGGGTGGGCTTGTGACCTAGGCAGTCATCAGTAAACCCCTGACTCAAGCTGAGCCGATCACATTCTTTCTCTAAACTTCAAAATGTGGCCTAAGAGACACAGAGACAGTAGTTAGATGAGAGTGGATACTTGAACTGAAATGTCATGCTGCATTGGGGCTGGAGGAGTCATGTCAGGCCTTGTGCAGCCCAAGGAAGCCCATCCAGAGAGAGAAGCAGGCATGAGAGAGTTAGGCATATGCCAGACTGTATTATTTGTTCAAAATATTCTCTGTCCTCCTCTACAAGGCTCTTCTCGGTGCCTTTCTCTGTTGGAAGAGTGAATTTCCTGTAGCATGGATGTCAGTCTTGGCCACATGGTTTGTTTTAGCCAATGGAATGTAAGCAGAAGAGACACGCAATGTCTGAGTGGAAACTTTAAGTGCTATTGAGTGGTTCTGCTCTGTTCCCTTCTCTCTGCCGTAAGGTTGGCATGTTCCAAACATGCTCTTTCAGCCTAAGTTCAAGAATAAGGAGGATGTGGAGAAGGGCCAGAGCTGACTTTCAGTGAGTGTTATTGTAAGAAGTTATATGGTATTGTTGTAATTCATTGAGAATTTAAAAAATTAATTCTTTAATTAAAAAATTAATTAATTTTTTGTTTTTTTAAAACAAAAAAATTGTTTGTTACTGCAGCATAACTTAGTCCAAGCTGACTGATACACAGAAGTGAATTTAATCTCTAGCTTTCCAGTTCCAGTCTCCTTGTGAGTTGATTTTATTTTCCATGAAATCCTCTGAGATCCCCTAAGTGGGTTTCTGTTCCTTACCACCAACAATCTCTGATAAAACTGATAAAAAACAATATTATTTAGAACTATTTTTTTCTTAAACTTTTATCATATAATAGGTTCTAGCCTCATCTGTGCCAAGGCTAAGTTATACGAATACACATACTTTGAAAGGTGCTTAGGTGAGAGAAGTGCAATTTATTTTACTCATGGTAAGGGTAATTTTTGCCTGTGCATTATATTTATTACTCAATGACAGATGGCTGTGACAGTTTTCTCTAACTTTATGAAAACTGTGAGTTGATCTGAAATTCCAGTTAATAGCATCTTTTCATAGTATATAGAGGAAGAACAATTTCTGCTGCTTCAAAAGTGATAATATCTTCAAAACTGAATCATATCAGTTACCATTTTAGCTTTGTAATTGAAAAACAAAATACCTTTGTTTAATATACAAATAAATCTTTGTGTGTGTCCTTGTTCCTTGGGGTTAATTCAACTGACTATTCTTGGAGGACCCATGAGGATCTGGCTCACTTTTTTAGGCCACCTTTAAGAGTAGCCTTTGTATGGCACCTTGTGCTCTGTAAGGAGCAAGCAAATTATCCCAAGTTGGGGGATGAGATTTTTATGCAGTAACTGTTGACTAGTGAGACAATAACTTCCATTTTACGCAAAAACTTTCTATTTTGCCAAACTGAAATTAGTAAGCTATAAACATCTAAATTACTTTTTCAAAATATTTTCACAAATATAGTTTTAGGTGCTTTACATCCTGTGTGTAGGAAGCACAGAGAGGTTATAGACTTGCTTAAAATTACCAGCAAGTAAGTGGCAGCATCAGGTCTGGAACCCAGAACCTCATCTAGTTCTTTCTATTTTTGCCTCAGTACAAAGAGGAACAATTCATTCCTCTGTAACATTCTCCTTAATACCTGTAAGAATATTTACATTGCTCACAGAATGTTCTGATTATACTAAAAGTAAATTTTTAAGAATTTAAAAACATGAACATATGTTACCTGTTATATTTACCATACGGACATCTAGATTATATTGTATTTACTGCTGATATATATAGATAATATATTATAATATATGTAATATATTATAATATATAATAATGTATATATATAATAACATATAATTATTATATAATATATAATATATATTTATATATATATATAAAACTGAACACCACTTTGGTTACATTAAATAACACATTTACTATACCAATATTTGATGAGATGCCACCATACTACAAAGCAGGTATTTTTTCCAGAAGGCTTTGAAGGTGAAAGCATAATAACTGAGGGTTTATTTTAAAATGTTTAACTTGCAAATCTTTGTTTTAAAAAAAAGAAGGTAAGAGAGAAATAACATTTGAGACAAGATTCAGAATGAATAGTCAGTGTTTAGAGTACAAAAGAAAAGAAAATTCTTGCTCAACAGTACAAACACAAAGGAACGGTTACAAATATATTACTGATTCAGTGATTGATAAAATACACCAAGAATTCAAGAATAATGTTAGATTTAGAAATATGAATTGCTAAAATTACAAAGTAATAATGATGGTTCCAATTGCCTATATGAAAATGTCTACAAAATCTTTTTTTGTGTGAGTAGCAATTCTTTACACCAACCTAAGTTTGATAAGGAATAGAGCAAGTGCTGATACTAAATAAAAAGTGTCACCAGATATTTGCCCTATAAGGCCACTTCCTGCATTATTTTTCATGGATTTTGAAGGCCATCTATATCTGAAACATACTTTAATTTAGTCAATTGACAACTAATGAATTTCAACCAGTTGTTTTTAATACCATTTAAAAGATAAACTTCAGCCATTTTGTCTTAAATGTGTAAGATGATGACTTTCTGAGGGAAACAGTTATTCACAGGGTTTTCTTTATCACTGGAAATGACTAAATATTAATGAAAACTTTCAGGTCTAGTGATAACTTGTATGGATAACTAACTGCCCAATTTTGGGAGAACTACTTAGTGTAATTCTTTGCTCTCCTATGTTTTGAAGGACATAGAAATTCTGGCCCATAAGCTTTTTGTGAGGATGGAAGATAAACAGACATAGGAGAAAATCGCACGTTATCACATTACCATATTAAGGAGATAAGGTGGGGGAATAATGTTTGTTGTTCATCTAACAGATGATAAGTGAACGTTAAAATCTGTCATCCTTCTGCCTTATATTTATTGTCAGTTTAATAATCTTGATATTGACTGAACAAAAAAATAACTATTTACTTTTTTGAAAAAATGTGCAAAAGATCAGAGAAGAAATAGTCTTTTAAAAAAATGAACAAATATTCCCTTCCTAGCCTACTTATGTCATGTCTGAAGGGCTTTACATTATTCTTTTTTAGCAGACATCCAAATTTCAACCCTGTCCACACCACAGTGTCTACTCACAATGTCCATTACCGATAAAACAAATGGTTTAACATTTCAAATCTACACGGGGCTTGGTGGAGATTTAAAGGCTGCCTTTGGTCTTAATGGATAAAGTATAGGCTCTTCTTCACAAAAGAATAATGCAGTGGTTTGATCATCCTAATTAGCATGTGCCTCTAAGTTCTTTTTCCAGACAGGTGATTAGTTTCTTAGTTCCAAGTAGAGTTTTGTAGGGCAATTTAACATAGGCTATAGTTAGCAGTTTAAGAGTGAAATCATAATATGAAGAAAAAATTGGCCATGAACTAAAAAGTTCTGAAAACTTTCAAAATTAAACATCATTTAAACAAACTGAAGTGTTTAAAAAATAGTGGCATGTGCCTAGGAGGGGAGCTCAAATTTGTGCTGAATTAAGTCTCTCCATCAGTACTAATACAGTTTAATAGACTATATGTGAGAACATAAATGACTGTAAACATGGGTCCCATTCAGTATTGAGTTGAGCTCCCTGATTGCTGAATATGGTGATGTTTTATTTTATTTTTTCTTGCTGCAAATAAAATATCAATGTTCCCCCTCCTTAACCCTAAGGCCTCTCTCAAAGGCTAGCCTTTCTGGTCTCCAAGGAATGCCAGGAAACCCTGAGTGGGGCAGAGCTGATGCCTGAACACCATCTCTACTGCCCTGCCTCATTCTGGGGCTTGCAACTCAATGATGTGACAAAAACCTCCCTACAACAGTCCTGAACCCCTGCCTTGCCCTTTGCACCCCCAACTAAGTGGATTATTTAAAAAGTAAAAGTCCAATTCATGAACATCTCCTCAAGAGTGGTTCCCTTCCTTCTAAGCAGTGTGGGCAATAACATTATAAAGATCTCTTTCCTCATGAAGCTTATTTTGTGTGTGTATGTTGGGGGGGCAATAGATAAATACAAAAGTAACATGATAGTTAAAATATATAGCATCCCAGTTAGTGGTAAGTACTACTGAGGAAAATAAAGTGGGGAGGGAACCAAGGGGTTCAGAAAGGTCTCACTGCAAGGGTGACATCTGAGTAATGATCTGAAGGAGGCAAGAGAGTGAGCTGTTCAGATGCAGGCTGAAGGAACATCAAATGCAAAGGCCCCGGGTCCAGAAGGGGCCTGGTGTTGGTGGAGGAACAGCAAGAGGGACTGCGTGGCTGAAGCAGAGGGAATGGGAGGAAATGCGGGCGATGAGGCCAAGCGGGAACAGGTCATGTGAGGTCCTGGTGGACTATCCTAAGGACCATCTAAGAAACGCGGGGGGCAATTGGAGGATTTTGAACAGGGGAGTGGCATCACCTAACAAGTCGTTAAAGGCCCTGTTCTGGAGGCTAGCTTTGGCGGAGGTACCATCAAATGACATCAGAAAGATAAATTTGGTAACAGGTGTCCCCAAATTTTCACAGACAACTACTGACTGTGAGGAAAAGGGTTGGACTCTGGACAAATGGATGTGTGGGTGATCGATAGGAGGGGGTTACCCTGGGACACTGGGAGATGCACCTGCCTAGCTTTCAGGCCGCGACCGCGCAGAAACCTCCAGTCCTGCTACTCCAGCCCAGATCCCCTCCGCGAGGGTCAGGGACGCAGCCTTCAGGCCGTGTTGCCATGGCGACTACGGGATTTTTTTTTTTTTTTTTTTTCCTCCACCCCACTCCACATTCGCACACCTCTTGTGCGCAAAGTTGTCCTGCTACTCCAGCCCAGATCCCCTCCGCGAGGGTCAGGGACGCAGCCTTCAGGCCGTGTTGCCATGGCGACTACGGGATTTTTTTTTTTTTTTTTTTTTCCTCCACCCCACTCCACATTCGCACACCTCTTGTGCGCAAAGTTCCCGGACCCGCATCCTTACCGCGCTGCCGCTGGGCTTGGGCCAGCGCCGACTTATCAGCATTCAGCTCGCGGCGTGTTCCCCGCCCCCGCTGAGACTCCAGGCTCCAGCCTATCCAGCAGCTCCAGCACCCAGCGGTCCGCGCCGCCCAGCCGCGCCCACCTCCTCCCCGGGGACCACGGCCGGAGCCCCACAACCGGCTCTCCCCTGGAGCTTCCCTGGCGGCCCTGAGCACAGCCGCGGGTCGGCCCAGCTACTCATCGCCTTCCCTTACGCTGGTGGCCGCCGAGAGCTGCACGTCCGCGGCGGGGAGGGGGCGCCCTAAGCCTGGCTCGCAGGCAGCGTGCACCGGGAGACCCGCTCTACGCATCCCCGAAAGAACTCTCTGGAGAGGTTCAACTCTCTGGAGAGGTTCAACTCCCCTGTGCGCCGTTTACGGTACCCTGCGCTTCCTGCAGTGCACCAGACGGGGGAAGCAGATATTGGAGGCACCTGCACTGCGCCCCAGTTGGGAGGCACTGTGCGTAGAAGAGGGGGATCGTCTGCTGCAAAACCGGAGGATCGGAGGCGCGGGGAGTTAGGGGTGGGTTTTCTTAGGACTCACCTTGTGCAGTTTCCACATGGCTCCTAGAGCTTTGACTTCGTGGCTGGAGTGTTTGCCCTCCTCCAAGCACTGGTAGCACACGGGCATCTTGCACTGCACGCAGTACATGCTGTGGTTCTCCAGCTCGTGGTCTGTGCAGGTGGAGACCTTTCTCGGGCTCAGCCGCCGGCTCACGCGGCCCTGGGCCGGGGGCACCAGGCGGTGCTTGGCTAGGGGCCCCCGGGGCGGGTGGCAGCGCAGGCGGCACGGATCACAGTAGAAGACATCGCACTGTTCGCACATGACGGTGGCCTCCTTGGGTGCCTTCTCGCAAAGCTGGCACTTAAGGGCCGCCGCTTTGCTCTGCTGGTAGCGGTCAATTACCCCTTCCAGGACGCGGTTCTTGGGGAAGCCGCGGAGTCCCCGGTCATCCAGGATGAGGCTGCGGTGGCACTGGGGGCAGGTGATACAGGAGTTGCGGGGCACCGGGGCCAAGGCCGGTGACAGGTGTGTGGCCGGTGGCGGCATAGCCGGGGGGAACACACGGACGCCGTTGGGGGACTTCTGGCACGGGGTAGTGGGGGCGCTGGCGAACCCCCCGTAGGAGCCATAGCCGCTGTCCGCCTCGCTGTACAGGCTCATCTTGTCAAGGTCCAGATAGTCATAGTCGGAGACCCCGGAGCCCGAGGCCCGTCGGCTCTGGGGCGACTCCGACTCCGGGGTCTGCACCAGGATGTTGCGGGCGCACGCCTGACATATATTGTGAAAGCAGGGCAGGATGATGGGCTCCCGATAGAAGGAGCCGCACACGGGGCATTTTAACTCTTCTTCCATCTCTTCCATGGGGACCTGGCTGGGAGCGAAGCAGCGGCGGCTGCAAATGGAGCCTGAACTGACGAGGTGGCCGGCCGGCCTGTCGTGTCCAGCACCTTGGCCAGCAGCGGCGGCGGTGGCGTTGGCAGTGGCGCCTTCCCGCGTAGCTTAGGCGCCGACTCCCTGTGAGGCGCTCTCTCTGTGAGCCACCGAACCGCGGCGCCGAGCGCCAACCCGGGACCGCCCCCTCCTGCCCCTCTAGTCCCGCCCCAGCCTGTAAAGCAGCGGCTTATTGGACGGCGGGCGAGAGAGCGAAGCTCTCATTGGCCACACGCCCCGTCCTTCTCCTCTCCTCCGCAGGCCGCAGGGGGTTTGGTGGAGGATTCTGAGGATGAGGGGAGTCTTCGCTTCGGGCTGCATGATCTCGGGAGGGGGCCGGCGTGCGGAGGCGAGGGGACCAGGAAGGAGGGATTAGGCGGGATGACTCATCCCTCGCCCCGCTTCCTTCCGACCTCCGGCTCAGTCGCCCGAGAGCGGGGCGTGAGAAACCCCTCCCCGCAGCGAGGGGGCTGGCAGAGGGGCTGGTGCCTGTCGCCGGCGTCTGCGTTTGGCTTGCAGCTGTAGTCTCCGCGCCGATCTCCGCTCGCCAGTGCTGCGCCGCGCGGGAGACCCCACCTTCTTCCGCTGCTGGCGCCTCACCCAGGCCTAGGTTTCTGTACCCCAGCCGGGCCATTCTCCAGCTCAGGAACCCGCGGGAGCCGGCCCCTGCGCTCCTGCATCCCGGGGGTCTGACGGCGCAGGCCTGGCAGGAGCCTTCTCGCTTCTTTTTCTCCCAGTTCCTGGTGTCTAAAAGGGGGTTCACAATATCGATTTCCTAGTGTTGCTGTGAGATTTAAACTATGCGACCCACGTAAAGGCTCAATATATTAGTTAAAATCTATGTCCCCTTCATTTCACGCTTTCAATTCAGGCTCGACCCAGAGGCTTCTTACCCTGTCGTGTGAACGTGTCTCTATATCCCCTCTTCATGTAAAAGAGCTTCTGTCCCCTCTTCAGTCCCCCTGCCCCCAAAGCTGTCCTCTCGCCGGGGCTCTCAGCACCTGGCTGAGCTTTCACAAGGCCAGTAGAACCTTTGGTTCAGTTGAGGCAGGAATGGGTTGCTTATTTCTGAGTGCCCATAGTTTAGTAAACTAGCTCTGTAGATGAATCACTGTGTCACTGTCGAGTCTCAGTGTGTGACTCCAAATAGCTTTATTCAATGTTATGTGGCCCGAGCATCTACCACAGCTTCCAGAATGATGGGTTCTTTCTGTTTCTTCTAGTGAAGTGTGAGAGGTGATGGTGATGGTGATGGTGGGGGCCTAGTTCTAGTGTTAGTCCTCATATATTAAGCTCCATTCTTCTCCCTCTCCCCAAACATCGCTGGAGATCATTGGTCCTGCCCTTGCCTACAGAGCTGTTGATTTGATGATGGCGAACAAGAAAATCCAAAAAACTCATATTTAGGTTAAGTGACTTAGTGATATTCTGAGGTAATAACTTATTTGAAGTTGCACATGGCTGTTTTGCTGAGTGATTCATGAAATAAATGACAAAATTTCTTTCCAAGTTTTAACAAATCTTCCAATTTTCCACTTTCCAAAAAAGAGATAACTTGATTATATGCAGCTCATTTAAATCACTGTCCTGTGCAGGAAAAAAAAAAAAAAAGGACTTTTTATAACCCTGCCCTTGGAGAAATAGTCCGTAAACTAGGTTATCTTTCCCACCTTCAACTGCAATAAAAACAGCACATGATCATTGTTTGGGGAAAAAAGTTTTCATTGTTTTTTAAGTTATGCTAATTAAAAATGCTATGTGATTTTTTAAAACAAATTTATTGGAGTGTAGTTGATTTCTATGTGATTTATTTTTAATCTAGTTTTTAACTAGTTGAGTCCAGAGCATCCAAAGGCATATGTACTCTGTTTATAAACACTGAACTTCTTCGAGGTTGGAACATTATCTATTTGCAGGATACATCTAATTTATAGGTCCCAAGAGAATTTGCTAATAACAAGTAGTTAATAATTAATTGTTAGAAAGGAGTGTCAGTACCACTCATAATTTACAATCCTTCAAATGACTTTTATATGCATTTGGCTGATTGTAGTAGCCTTGAGCCAGTGCTTTGGACATTTCAAGGTGTGCAGCTGTTACTCTTTTTATGAGTTTGAACTTTGCTTATCACAGTATAACATCTGCTATGGATTGAAAGTGTCGCCCCAAAATTCCTATCTTGAAATCCTAACTCCCAAGGTGATGGTATCAGGAGGTGTGGCCCTTGGCAGAGCCTTCATGAATGGGATTAGTGCTCTTATAAAAGTAGCCCAAGAAATCTCCCTTGCCCCCTCCATCATGTGAGGTTACCATGAGAAGACCACCACTGTGAGGATCTTCACCAGTTACCAAATTTGCCAACACCTTGATCTTGTACTTCCCAGTCTCTAGACCTGTGACAGATATATATGAAATCTATGAAATTTGAAATATATTGAGATGATTTGTTATATCTATTTGGTCAGGATTAGCTAAATCAAACCCAGGAGATTTAAATGACTATCATTTGTTTAGTGTTCACACTGTTCCAGGAAGTAAATTAATTTATTTACATGCATACCTAGTTCAATCTCTGTAATAACAAGAAGAGATGGGTATAATTATCCCCATTTTAAAGATGAGTAAACTGAGGATAAGCAAAGTTCTGAAGGTCAAATATTGGTGAGGCTGGGACTTCTTTCTTTCTTTGTTCATTCATTCATTCATTCATTCAACAACTGCTGAGCTCTACTCTCTGTCAGGCTCTGTGTGTGATAAACACCCCAAATGATCTTTTTTAACTTCTGTGCTTATTCTGCTTAACTTTTCTGATAGTTTAGCATTTTCTTGAATTTTTTTCTCTAAAATATTTTATATTTCCCCCTCATGTTGCAGTATTTGGCCATAATGTACTTTACAACCCTCCAATGAGTTGTATTTAAAGGAAATAAAAATCTGAATGTAGTTGATACTATAGATATACTATAGGGACTATCTTCTCTCTTCCAGCTGGTGATCAGCCCATGCCCTGAAGCATGAGGATTGACAGCCCTGTAACTTTATCATTCCTGGGGTGACTGCAGATGTTCTCATTTGTGTAAAGTGCCTCTGAAACTTACTATTCACCCAAATGATGTCCTTTAGCAGTAAGTTGAGCAAATTTAAAATGTACTATCAGCTTTTCCATTTTTTTTAAAGACAAGTGTTTTCCAATGAAAAATTTAGGTGCCTTCCTATTTACTTTTGACTACAATGCTTGATTATTAACATAACTGTCTCTGATTCTAAAGAATGAACACTCAGAGGAGAAAGAATTCTCTCTCTTCCCCCCACGTTCTCTTCTAGTGCCATCAATCCTTAGTTACAGGGGGAAAAAAAAATCAATGAAAGGAGCTGATTAAAGGCTCTGGCACTTTAAGATTCTCTGACAAATAGATAAAAATATTCTGTATTTATTTTGTGATTAAGGATATTGCTGAATGTGGTTTGTAAAAATTGCATTATTTGAAAGTAATGGAGGTGATGTTCTATTTCAAAAGAAATTTTGAGGAAACTTTTTTTAATGGGGTAACTTAACCATTAATATTTAATTTTAAACTTGTAATGTTTGTGCCATCCTTTAATAACTTACATATTTATTTATTGTTGATATTCTTTTTTCTTTTTAATTATGCAATAATTACAGTAAATTAAGAGTGTTTTGCCCATTTAGTACTCCTGGAACATGACCTTATTCAAATTCTGTTTCTAACTACAAGTAATATGGGACTAATACTTTGGAAAGGGTAGACAGGAGAATCTGGGAAGATGGAAATTTAATGAATCTTATATTAAGGTAAAACAGCTGGAGAATAAATCCAGGAGACCCAACTTGTGAATAATAGGAATCCTAGAAAGAGGAAAAGGCACAGATGGAGGAAAGATCACAACTGAAAAAAATAATTTTCCTGATATAAGATTACAGATTGAAAGGATTTTAGAATTATACATGACATTGATTTTAAAAAAAGACCCAAGCACTTACAGATACAATTCTTGAACTCCAAGGAAAAAAGAACATCTACAAGCTCTCAGACAGCAACAACTTAATTATAAAAAGAAAAGAATCAGATTGGCATTGGATTTCTATTTTGCAGCCCTGAAGGCACGAAGAATGTGAAATAAAGTCTACAGCCTACTAGAAGTGAAAGATGTCTAAGTATTTTATAGCCAGCCAAGAGATCACTTGATTGTCAGGTTAAAAAAAGATTTTGCAAGAATTTAGAGAATACAGCGCTCACATATTCCATCTAAGAAAAGTACTTGAGAAGGATTTTAAACTAAATAACAAATGAATCTTAGAGTCCACAAGATGCGTAAGGAGCTGATGGGAAAGTAAAAGTATTCTGAGGACCTCAGAATTGGGGAGAGAGAAAAGATGTGAAAGGATAGGTGAGAAATAGAATATTTTTGTTGGAGAGATTACTTATTATCTTTTCTTTTTCACTTAAGAGTAAATATATGCATGCATTATGAGGCCTGGGAAAGGAAATATAACTATTAATATAACGGAAAGTACAATATAACTCACAATTAACAAACCTGGGGGCAGTACTATGTGAAACTCAATGACAACAAATTTTAAAACTTAAAGAAATGGATATTTTCCTGGCAAAATAATATATTAACTGAATTAATCCTTCAAAGTAGAAAGCTTAAATAGACCAAGCTCCATAAAAGAGATTTGAAAGGTTAAGTTTTGATTTATCATTAAAAAGGATAGCATGGTTGTACAGATGAGCTCTAGTTAACTTTTTAAGAACAAGTAATTTTAATGTTATTGAAATAACCTAAATTAAAGAACAATATAGAGTGTTCCCTAGTCCACTTTATAAAGCCATCGTAAGTTTAATAACACAATATAATAATATACTTAACAGAGAATGCAATAAATCAAAAGCTATAAACCTAAACCACCTAAGTAATAGATGTAAAGATGCTAAGTACGATATTAGCAAACAGATTTCAACGCTGTAGCAAAAGATTAGGATCTTAGGATTTCCCCAGGAATCTTAGTACGGTTGAGTGTCAGGTAGCTATCAACACATTATTACATGACAAATTAAAGGGGCAAAATTCTCTCTTTTGGCCATATGGGAATAATCCTTCCATAAATGACTAAAAAGCAGGATTAACTATAGGAATCAACTATTGTCAGACACTAGATAACAGAGTGTAGGGTTATAATTCCTGAGAGAAGGCAGACAGAGGTGAGCCCTACCTTCAACCAGGCTTTCGACCAAATGGTGATTTCCAGACTGTGATACAGAGGAGGAATCCAAACAAAGCCCACCAATCTCCCTGAGTTGAGGAAAAAGAGATTCAATTTTGGGGAGGTGAAGGAAGCTAGAATTGGAGAGAGGAAAGAATTAGACCGACAGTTTCAAGGAATTTGCATGTGGATTTGCTTGAGTGCTTGAACACAATGTGTGCATGTATAGGGTTACTCTGCACAAGAATGGGCAATAACAACTTCTGAGGAAAGAGCAATTATTGGATTTGTAATATAAACAATTCTCAGCGCACACATAGGACCAGGAATCATTCATATTCTCTTTAGCCAGAATGAAGAGGAAGCATCGAATATACAAAAATACATTAGCAATGCACAATTAGCAACTGATATTAAAACTGTACCATTTATAACAGCATCGAAAACCATGAATTTGAATTAACAAAATATGTATAAGATCTATACACTGACAACTACAAAACCTTTCAGAGAGAAATTAAAGCAACTTTAATAAATGGTGAGATATGCCGTGTTCATAGATTGGTAAGACTCAATATTGTTTAGATGGCAATTTCCCCCAAATTGATTTATAGAGTCAATGCAATTCCAATGAAACTTTTCAGAAGGCTTTTATTGAGGGTAAGCAATTGACAAGCTGATTCCAAAATCTACTTGAAGATGCAAAGAAGCTTGAACAGCCAAAAGGATTTTGAAAAAGATCCAACTTAGGGCTTCCCTGGTGGCGCAGTGGTTGAGCGTCCGCCTGCCGATGCAGGGGACACGGGTTCGTGCCCCGGTCCGGGAAGATCCCACATGCCGCGGAGCGGCTGGGCCCGTGAGCCATGGCCGCTGAGCCGGCGCGTCCGGAGCCTGTGCTCCGCAACAGGAGAGGCCACAATAGTGAGAGGCCCGCGTACCGAAGGAAAAAAAAAAAAAAAAGTTCCAACTTGAAAGATTTATACTAACTGATTTTAAGACTTACTAAAAAGCTACAATAATTAACCTGTTGTGTTAGTGGCTTAAGGATAGAAATATATATCAATGAAACAGAATAGAGTTTAGAAATAGACTCATATATCTATGGTCAATTAATTGTAAATAAAGATTCTAAGTAAGCTGTGTGGGAACATCTATTAAAGTTAAAAACAAACATCAATAAAGTTAAAAAGTTCAAAAAGCAAAGAAAAATGTTGGCTTAGCCTTTATACACGTTGTTCTCGGTTATTTCACTTTTTGTAACAAACGTGTTACAAGTGTGTTATAACTTGAAAAATATCTAAAAAATAATTCTTACAAGAATTTTGAAATAATTTCTGAAGGAGTGTGACTACTGTTACTTGTAATTCCCTTTCTCCTATCTAATCTTCATTGTTACATGCCAGAATTAAAAAGCATCTCATGTTTCTGATCTTAAATTTTGGAATTCTACTTTACATATGTTGTTACAGTGTTAATCTGACAATATATCATGTATTCTATCCTAATAGGAAACCAGAGCTAGTTTCTACTTAAGCTTCCAGTACAGTTGTTCCCACGCCATTGCTCCTTATAGTGTTCTTTGGAGCTGTCTTCCTGGTGAATTTCTCTACTTTCTACAAGTTTTCAAATATCTTTTCCCTGCCTTTAAGAAGCAGATAATTTGCTAGAAAAATTAACTTGTCAGCAGAATTCTTTTGCTGTAGGTGTTCAGTAAGCATTGCCCCAAGCTCTTCTCTGTTTAAGTCTCAAAGTCAGGAATCATTCACAATTTCTTTTTTCTTTTTTTTTTTTTTTTTTGTGGTATGCGGGCCTCCCTCTGTTGTGGCCTCTCCCGTTGCGGAGCACAGGTTCCGGACGCGCAGGCTCGGCAGCCGTGGCTCACGGGCCCAGCCGCTCCGCGGCATGTGGGATCCTCCCAGACCGGGGCGCGAACCCGGTTCTCCTGCATCGGCAGGCGGACGCGCAACCACTGCGCCACCAGGGAAGCCCCCACAATTTCTTTTAAATTTAGTTGTTATTACTTTTGGTAATGCTGGAAGACCAATATAGGAGAATATAGGATATAGGAATACAGGAATTCTTCTCTTAGGATTTTGAATTTGGGAAACTGATTGGAGGTGCAAACCAGAAAGGTCATGAGTGTACTAGAGGCCAAATTAGCCAGTATGGTTATATGGAAGCTAAAGTTTCAAGGAACATGTCTGGCGCGGCAGATGTTATCAGTGCTTAGCAATATCTTTTCCCTCCTGGGTGTATGTATGGGAGACTATGCAAACTTTGTTGTTAGGCAAGACTTTGTGACCAGGTCTGGCCATAGAAATGTGTGCAGAAATGTGTGTTACTTCCAGACTGAGTTAATAAAAAGCTCCTGCACAAAGTTATGGAAAATGTGTTGAGATTTTGTTGAACCATAGATCAAAGCTGTTTGGATCCCTGAATCTGCACACAGAAAGCAGCTATCAGAATTGGTGATTCACTGCCTGAAGAACAACTGAGGAAAATTAGCTTTTGTGTGTTAAGCCAGAGATGTGAGGGTTGTGTGTTACTATAACACAGCACAGCCTAACCTGACTAATATAGTAGTAAAGAGAGATAAATGGAAGAGACAGGCAGAGACAAGTCATGAGTGTAGCCCTTAAAAGAGACAAAGTAGCTATGTTGGTTCTTACCTGTTTATTTGTTATAGTTCCCATTAGACCTGGCATTACTTTGGTTTCTGTACTGGTATGCCACAAATTTATTGGTATCTTTACAATAAATTTAACTTTTCTTGGTTAGCTGAAGTGTGCTCTCTTTCCTTCCAATCAAAAGACCAAAATCAAACTATTCAGTTAGTCACATTTTAATCACTTAGATATTGAGATCTGCATTGTTGTAGATGCTGTTGGTGCTCTGTCCACTTTTCTTTAGCATGTACCTCTTCATGCTAAAGGCCACTTAGTGCAAAAAGCTGTGAGTTTTTGAGGGACTTTTCTAGCCAAGGAGCATGCTCAGCCAAGACACAGGGGAAGCCTGGAGAATTAATGCCCCTGGAAGCAGCCCCAACAAGTGATGCTGGGTAGGTGAGGGGTTGGTGGATAAATAACTAGGTTCCTAACATCTCTTGGTTGAGATAATTTTGAGACTTTTTCCACATTGTCTCCCAGAGTTCCCCAGTAGGATCAGCTCAAGTTGCCCAAAGTGGCTTAATAACTCACCCTTTACTGGCTACCTTCTTGTCTTTTCTTACTTCAATTCCTTAACAGTGTTCCTTAGGATCATCCCCCAAATAAAATACTTGCACTTAAATTCATGTCTCCAGATGTGCTTCCAAATCAAAATAACCATTTTGTGTGCATAAGAAGGCAATGAAGAGAATCTTCATCTCATGAAATTGTCATTTTTTCCCCCATTTTCTGTGATGTTCGACCCATTCTGCCTTTTATACTACCTAATTTCAACTCCAGAATTTTAAGTTAGTTCTTTTTTCGTTTCCATCCTTTGTTTATGATTCATTTTTTTTTCATGCATCATTTTCCTGATTTCATTTAGTGGTTTGTTTGTGTTCTATACACATTGAACTTAAGACACCAATTTTGAATTCTTTGTCAGGTAATTCATAGACATCTGTTTTTTTAGGGTCAATTTCTGGAGATTTATTTTTGTTCCTTTGATTGGGCCATGTTTCTTTGTATGCCTTGTAATTTTTTTCCTCTGAGAGTGGGATATTTGAAAAAATAGCCACCTCTTGCAGTCTTTATGGAACAGTTTTGTACAAGGGAAGACCTTCACCAATCAGACGGGCCAGAGATTCTGGGGACCTCTCAAGCCTTTCCTGGGAACCCATCTTCTGTGGGCTTATGCAGATAATTTCCCAGTGAGAGAGATTTGCTGGCTTACTTTTTAGGAGCTTGTTATCTCATGCTCTTTCTGTCTGTGGTACTGCAGGTTCTTTGGTGCTGCAGCAAGTCCCAGAGTTCTCTTTTGTTCTCCATGACCTCCAGGCATTCAAAATATCAGGAAGACAGAAGTCAGTCCCTTGGGGAGCCCCTGAGAAGCCAGAACGTTGGATGCACATTCCAAGCTTCTCTTAACCTCTCAAGGGAGAAGCTACAAGTTGGGTGTTCTCTCCCTATTGTGCCAAGCTGCGCCAGCTGAGGTGAGGTGCAATTGCAGGCAGAATGCAATGGCTTTCCTTACTCATTTCAGCGCAGCTGTTCTCGGCTTTGCACTCACCTGGCGTTCTGCAACATCTTGACTCGTTTCTGAAGTTCTTGTGAAGGCATTTTGGCCTATATATTGTTGAGTAAGTGTCTCTGTGTGGGAATGAGGGCTGCAGCTTCCTATTCTGTTCCTATTCTTTCTGACATCATTCTATTTCTTTTTAAACATCTTTATTGGAGTATAATTGCTTTACATTGTTGTGTGAGTTTCTGCGGTATAACAAAGTGAATCACCTATGCATATACTTATATCCCCATATCCCCTCCCTCTTGCGTCTCCCTCCCACCCTCCCTATCCCACCCCTCTAGGTGGTCACAAAGCACCGAACTGATATCCCTGTGCTATGTGCCTGCTTCCCACTAGCTATCTATTTTACATTTGGTAGGGTATATATGTCAATGATACTCTCTGACTTCGTCCCAGCTTACCCTTCCCCCTCCCCGTGTCCTTAAGTCCACGCTTTACTACGTCCGTGTCTTTATTCCTGTCCTGCCCCTAGGTTCTTCAGAACAATTTTTTTTTTTTTTTAGATTCCATATATATATGTTAGCATACAGTATTTGTTTTTCCCTTTCTGACTTACTTCACTCTGTATGACAGATTCTAGGTCCATCCACCTCACTACAAATAACTCAATTTCGTGTCTTTTTATGGCTGAGTAATATTACGTTGTACATATGTGCCACATCTTCTTCATCCATTCATCTGTTGATGGACACTTAGGTTGCTTCCATGTCCTGGCTACTGTAAATAGTGCTGCAGTGAACATTGTGGTACATGATTCGTTTTGAGTTATGGTTTTCTCTGGGTATATGCCCAGTAGTGGGTTTGCTGGGTCATATGATAGTTCTATTTTTAGTTTTTTAAGGAACTTCCATACTGTTCTCCATAGTGGCTGTATCAATTTACATGCCCACCAACAGTGTAGGAGGGTTCCATTTTCTCCACACTCTTTCCAGCATTTATTGTTTGTAGCTTTTTGTTTGTAGGTTTTTTGATGATGGCCATTCTGACCGGTGTGAGGTGATACCTCATTGTAGTTTTGATTTGCATTTCTCTAATGATTAGTGATGTTGAGCATCCTTTCATGTGTTTGTTGGCAATCTGTATATCTTCTTTGGAGAAATGTCTTTTGAGGTCTTCTGCCCATTTTTGGATTGGGTTGTTTGTTTTTTTGATATTGAGCTGCATGAGCTGCTTGTATATTTTGGAGATTAATCTGTTGTC
>NC_041224.1:133330863-133332177 GCF_002837175.3 Physeter macrocephalus
CAATACAAGAACATGGTATATCTCTCCATCTGTTTGTATCATCTTTAATTTCTTTCATCAGTGTCTTATAGTTTTCTGCATACAGGTCTTTTATCTCCTTAGGTAGGTTTATTCCTTGGTATTTTATTCTTTTTGTTGCGATGGTAAATGGGAGCGTTTCCTTAATGTCTCTTTCAGATTCTTCGTCATTAGTATATAGGAATGCAAGAGATTTCTGTGCATTAATTTTGTATCCTGCTACCCTATCAAATTCATTGATTAGCTCTAGTAGTTTTCTGGTAGCATCTTTAGGATTCTCTATGTATAGTATCATGTCATCTCCAAACAGTGACAGTTTTACTTCTTCTTTTCCAATTTGGGTTCCTTTTATTTCTTTTTCTTCTCTGATTGCAGTAGCTAAAACTTCCAAAACTATGTTGAATAACAGTGGTGAGAGTTGGCAACCTTGTCTTCTTCCTGCTCTTAGTGGAAATGGTTTCAGTTTTTCACCATTGAGAACAATGTTGGCTGTGGGTTTGTCATATATGGCCTTTATTATGTTGAGGTAATTTCCCTCTATGCCTACTTTCTGGAGGGTTTTTATCATAAATGGATGTTGAATTTTGTCAAAAGCTTTTTATGCATCTATTGAGATTATCATATGGTTTTTATCCTTCAATTTGTTAATATGGTGTATCACAGTGACTGATTTGCATATCTTGAAGAATCCTTGCATTCCTGGGATAAACTCCACTTGATCATGGTGTATGATCCTTTTAATGTGCTGTTGGATTCTGTTTGCTAGCATTTTGTTGAGAATTTTTGCATCTATGTTCATCAGTGATATTGGCCTGTTGTTTTCTTTCCTTGTGACATCTTTGTCTGGTTTTGGTATCAGGGTGATGGTGGCTTCGTAGAATGAGTTTGGGAGTGTTCCTCCCTCTGCTATATTTTGGAAGAGTTTGAGAAGGATAGGTGTTAGCTCTTCTCTAAATATCTGATAAAATTTGCCTGTGAAGCTATCCCATCCTGGGCTTTTGTCTGTTGGAAGATTTTTAACCACAGTTTCAATTTCAGTGCTTGTGATTGGTCTGTTTACATGTTCTATTTCTTTCTGGTTCAGCCTTGGAAGGTTGTGCTTTTCTAAGAATTTGTCCATTTCTTCCAGGTTGTCCATTTTGCTTGGCATATAGTTGCTTGTAGTAATCTCTCATGATCCTTTGTATTTCTGCAGTGTCAGTTGTTGTTTCTCCTTTTTCATTTCTAATTCTGTTGATTTGAGTCTTCTCCCTTTTTTTCTTGATGAGTCTGGCTAATGGTTTATCAATTTTGTTT
>NC_041224.1:133332568-133376469 GCF_002837175.3 Physeter macrocephalus
TGTCTCCATTGTCATTTGTTTCTAGGTATTTTTTGATTTCCTCTTTGATTTCTTCAGTGATCACTTCGTTATTAAGTAGTGTATTGTTTAGCCTCCATGTGTTTGTATTTTTTACAGAGCTTTTCCTGTAATTGATATCTAGTCTCATAGCGTTGTGGTCAGAAAAGATACTTGATACAATTTCAATTTTCTTAAATTAACCAAGGCTTGATTGGTGACCCAAGATATGATCTATCCTGGAGAATGTTCCATGAGAACTTGAGAAAAATGTATATTCTGCTGTTTTTGGATGGAATGTCCTATAAATATCAATTAAATCCATCTTATTTAATGTGTCATTTAAAGCTTGTGTTTCGTATTTATTTTCATTTTTGATCTGTCCATTGGTGAAAGTGGGTGTTAAAGTCCCCTGCTATGATTGTGTTACTGTTGATTTCCCCTTTTATGGCTGTTAGTATTGTCTGATATGAGAATTGCTACTCCAGCTTCTTTTGATTTCCATTTGCACGGAATATCTTTTTTCATCCCCTCACTTTCAGTTTGTATGTGTTCCTAGGCATGAAGTGGATCTCTTGTAGACAACATATATATGGGTCTTGTTTTTGTATCCATTCAGCCAGTCTATGTCTTTTGGTTGGAGCATTTAAACCATTTACATTTAAGGTAGTTATCGATTTGTATGTTCCTATTACCATTTTCTTAATTGTTTTTTGAGTTTGTTATTGTAGATCTTTTCCTTCTCTTGTGTTTCCTGGCTAGAGAAATTCCTTTAGCATTTGTTGTAAAGCTGGTTTTGGTGGTGCTGAATTCTCTTAGCTTTTGCTTGTCTGTAAAGGTTTTAATTTCTCTGTCAAATGTGAATGACATCCTTGCTGGGTAGAGTAATATTGATTGTAGGTTTTCCCCCTTCATCATTTAAAATATGTCCTGCCAGTCCCTTCTGGCTTGCAGAGTTTCTGCTGAAAGATCAGCTGTTAACATTATGGGGATACCCTTGTATGTTATTTGTTGTTTTTCCCTTGCTGCTTTTAATATTTTTTCTTTGTATTTAATTTTTGATAGTTTGACTAATATGTGTCTTGGCGTGTTTCTCCTTGGGTTTATCCTGTATGGGACTCTCTGCGCTTCCTGGACTTGATTGACCTTTTCCTTTCCCATATTAGGGAAGTTTTCAACTATAATCTCTTCAAATATTGTCTCATTCCCTTTTTCTCTTCTTCTTCCGGGACCCCTATAATTTGAAATCAGTATGTTTAGTGTTGTCCCAGAGCTTTCTGAGACTGTCCTCAATCCTTTTCATTCTTTTTTCTTTATTCTGCTCTGCAGTAGTTATTTCCACTATTTTATCTTCTAGGTCACTTATCCGTTCATCTTCCTCAGTTATTCTGCTACTGATTCCTTCTAGAGCTGCATCGGCAGGCGGACTCTCAACCACTGCACCACCAGGGAAGCCCTAGAGAATTTTTAATTTCGTTTATTGTGTTGTTCATAATTGTTTGGTTGCTCTTTAGTTCTTCTGGTTCCTTGTTAAATGTTTCTTGTATTTTCTCCATTGTATTTCTGAGATTTTGGATCATCTTTACTGCCATTACTCCGAATTCTTTTTCAGGTACACTGCCCATTTCTTCTTCATTTGTTTGGTCTGGTGGCTTTTTACCTTGCTTTTTCGTCTGCTGTGTGTTTCTCTGTCTTCTTATTTTGCTTAACTTACTGTGTTTGGGGTCTCCGTTTCACAGGCTGCATGTTTGTAGTTTCTGTTGTTTTTGGTGTCTGTCCCCAGTGGCTAAGTTTGGTTCAGTGGGTTGTGTAGGCTTACTGGTGGAGGGGACTGGTGCCTGTGTTCTAGTGGATGAGGCTGGATCTTGTCTCTGGTGGGAAGGACCGCATCTGGTGGTGTGTTTTGGGGTGTCTGTGACCTTATTATGATTTTAGGCAGCCTCTCTGCTAATGTGTGGGGTTGTGTTCCTGTCTTGCTAGTTGTTTGGCATGGGGTGTCCAGCACTAGAGCTTGCTGGTCGTTGAGTGGAGCTGGGTCTTAGTGTTGAGAAGAGATCTCTGGGAGAGCCCTTGCCGATTGATATTACGTGGAGCTGGCAGGTCTCTGGTGGTCCAATGTCCTGAACTCAGCTCTCCCACCTCAGAGGCTCAGGCCTGACAGCCGGCCAGAGCACCAAGACCCTGTCAGCCACACAGCTTTTGGGAAGTCTGCGGTCTTCTGCCAGCATTCAGTAGGGGTTCTGTAGGAGTTGTTCCACATGTAGATGTATTTTTGATGTATTTTGGGGGAGGAAGGTGATCTCCACGTCTTACTTTTCCACCATCTTTAAGGTCCTCTCTCTTCTTATCTCCTGCTGCTAGAGGGTCCACATTTCATTCGGAAAGAACATAAATCTGGCAATCTCACTTCAGGCCTAGCCCATCCACCTTTTTTCCCTTTGTGCTTAGTCTGTTTCACTTGCTCGTAACGGGCCCCATGCAGAGGACTTGCCCCCGGCCCTTCAGACCAGAGTTCCTCGTGAAACGGCTGAGCCGACACCTCAGCTTGGGACATGCGCTGAAGCTCCTCAAAGGACACTCAACTCAAGAATCTGACATCATTCTTATCCTACATTTTACAAAGAGAATTTAAGTGGTTTGTATTTCTGCCCCATAAAATTTTCTCTTTTTATCTTCAAAAACCTTCCAGGAGATCAAAGAATAAATAATAAAAGTGCCTGTGTTCACTCAGAACTGTATAATTTAATAGAAGATATTCACATTAATAGATATATTAATAGAATAAAAGGTATTCACATTCACCTTCTAATTTGTTAAAACTCTGTAAGGTAATTAAGACAGGCATCTTAGTTTTACAAGTACAAAAACAGGGACTTAAAGAAATCTAGTGACTTATCCAAGGTTACAAATTAAGGAGCAGAGCCAGGACATTAAGCCAGGACTTCTTACTTCTGGTCCATTTCTCTTTCCCCTACATTGAGCTATCAGAAAAACAAGAATAAAATTATCGTTTACATACTGCTTAATGTTGGTGAGGGAAAGAACAAGTTAAGGAAATTTGTAAAGATCTTGGACTTGAATATGAAGACTCGAATGGACTGATTCTTTCAACTTGGCTGCTCCTTGAAGAAGAAAGCACAGATTATAGTTCTAAAATTAGATTTCTCAGGATTGTTTGAGCTATATGATCTTGTGTATGTCCTGTACCATGTGGGTCCCAAATTTCCAAGTCTTAAGAATGCCTGGATGGTTCCTTGGGTCCTTTGACACTCTATGGAACTCTGGCTTTCATATCCACACTTATATTTCTGGGAAGAAGGAGAAGGCAAAAGAGAAGGGGATAAAGAAGAAGTAGAGGAGGAGGAGGAGGAGAAGGAGGGGCAGGAGGAGGGGGAGGGGGGGAGGAGGAGGAGGAGGAGGAGGAGGAGGAAGAAGAGCATGTGTTCTATAGTCTTCAAGGAAAAAATGTTTCATATCATTTTCTCCCCAGGCTGAATGAGGATGAGAATAGGCTCTGGGGAACACGTAATACTTAAAGCATCCTGTACAAGTTCTTGCAGTAAGTGAAAAGTCAGAACCACTTGCTACATGATGACATCTAAATAGGATAAAATAGAGCTCAAACTCATTTGGGAGAGGAAAATTGCTAAAATATGCCTGTAGTACTACTAGACATTTCATTATTAATTTCTGTTCTTTGGTATGAATTTTTACTCAAATATCAAGCAGAAAGTATCTATCTATGCCTTAAAATAAAATACAAGTTTAATGTAGTAAACATATTGATTTAATATTTAAGCAGAGAAGAAATAATACCTTTGGTATGGTACCCCATTTTTCACTAACACTTTCATGTATTAGATGTCATTTGGTTCTCATAATCCTGGTAAGTGACTTTATCTTTACAGACACAGAGATTCTTAAAGGTTAAGTGGCGTGCCCAGGGTCATGCAGATGGCATTGGGCTATAATTCAGTTCATACATAGGAGTAGCCAAACCAACTTGTAAGAGAATATTTTGTCATAATTTCTAATAGTAGCGTTCTCTTATGCAATGTTTTCTCAGCTTCAATGATATTTGTAGGGTAGTAACATAGAAAATGAGTTGCCACTTTTTATGAAGTGGCTAATATTTATTGCTCCATATTTCTCTTCCTTGATGCCACCAATGGATACTGTATTAGAAGGCCTTTATGTAGATCTTAGGATAGTTTCATTTATTGCTGGTTTTTGAGCCTCAGATTTTCCAATTTTACTGAGCTATTTTTGATGAGAGCCTGAATGAACAAGATCATTTCTCTTGCTCCAACTCCATAATTCAAATCTCTTTGAATTGCTTGCAATCACCTCTTCATTGATTGGCTATTAAATTATTTTATAACACTTCACAAATTTGGATGTACATATGGTTCTTCACTGCAACCTCCAATTATCCTGGAATTATTATTTGTGCAGCGTAGAGGACAAATCATTATTTATGGGTTGAATGAAAATCCTCTTTTACATTCTTACAGATTCAATAACTGTAACATGGGCTTTTATTTGAGTGGCATGTTTATTTGTGGTTTTGAAAATAGATAGTTCTCTAAAATGACAGTTAAAAAAAATCTGAGTAGAGATAATTATGGGCTAAATTTTTAAAAATAACACAATCCATTAAAAATATCTATTGCTCATTTGTTGATTAGGAGAGACTAAAGGAAGACATCTCTGCCCTCTCAGAGTGAATGTTTATTAGAGAATAAGACAAAATCCCTCAAGATCACAGTATAAGACTGTGAGTGCCATAAACGTGTTCCATAGTGTCATGGGGGTCAGAGGAGGGAGCATGTGTGGGTGAGGTTGTGAAGCCTTCATGGGTCGGATTTCAGAAGAAACAGTTAGGGTTGGGAAGAACATTTAGTAGGGAACTTAGTAAGCAGAGAAGTTGGAGTTTGGGGTCTTTTGAAAACAAAATTTGTAGTAAAGGGAATCAACCCAGAGTTATTATTTTAGTGTATAGGACACAAGAACATATGGATGCAAGAAGGAGCTGGACTTTTTCCAAAAGGGCAGAAACATGTCCATGAGCCTTAGCATCCTCTGAAAGAGTCAGAATAATTCCTTGTTAACTAACAAAAATCTGATACTCTCCAGAGTCTAGACAGGAAAAAGGGAATTTAACAATATATTATAAGTAAAAAATATATATATGTTAATCGTTTAAAAGAATAAATAACTTAGGGACTTCCCTGGTGGCACAGTGATAAAGAATCTGCCTGCCAATGTAGGGGACATGGGTTCGAGCCCTGGTCCAGGAAGATCCCACATGCCGCGGAGCCACTAAGCCCATGCGCCACAACTACTGAGCCTGTGCTCCAGAGGCCGCGAGCCACACTACTGAGCCCACGTGCCACAACTACTGAAGCCCGTGTGCCTAGAGCCTGTGCTCCACAATAAGAGAAGCCACCGCAATGAGAAGCTTGCTTGCCACACTAGAGAAAAGCCTGCATGCAGCAACGAAGACCCAACGCAGCCAAAAATAAATAAATAAATTTAAAAAATAATAGTCATAAAAAGAAGAATAAATAACTTAGAACCAAGAATTGAAGTACTTTTACTTTTTGGGTATTCTAGCTCTTTTATTGTAGAGCCAAGGCAGGGTCACATAGAATTTATTCAGGTTACACAAATATTGTAATTGTCTCTGAGTTCCTCCATTCCAGCTGCCGTGTGCAGTGAAAAAAAGCATGAATATTGGGATCAGACAGATCTGGATGTAAACCCACTTATTAGCCACAAGAACATGGGCATAAATTCCATGAGGACATTGTTTTTCTCATTGCTATATATCCCAGCATTGAGAACAGTGCCTGAGATATAATGAGCGCTTTGTAAATATTTGTTGGATAAATTAATGCTCCTTTTGAACCTCAGTTTCCTTATTAATACAGTGGGAAACATAATACCTAACTCAAGGAGTTGTACTGAGAAATTAAATAAGAAAATGTTAGGGAAATCCTCTAACACAGTATCTTTCATGTACCAGGTTTCTAAACACATGACTTTCTTTCCATCTTCAGATCAAGATGTACTAACTGTATCTTTCATTAATTAATTACTTTTTTATTTTTATGACTGTAAATCTGGTTTTTAAAAATATGTGGTCTAATATCTGTAGGCCCAAGAGCCCCATGAAAATGTGCTCTTTACATGGATTAGAAAAAGAAACCAGTATTGGCTGTGATGCTTTTTGCTGGCTCAGCCACAGCCTGTGCTGAGAGAAATGGAGACAAGGCACAGAGCGACAGTAGGGCGAATCCGTGATTCTCTCCTCTGTGTCTGTCTGGGAGCACTAGTAGGTTCACCTGTTTTCAATGACATGACAAGTGAATTTAGTTTTACAAAAATGAAAGGTCAGTTGATCTAGACTTTGTCCATAAATGCAGCTCAAGTTAGAAATAAGTCACTTAAAGGACTAGCTCCTTTTATTCAATACAGATAAAACTCCTATACTGATAATTTCATTGAATTTTAAAAAATCAATCCAATAAAATGTGGGTCAAGAACTATGCTAGATGCTAGGGGATACAAGGGCAAATAAGAAACTTCATTCTGTTTTTAGACTCAGGATAAGATTTGCAAGTGACAAAGAAGAAATAGTGAGGCTTTGCCTGTAGGTCAATCGACCTTTGAGAATAGCTTAGATACACCCACAAAAGTGGCTACTGTTAGGCCCATGGCTGGATAGGCCTCTGAGTAGTAGTAGGTTAGCTCAACCTTAAAAATTAAAATCTCCAACCACCACCATACCTTACATTGCCAGTCCAACCTCTGGCTCTAGAGAAAGTCCTTTCCCACCCTCGTTGCAAGACCCACCGCCATTCCTATTCAAAGATGACTGGCAGTGAGCTGTCCTTTCCTGTCCCTGGAGACTGACAGGGAAACATCCATTCCCTTTAGGAGTAAATAGGGAAAAAAATTTCTTCTCCTGCTACTAAGGGCAGAGATAGACCCAATACGTTATTAAACTGAACACCGAACATCTCATTTGGAAGTATGTGCATTCTAGTTAATGCTGACAAGGCAGTTTTCCACCAAACAAAGGTGAGTATTTGCTTAGTTTGGAGATTTTCAGTAAAAACAACAACAAAAAAGAATCTGTTCCATCGATATTACCACTGCTAAAGACAAAAAAAATATTCCCTTTTAAATGACACTTCCCCGGTTCAAGCCTCCATCACTTGCTGCAGGAGATGATTAAGCCTGGCATCATAAGTGTCTGTGGTGTGTCAGTGACTGCACTCTGTGAAGGTGCAGACCCGAGTCACATTTTGGTATCTTCTTTGTCTCGTTGTCTGTTAATGAGTATCTACTAAATGCTTATGGGGAGCATTACATTATATTTGCTGCTTTTAATTTCATTTTATTCCTTTAATTATTATTCTAAGGGAATTCTGTGATTGAGTTAGTCATAACTATATTCTCTAGTGGGTCCTTTTGCGTGTACAAGATAATAGATCTGCTTGTGAGAGCATATGAAGATTTTATCAGGTCCTGCAAAAGGCATTGCAGGACATTTGTGGAAGCTGTCACATCCAGTTGTATCAATCCAAATTCCTCCATGAACCACTAAAAAAAATTCAGAGGATTAAATCATTAATGGCTTTTGTCTCCTTTCATTAGTATAGCCTAAAAGAATTAAAAAAATAAAAATCACACTGACTGGTAGATAAAATTGACTGACAAATTACAATGTGATGAAAGGAGAGACAGCATAGTCCAGTCAGACACAAAATCAGTGATGTGGGGAATCAGTGAATCAAAGACTATGGGTGTGCACTTGCAAACCAAGTTTACCCGTGAATAGCTAAGCCAGCCTAGGGAGTGAGGTCACCTGAACAGCAGAGAAGCTTTTTGGAGATAGAAGAATGTAATACAAAGGAAATCAAGTGTGGTCCTGTCTTCCACCCTCATGTTTCACTAGGGGATTTAAATGTAAAGAAGCTGAGCTAAATAGACCTATTGATTCATCATTATTTAAGAAAAGCAGAAAACAAATACATCTTTGCTGGGTTCAGCAATTTAGTGAGCGAAAATATATATGCAATAAAGTTTCAGTTATAGCATTTATAATAACCACAAGTCTGTTTTTCTTCTCTCTTCTGCTAGACAATGGGGAGGTGTCAGGCTAACAGGAGCTGAGGGAATGTGTCATTGTGGTCATTTCTGTTCTGATGGAGATGTTGAGAAATGGTTTTCTGCAAGGCTCATGTAAAGAACCATTTACAACAGAGAATTTCACTTCAATTCAAAAGGAGGTTACTTGCTTACATTCTTCTTGAAGAGAAAATAGAAGTCTAGAAAAATCAAACCTTTCTCTATTTTTCTTTTGTTAGGCTACTTCTCCAAAGATTTTAATGTATATTCGTTTTGGGTGAATTTTGGATTTGGGGAGATGCTAAATTATCAGGCTAATGATACACTCTTAATAGCCAGGCTCCAGAGGCCTGATTTAAGAATGGGACCTGGTACTCAGCCTCTCTACTCAGGATTTCTTGTGTCTGTTGCACAACGCAATCAGCTGTATTGCACAGGGAACTAGATAAGAGATAGCTAGCTAAGTCAGAAGGGGAGGTGTAGTGGGCTTTGGGTACCAAAGAACAAATGAGTGGGCCTGGCAAGAGGAGGACAGAATAGAACACAGAACTGCAGGATGGGTAACATTAGGACTCCAGATTAATGAATGGAGACATCTCATGCCAGAGTTGGGATACAGAGACAAAGAGAGGACAGAGCAGCTTTCTGCTGCTGAGGAGGAATGGCCAGGGTAGACTGTACACACTGGGAATAAGACTCAGAAGAAGGCTACATCTGGTTTTATATTTTGGCATTATGTACCTGGGTGTTTCAACCTCAGCTTTATTTCCATTTATAGATAAAAGCACAGGAAAAGCCTCAAAATATGCAGTGGATACTAATGTGCTCACCTCTAAAATCCTAGAACCCAGAGGTCCAAAGTGGCTCTGTTCCTGCTTCCTGGAGGGATGCAAGGCAACCGGGCATATTATACTGATTGTGTAGATTGCCTTGAGAGAAAATAGTTTTCAGTGATCTGTTTCATAACCTTTTTTGTAAAACTGTGGGGCAGGAGAATGGTATAAGTTTTAGTGTTGTCTTCCTTTCCCATGTAGGGAGTTTTGATTGCTAGAGGAACCATTTACACTAAAAATAACTTAAGTGTTAAAATACAGAATGTTTATTTGAAATTTAATGTGCCTGGCCTGAAACCACAGTTATTAGATAACTGTCCTCCAAGTCAGGACATTTACCTGAGAACCTACACTTAAGAGGCTTCCTCAGAACGTTAATTAGAAACAAGCTACTTACTTATTAGTATAAATGGTTTTAATAAACTAGTGGTTTTAGCATAATTACTCAGTGTTCTTTAAGTTTAAATTTTATTTCATTTGTTGGTAGACTCTTATCTGACTCTTTTACTGCAGTACAGATTTTTCTTATATTTTCCCATAATTCTTGTCTATATTTTGGAGACCAAGACCACATCTGTAGCTTCTGAGGCCAACTGTATGGGAATTAAGGGCCCCTTAGTAGTGAGAAGCCACCATTGCAGTGTGATCCAGTAACAGATATTTTTTGAGTATCTGTGGTGTCAAGACAAGTGATGTACAGAAGTACTGATTTCGTCAGTACTTTGTATCAAGTTAAAATTCTACTGTAATAATAGTAATAATAGCACTTTATGAAGTGTTAAGTACCAGGTACCATGCAGACACTGTGCTAACCAATAATGTATATTGTCTCATTTAATCCTCACAACCAAAATGTCCATCAACAGAGGAATGGATAAAGAAGATGTGGTACATATATACAATGGAATATTACTCAGCCATAAAAAAGAACGAAATAATGCCATTTGCAGCAACATGGATGGACCTAGAGATTGTCATACTGAGTGAAGTAAGTCAGACAGAGAAAGACAAATATCACATGATATCGCTTATATGCGGAATCTAAAAAAATGGTAAAAATGAACTTATTTACACAATAGAAATAGAGTCACAGATGTAGAAAACAAACTTACGGTTACCAGGGGGAAAGGGGGAGGAGGGATAAATTGGGAGATTGGGATTGACATATACACACTGCTATATATAAAATAGATAACAAATAAGAACCTACTGTATAGTACAGGGAACTCTACTCAATACTCTGTAATGGCCTATATGGGAAAATAATCTAAAAAAGAGTGGATATATATGTATATGTATCACTTTGCTGTACGCCTGAAACTAATACAACATTGTAAATCAACTATACTCCAATAGAAACTAAAATAAAAATCCTCTCACACACCTCATGAGACAGGCATTATCATCTCCATTTATGGTTGAGAAAACTGAAGCTCAGATAGTTAACTGACTGAGATTTCACAGTTCCTAAATGGAAAAGTTGCGATTCTAACACAAGTCTTACCAACTCCTCTAAGCTATTTGTATTAGTCTGCTTGGGCTGCCATAACAAAATACTACAGACTGGGTGGCTTAAACAACAGAAACTTATTTCCTCACAGTTCTGGAGGCTAGAAGTCAAAGATCAAAGTGTCAACAGGGTTGGTTTCTTCTAAGGCCTTTCTCCTTGGCTGGTAGATAGCTGTCTTCTCCCTGTGCCTTCACAGTGTCTTCCCTCAGTACTTGTCTGTGTCCTGATCTCCTCTTCTTATAAGGACATCAGTCATATTGGTTAAGGCCCACCTCAATTATGTCATCTAACTTTAATTACTTCTTTAGAGACCCTGTCTCCAAATACAGTCACATTCTGAGTTACCAGGGGTTAGGACTTCAACATAATGAATTTTGGGTAAACACAATTTAGCCCATGTCTTTAAGTCATAAAATCTGTGTATTGCCTATAAGAGGAAATATTAAGCCACTAGTCATTTCTACTCTGGTCTGAACTAGTTCTTCTACAACTAATTTCCTGCAGAAAGATTTTGATGATGAAACTAATGGAGAAAGTTGGGGCACTGGGTGCGTTAGAGAATGAAGAAAAATGAGCAAGAAAGGGGACCCGGGGATACTAGAAAGCTGGCATTCTCCTAATTTGCTACTTTTGGTAGAGCCAGATTTATGAAAGTAAATTAAACACAAGAGTTACTTTGTTTTTATTTCTATATTTCATCTTTCTAGCTTTGTTTTCTTTTCTGAAAGTGTCACTGCTATCCATCCAAGCCGGTACGCTCCTTAGCTCTTGGAAAAACTCCTCAATAACCTCACTGTCACTTATAAAATGGTACACACATGCATACACACACACACACACACACACACACACACACACCCCAGTAATAATCTGCTAGACTCTCTATCACTTAAAAATAAGTTAGTAAAAATTATAGTCCTCTGTTGATACTGATTGGAATCCAGAAATTGTTAGGAGGTGTTTGGAATATTTAATAAGAATTCAAAGGGAGCCAATCATGAGGGATGATTTTTTTCCTGGTGAACTCCCAATTTCCAGCAGAGCTGTTTCATGGAAAGGAATATATCAGCGAGTAAATCTGAGCACTGCTCACATCCTGCCTTCCAAAAGCCCTGATTTCTATAACCTCTAGGGAACCAAACCTAATGGGAGGGGCAGGGCCTTCCCCTCTACCCTCATTTGTCAAGAGTGGGTTCTGCCATGACTCTCTCTTCTCCCACGCTAGTGAATTTGCCCATGGATGTATTCTGCTGAATTTGCCACTTTTCCAGTGGCAAAATTAACTACCAATTTACTTTTGGACACCAAGTTCAATGTTAATAACCCTGCTTGACAGCCTTTTAAGAGCTTCCTGAATCAGGAAGGGCCAATAGGTTTCAGTTTGCACGCCAGCTCCAAATGATTGATTGGTAGTGACTGTCTAGGAGAGGGTGGTGTTATATGAAGGTTGTGAGGCCATTTTTTAAAAGAAGGAATGGGGCTTCCCTGGTGGCGCAGTGGTTGAGAATCCGCCTGCCAATGCAGGGGACACGGGTTCGTGCCCCGGTCCGGGAAGATCCCACATGCCGCGGAGCAGCTGGGCCAGTGAGCCGTGGCCACTGAGCCTGTGCGTGCGGAGCCTGTGCTCCACAACGGGAGAGGCCACAACAGTGAGAGGCCCGCGTACCACAAAAAAAAAAAACCAAAACAAACAAATAAAAGAAGGAATGGCATAATCAGTTAGTGAGGTCTACTATGGGAGAGAGACTAGTGGCACAAGTATAAATTAGCTTCCATCATTAATAAATTCAAAGCTACAATTCATTGTGTGCTTACCCTGTGCCAGGCACTGGGCTCAGCCGGGTACATTCATTATCTTAGTGAACCTTCACAACTCTGCAGGATAGGTGATATATCCCCCCTTTGCAAGGGTAAAGAAATGTAGGCATAGTGGGATTAAATAACTAGCCCAAGATCACCCAGCTAGTTAGAACCAGAGCAGGAATTTGCACCCTGGCAGTCATGACATAGACTCCTTGAAACAATACACCAAATGTGTGGATTAGAATTTGAACTCAGGCTGCCACAGGCAGAGCCGTGGTGCTCCAGTCACCAATAGACAATCACCACCAAAGACCAGGGAGTGCCATTTCCTTAGATATGTCCTCTGTACCTCCTTTCTGGCTTACAGATTGGGATGGAGGTAAAGGTGGGGTTTGGGAGAGGAGGACTTGTCTTCCTATAGTTAGTCCACACATATTTAATGAGCACCTACTCTGTGTCAAGCATTTGGGGATGCAGCAGCATTTCCTGCATTCAAGGAGCTTATACCCAAGAGAGCTTATGCCCAATAAACTTAAACAAATAAGGTAACATCAGACCCTGAGAAATGTTGTGGAGATGATTAATCAGGGTTACAGGGTGGGACTGAGTCGGGGGGGCTACTTTAGCCAGGGGTGAAGGCCTCTTGAGAAAGGACCAAAAAGATGGGAAGGAGGCAGCTAAGGGAAATCTAGGGACAAGCACCCCCAAACAGAAGAAGTAGCAAATGCAAAGACCCTGATATAAGGAACTTGTCGTGTTTGAAGGAAAAAGACTCAGATATTTGCTATTACCTCATTCAAGACTAAAGACATGGCCATGCTACAGGGAGTGTCTGGGGTTCTCCTGCACAAAACCACTTGGCGGGGGAGACAGAGGAAAGGGATTTGCCTTCTCTTTTCTCCCTTTCACCCTCTAAATATATTATGTTGATAAATCAATGAGGGGTCACAGGTGCCAAAACCTTCAGCTTTGGGAAGGACTGAATTAATTTGCTTGGAGAATATGAATTACCACATGCCTTGTAGAAAGTGTGAACTGATAATATAATGGTCACACACTGATTAAAACTACTAGTAGAATACCTTTATTTACATGATTTACAAGTTTATCTTTGTAGAGAATGGGTTAGAAGATTCAAGAAAAGGGGAGTCATTTGCATTAGTCCTGCTACATCACGTACTTCCACAGAGTAGACTCTCCTTGTCCTAAGCACAGGACCGTTTGGAACAGCTGTGGGGGATGGATGCCGCAGGTTAAGGGATTTAGTGAAATGACAGAGCTTTTTTTTTTTTCTTTGAATCTTTTCCAACATTGATTTGAGGTTGATTTACATTAGCTTATGTACTTTTTAAAGTAGAAGAATGTATACATCTTTCATGATCATTATAAATAGGACAATTCTTGGCTAAAAGCCTGAATTAACCTTTGCAAAATGGCTTAACCAAGTTTCCTCCTGAGACAGAACCTCTGGCATTGCTGTTTCACATGCCTGTGTTTATTTAAGGAGCACTTATCAGGCCCCAACTATGTACCCAGAAAGGGCCAAATTCTATGGGAGATAAACCTACAAGCAGAGAAGTCATGGTGTCTACCCTTGAGAAACTAGCATTTAGTTGGGGGAATGGTTGGATAAGTATTTGAAAGAGCTAAGGAGCAAATCTACAGCAATGCAGAAAAAATGATAGTAACTAAGATTGCATAGCACAGTATAGTTCTTAGATCATTTTCACATACCTTTCTTTGTTTCACCCACACACTGGTCCTTTGAGATAGTTATTGATGGTATCCCCATTTCACAGATGAGGACACTGAGGCTGAGAGAGATCAGATACTCAAGATAATTAGTAAGGGGCAGAAGCAGAGCACTGTAGTAGTTAAGACCTTGGACTCGAGTCAGACAGATTGAGTTTTTATTTTTGGCTCCAACTCCAAGTTCCTTACCCCTTCTAAACCTCAGTTTCCCATCTGTGAGGAGAACAATAGTGTTTACTTCCCACAGGTGTCGTATTAAATGAGAAATGTACTGAAGATGCTCAGCACAGGGCTGGGGCCACAGCATGCACTGGATGAATGTAGCCTTCGCTATGAGGAGGTAGCGAGACAGGACTGAATCCCAACATTTCCAGCCTCAGTACAAGGCCCTGGGTGGGTGACTGTGGGTGAGCTATTTAACTGCTGTTTCCTTGTTTGTAAAGAGGGGATAATATAGTGGTTACCTCACAGGCTGATGTGAAGATAAAGTGATTTATTACACATACAGCACTTAGAACAGTGCGTGCACACAGTAAGCTCCCTAAAAGAATGTACCATAAAGGCTGAAAGATGGAGGTGGGGTGAGTTTAGCTAGGAAGGCTTCTTCCAAGCAGCATTTGTCACGTCTATCCTGATGGAACAAATACCAGCAGGAACCTACACGCATATCCTGCTGATCATTCACCTCGCACAGCTGGGGGAGGCATCGTGGCTTGATTTGCAAACCTACCTCTGCTGCCTCTCTTGCACCTGTCGAAACTGTAGGGGCTGCTCAGCAATACATGAAAAATCTAATTTGCTATAAAGTCATATTTTTTCCCCAAATACATCTGTCCATACTTGAAGGTGGAAAAACACATTTGAGAATTCTCAATCCCGCATAGAGGGTATGAACTTGTCAGCTTGTTCTGTCAACAGGTTTGATGTCTGAGCGTTGTTGTCATCACAGAGAGGCTTGTTATCTGCCAAGCCTGATTGTTTCTCTCTCAAGTGGGAATTCAAAGGTTCTCTAACTGGAGAAAAGAGCTTTACCAAGCCCCAGATATAATTAAAAGCCACAGCCCTTGACTTTGTAAAGTGGAAGGTTTGGTCTCTGTGTTCTCAGCTGGTTGAGCTCCATGCCCTAAGGCTCTTTCCTGTTTCTCTCCTCCCCTCCCTCCACCTTTCCTTCCCTTTCTCCCCTTCCAAGGCCTGCCTAATGGGGGTGGGAATTGGGTCAGCTTTGTTTGCCACTCTGTAAGTATTTTTCAAATTAAGTTTCTATTTATTGTACATCTAACAGGCGCTTAATATATGATCTTGTTTAGTCCTCAAAAAAACCCTGAGGATTTGAACATAGGCCTGCCTGATGACAGGGCCTGGAATTTAAACCATGATGCTTGCCCTGAGTCTGTGCAAGAGCTTGCCTCTCTTGCCTGTTAAGTCACAGAAGTTTTGAGTTTTGTAATAGGGGACTGTAGTTTAATTGTATACCTACATTTTGGACAACTGAGAAGGGTCAAATATAAGCAAGTAGTAGATTAAATAAAAAACAGGAGAAAATAATCCTAGATATAGAAATTAAATTAGATGAATCTTGGTGGCTTCTTATAAGTGTCATTCAAATAGATTTTATTAAAATATGACTGGATTGGGGCTTCCCTGGTGGCGCAGTGGTTGAGAATCCACCTGCCGATGCAGGGGACACGGGTTCGTGCCCCGGTCCGGGAAGATCCCACATGCCGCGGAGCGGCTGGGCCCGTGAGCCATGGCCGCTGAGTCTGTGCGTCCGGAGCCTGTGCTCCTCAAAGGGAGAGGCAACAACAGTGAGAGGCCCCAACAGTGAGAGGCCCGCGTACAGCAAAAAAAAAAAAAAAAAAAAAAAAAATAATGACTGGATAATAAGAAAGAGGTAGATCTCTGGCTTTGGGATCAGACCCATGTGGGATCACATTCTGACTCCATACATGGTCTTGGGCAAGTTATCTCATCTATTAAAGAGACTTAATTTCCTCAACTACAAAACAGAGATGATAACACCTAAATTATAGAGTGGTTAGGAGGACTAAATAAGCTAACATATGTAAAGCACCTAGCACATGGTTACTCCTAAATTAGTTTATACTTCCCTCTGTTTGAATCACACCTCTTTAGTGGATATAAAAGGGGACATTTTTCAACAACTCAAAGAACCACAACATGAATGTAATTTTATTATAAAAGAAACAGTCTTCTGTCATGACCTGTCCAGATAGGTAAAAAAAAAAACAAAAAAACACTACTTAAAAAACAAAAACAAAGGATACTAGTGAGGCAAAAAAACCCACAAAACTCTCCCCCCCCATATATATGTATGTATACAAATATATATATACACACACACACACATATATATACGTATATATATATAAAATAACGGCATCCTGCCATCCAGTAAGAGTGGCTTTTGGCTGCCACTACAGCCTTTTCAATTAATTTTTTTGGGAAACCATTGCTAAATAGCAAAAAAGAGATTGAATTAAATTAATAGAATTTTCAGCTCCTTAGAGGAAGCTCCATTGGTATACAGCATAATTGCCAGGAGAAAGGAGTGTATGTTTTGAATATGGGCAATGACCTTAGGAGATCCAGGCTGGACTTAGAGAAAGCAATGTGAACTTAGGTCATTTTGCTCTGGGAGATTCCAGTTTCCTGTAATTGATGTTACTCGTGCCAAGGTCCACTATCATAGAAGACAAATGATGCAGATGTGGGCATCTTTTTGTTGCTTTGCTAGGTATAAAAAGGGCGTGTGGGGGGCTTCCCTGGTGGCGCAGTGGTTGGGAGTCCGCCTGTCGATGCAGGGGACACGGGTTCGTGCCCCGGTCCAGGAAGATCCCACGTGCCGTGGAGCGGATAGGCCCGTGAGCCATGGCCGCTGAGCCTGTGTGTCCGGAGCACAGCAACGGAAGAAGCCACAACAGTGAGAGGCCCGCGTACCACAAAAAGTTACTTGGGAATGCTACTTTTTCCATAGACTGATTTTGGGAAGAGTATTTTGAAAACCACTCTCTTCAAGCTATTTAGTTGTAAGTAAAAAATAATAAGTGAAAATGTCAATTAATTTCATGGTGGAAAAACAATCAAACTTTAAAACAAAGATACGTTTAATGAGGATTCAAGAACTATTCTTCCTTCTCTAGCGTTACTGTTTATTGCTTCCTCTTGGCAACTTCCGCCATGTCAACTTTAGTAATAACATATGGAAAAATTATCAAGTTCCATCCATTAGAACTGATTTATCCTTCAGTTTTTTAAACCAAATGGTTGGTGGTTTTCACAAAGGGAGACATTTTGCTCTTACTAAATGACTAATGGTACACTTTGTTTTACATCACCAAAAGAGGAGAGTAATTGACTTGAGAGCTTGTTTAGAAAGGATTTTTGAAGAAGCACTTCATCTTCCAAGAATGGGGCACCTGAAGCATGAATGAAGGTCCTAATCAATCCTCCTTTGTTTCAGAAAATTGAAGACTGTTAAAAAAAAAAGAACAGAATTCAAGGAGTAGATGAGATTCTAGAAAAGGCACTGAGCAGAAAGAAAAGCTGATGGATTTAAAAGTTAGGGATTTAAAATGTTAACATTGGCATCTTCTCCTTTTGTAGTATCTATTTTCCGTAGGCTTTAAAAAGTATAAAAGTGAGGACAGACGGTTAAATCAATTTGTGTCACACAGCATTGTAAAAAATGCTTGACATTTTTTCAAGATCAAAATAAAGCCATGCTCCTCTCAATCTGAAAGGTTCCTGCTTTTTTTTAAAAAAAATTCCCTTACCATGGATAATTGATTGCAGGTATACCTCTTTCTCCTGGATTTGAAACCAGTTCTGTGTCAACTGAGGTCTTGAACCACTGTTGAAACTGGGATAGATTGGGAGAAAACAGAACACCCAAACTGGTGACTGGATATGGAATAATCTGAGAAGGCTTCCTGAAGGAGCAGAATGAAGAGAAGCCCATTTTAGGTGGGAGAAAGCTATATTGTGGGAATAAATCGTATTTAATGGAGATAATAGTAACTTATGTTACCAATTCCCAATTGATAGACATGTAGGTTGTTCTACCATTTCTCTGTTTCAATCAATGATGATCTACGAATCTATGTATCTATGCATCTATCTTGTGTATTTATACACACACACCACGCAAATATACTTTTAAGATACAGTCTTAGAAATGGAATTGCTAATTCAAGTAGCTAAGTAAATTTTTGTAGATATTGTCAAATTGCCATCTAAACAGTTCATAGAAATGTATATTCTGACCAAGAGTGTATGAGACTGTTTTCCTCATGTTTATACTGAATGTTATCAAACTTCTAAATCTTTGCTAATCTGTGAGAAATAGTATCTTGTGATTTTTATTATTTTTTGGTTACAAGGAAGATTAAATTATAATATTTTCACATATACAGGCCATCTGTGTTTCTTTGTAAATTGTCAGTTTATCTTTTCACCCATATTTAAAAAAAAAATTAAGCCTAGCTTTTGTAATTCTTTGGCTTTTAACTTTCAATGTGGTATCTTTTTTTTTTTTTTTTGTGGTATGCGGGCCTCCCTCTGTTGCGGCCTCTCCTGTTGCGGAGCACAGGCTCCGGACGCGCAGGCTCAGCGGCCATGGCTCACGGGCCCAGCCGCTCCGCGGCATGTGGGATCCTCACAGACCGGGGCGCGAACCCGGTTCCCCTGCATCGGCAGGCGGACGCGCAGCCACTGCGCCACCAGGGAAGCCCCAATGTGGTATCTTTTAACTTTTGACCCTTATTTACTTTTATAGTTTGTACTATTTTCATGTTAATATTTTTTGTCTTTACTCCAAACTAATCTCTTGTGGTTTTTTCTATGTAAATTTATTTATTTCATTCCTTTTAATTTTTAATTCTCTTATTTTATAAGTAACCTTTTGGTTGCACTCTATCCTTAACCTACCACTGAACTTTACTATTTAAGTCATAGGACAGCAGGGTAGACTGGAGGCCACCTTTGCAGCTGCCCTGTCACCCCTCTTGCCCGTTTAATGAATCTCTTACTCTTTCATCTTCACCTTGGGAACCTCAAAAAACTAAATAGCTGAACTTGCCCAGGGCAACTCCAATTTTCTCTTGGACAGATGGTGCTTTTGTTTTCCTGAAATGATGATAGTTTTGATATCACACACTATCCAGAAACCATTTCCAAAGATAACTTCTGAGTAGTAGTATGGGGTTTGTGAATGGGAAAGAAGATGAGAATCTGTCCTTTGTACTTATCTGCACTGTTTGGAATGTTTCCATAACCATGTAGTATTTTCATAAAATAAATAAAAACTAATAAATCTTGTATTCGTCAACACTTATAGGCAATGGCCATGGGACAAAGTATGTCATTAGCATCCCAAAGGTGGCATGAGAAGTCTGAACTCTGATGTTGGTAGAAACGTCTCGACAGATACTCCTAGGATGTGGCACCAATGAATGTCTGTGGACAGTGGTGGACAGACCCTAAAGTGGTCCCCCATGATCCCTGTCTTCTGATATTCATGGCCTGTATAAATCCCCTCTCTTTGTGAGTGAGACCCGGGACCTGCTTCTAACCAAGAAAACATGGCAAAGGCGATGGGCCGGCACTCCCATGACTGTGTTACATTACATCAGATCACACTCCTTGTTGTTGACTCTCACTCCTGCTCTCCTGCTGGCTTTATAGAAGCAAGGAAACTTTGCCTATCCTTCACCATCCATCCTGCATCCCTGTCCCCACGGCAATGGTTTCAGGTCACTGCTCTGGCTTCCACTGACCTCCTTTCTGGCACCAGGAGATGTCCCTATTTTGTGTGTGCGTTAATTTGGCTTTGCATTTATAAGAATTTTTATTGTATTTTACAAACCCTTTCTAGGGGTTGCAGTGGGAGGGTTTTCAGGGTTCTTAGTCTGCCACATTGCTGAAACTGGATCAAACAAAAGTGGATTTTTCTGAAGTTCTAAGTCATATTTCCTATCTCTGGGGGCATTAAAGTTTTGTTTGGTAACAACCACTTCAATGCCTCAAAGTGTCAGCTCTCACCCTGCAATCACCTTCTTCACTCAGCATCGCCGTGGGCCACAAATCACAAGACTCCAGATACCACCTGGTAAAGTCCCACCTCTTCCTGCCCTCAGATGCAAGTACATATATGAACATATGCTTACACATATGCATGTCTTCCTTCCCTGTCCACAGAACTTCTGAAGGGACACCAATATGCCAGAAACCAGTAAAAGCAGTAAGCTGTTGCCATAATGAAATCTCCCTCGTTCCCTGAGAGTGCCATGTTCTCTTGGATATTCTCTGAACTTACTATTCCCTGCTTGGGCTATTCTCCTTCCTCCCATCTGGCAAACTCCTGTTTGTCATTCAAAACCCAGCTCAGGCATCCCTCTGCAAAGCTTTTCCTGCCCCTTTATTGCCTTGCATATCCTTCTATTATTGGATTCATTACACTACACTTTTGCATTTAAATGTCTATCTTCCTCACTAAGCTTTGTGCTCTTTGTATCTTTAATGCCTGGCCCATCGTTACCTGGCTCATAGTAGGCATTCAACGAATGTTTACTGACTTTAACTTAGGATTTCAGCATGACATCAGGAAATGTATTGACAACAGTGATGCTTCTACTGGCAATCTTCCCCCAGTACCTTGAAATTTGGGAAAGTAACACAGAGGTTATATGTTTTCAAAGGTATTAAAAGGGGGAACTTTTTGGGAATGTAAATGGGAAAGCCACCATGGGAGCCAGTTTGGTGGTTCCTCAAAAAGTTAAACATAGAATTACCATATGATTTAGTAATTCCACTTCTGGTATATACCCCAAAGAACTGATACCAGGGACTCAAATAGGTACTTCACATCAATATTCATAGCAGCATTATTCACAGTAGCCAAAGGTAGAAACAACCCAAATGGCTATCAACAGAGGAATGGAAAAACAAAATATACATACAATGTGTGTATGTTGAATATAAATACAATGGAATATTATTCACCCTTAAAAAGGAACTTCTGATACATGCAACAACATGGATGAACCTTGAAAATATTATACTAAGTGAAAGAAGCCAGACATAAAAGGACAAATACTATATGAGTTCAGCTATATGTAGTATCCAGAATAGGCAGATTCATCAAGACAGAAAGCAGAATCGTGGTTGCCAGGAGCTGAGGGGAGGGAGTAGCGGGGAGTTATTGTTTAATGGGTACAGAATTTCTACTTGGGATGATGAAAAAGTTCTGGAAATGGATAGTGGAGATGGTTACACAACTTTGTTAGCATATCTAATGTCACTGAACTGTACACTTAAAAATGGTTAAGACAGGACTTCCCTGGTGGCGCAGTGGTTAAGAAACCACCTGCCAATGCAGGGGACACAGGTTCGAGCCCTGGTCCGGGAAGATCCCATGTGCCATGGAGCAATTAAGCCCGTGCACCACAACTACTGAGCCTGTGCTCTAGAGCTCGCGGGCCACAACTACTGAAGCCCATGTGCCTAGAGCCTGTGCTCCACAAGAGAAGCCACCGCAATGAGAAGCCCACTCACCGCAATGAAGAGTAGCCCCTGCTAGCTGCAACTAGAGAAAGCCTGCACGCAGCAAGGGAGACACAATGCAGCCAAAAATAAATAAATAAAAATAAATTTAAAAATAAATTTTTAAAAATGGTTAAGACAATAAATTTTAAGTTATGTGTATTTTACCACAATAAAAAAGCAACTTGGTCTCCCTGGGATTGGGGAAGGGTAAAATTCATCTAGAGAAAGGATCCACATCTGAGGGTCTGGCCTCTTGTCCCAGGGAAGAGTCAACATCTGCAATCAGAGCTTAATTTTCCCTGCAAATTTCTTAAGAACAAAGAGAAAAAGAAATAACTCCTTGTTGCTTTTTCTGAAATGAATTTAGATTCAAAGAACATTTCCTTGTACCATCTGGATTAGGTCTTAATATTTCCAAGTAATACTATAGTGTTAGAATCAGCTTTGCTATTAGATCAAACACTGCATTAACCGGTAAATGTGACAGTATAACCAGAAATTTCAGCCAACCAGGTAAAGCCCAAGTCAGCGATTGGTTTATGCTGCATTTCCTGCACAAGCTGGGGAGAAAGGCTTGAGCCTGCTTTGTTGCAGGCAAACCTGAAGACCCAGGTCAGAGAATGCATCACACTTCCCTTGCCGAATTTCTCCAGATAATCATAATGCAAACTGACGGAGGGAGTTGGAAAACAGACTGTATCTGTCTTCATTCGGCCTGTGTTAAACACAGACAGCATGTGATTGTGTTATTAACTCTTGAGACAGACCTGCTTCTGGAAACCTTTCCAGTCCTGTTGCTGCTGCCATGGCAACTGCTAGAGGTTTTGGTGCTGTCTTGGCCCTTCCTCCAGTACTTGACAGTGAAGTGTGACTTCTGTTAAGTGCTCTAGGAAAGCCCAATTTCGAAGACTGCTGCAGTCTCTGAATATCATAAGTGGAATTGTGTCTTCTTGTCGCTGTTCAGTGCAAAAGTTGCTGTTTGGGGTCTGAGCCCTCTCTCTGCCGGTGCTGCTCAGAGGATCTGGGTTGCTCCTTTTGGGTGGGTGCTTACATAACCTGGAGATGTGATGGGGCCTGCTCCTCTCCCACCGTGTGACTCCCACAGTGGAAAAATAACTACAGCCATGGTGGTAAGTAGGGGAAAAAGCAAAGAACTGAATGATGTGCTTCTCTGGCATCATGTGACAGTTTTGGGGGGGAGATTCTCAAGGGGTGATGTCATTATAGTGCTTCAGGATAGAAGCAATAGCCAACACTGAAAAATATCAAGCAGCAGTTTAGAAAATGTTGATTTCAATTTCCAATTTCATTAACATGATTTTCTAGGTTAGTGGATTAAATAGAATGCACAATCTGAGAAGTGGATTTAAAGCACCTTTTTAGACTTTGTTTTAATACACAATATTTACAAGTCATTGTGGCATGTGACTCTGACCATTGTCGATGCTGGAGGACCATTGTTCACTAACATTTTTTCTAAAGAAAAATGGTTTTGTAAGAAATTAGGAATAGATCTTTATATTTAAAATGACTCCTTTCTTCAGGTTTTCATTTATACATAATTAAAATTCATAGAAGTACATAAAAGGCACTGGGTCTGGGGATGGTCAGACCTTAATGTAGTAAGAAGAAATTAGTTTTCTGCATAATAAGGGCTTAGGAATTTGTAATTCGTGGCTTTTATCATTTTGCTGTGCCTCATATTTTTGCATTGCTTATCACAGTGTATTAACGAATGTTCATTAAATCCCTGTGAACAAAATCCCTTGAGTTAAAAGACTGATATCATCACTGTCTTACCTACTTTGTCAGAAGAGAGAAATGAAGATGGATTGAACTTGTTCTTTCCTTCCTAGAGGAATTTGGCTAGAATAATAATTCACTTGCCTAAAACTGGCTGGAAAACATGGGAGGGAGGTGGAAAAGAGGCTGGAAGGGAAGAAGAAAGCATCTATATTTAAAATTTTTACTTATATTCTGACTCCCTGGAGATTTGAAGGAAGGCAAGGCTCTTGGCTTCATCTAAACTTTGGATTATGTTGCTTCCGCTGGTGACTATGTAAATGGATTCATAACACTTAACACATGCCAACTCACGTGCCCTTTCTGTTTTCTTTGCATCATGTTGCAGATCTGCTTGTTTGTGTTCCCTCAGTCTCTCTGGGACATTTGCCTCAGATGCCCCAACACCAAGGAGTCCTCTGATCAGAATGGTGGAGCGTGCGGCCCAGAAGCAGATATCTGGCCTCAGGGAGAATCTCGGAGCACCTGTTCTCAGCACAGAGGTCACTTCACCTACTACACAGTGGACATCCATCACGTGACCCCTGGGATCAAGGGCGGATGCCCGCAAAGCATCATATACCATGTGTTTATCAAACTCTCTAAAGTCACCATCACTCTTCCTGGTTGACCTTCCTCTTTGGATTCAACTTTTTGTTGTTGCTTTTGTTTAGTAAACCTTTACTTGGTCACATTCTGTATTTGAGTAGAGTATCTCTGTTTTGAAATTGAAGTTCAACTTCACACTTTTCTTACAACATTCATTTATATAGAAAAGATATGTACAGATGCATGTGCATATGTAGCAGGAAGAAAATTTGTTATTTTGAGGTTTAACGGAGAAATTAAGGGGGTGCAGGAAAAAGAGATGGGAGAGAGAGGTCTCTTTAGAGACAGTGGAGAGAAGGAAATGAGGCCTATCAGAGATGGTAGGCAACTTTAGAAATAGTGATGTCTGATTTATATATCTATTATATATATAATTCACATGGTTCAAAAATCAAAAATGGGAATCTCCCTCCCACCCCATCCCCAATTTATCCAGACCACGTCTTCCACTTTCCCTGCCCTAGTAACAACTGTTATTTTCTCAGGAAAGTTTCCAGAGTTTCTCTGTGCATATACAAGCAAATATGAATAAATCTATTGACTTATTTGTTCATTCAACAAATTATCAAGTGTTCCAGGCAAAAAACAGAGAGATTCCTGTCCCCCAAAAGATGACATTCTAACTGGAAGAGACAGATGATAAGCCATAGGCGTAATAAATTTGCAAACAATATTTTCCATTAGATTAATGGGGCTAATGAAGAAGGTCAAGGAGAATCAATATGGGGAGGGGGGGTTGCTATTTTCAACGTGGTGGTCAGAGGAGGCCTTGTAGAGAAGGTGATATTTGAGCAAGGACTTGAGTTGAGAAATACCCATGGGGGAAAAGTTCAATCCCATTCATAATGAGAAAATGGTCTTCACCTGTGTTTCCCATGTAAACAAGAGGCCGTCTCAATTACACTGGGAGGCCAGCACACACTGCCACATGGAAGGGGATACACATATTCACCCCACAGTCAATCCTCCTCAGGGAAACACACATTATATTGCTAATATAAAAGTTTCTTCTTCTAGGAAGAAACCAGAAGCTGCTGCAGTTCAGCTGTGGTGACCACATCTATGAGGTAAAGCAAAGCAAATCTGTTTCTTTGCTTCCAGCAGTAGCAGACAGGGCGTGGAGAGGGTAATATAAAGTCTTCTCACTTATTGAGCACTTACTATGTACCAGGCCCCCTGCTAAGTACGTTATCTCCTCTGATTCTTACAATAGGCTTACAGTCTTGCAGGAAAGGTATTTCTCTTTATTTTTATAGATTAACTTTATTAATTTTATAGATAAAAATCTTAGACTCAGTTTATGGAACCTGGCCAAGGTCACGAAGATCCTAAGTGTCTAATTATGAAGCCAAAGATTCTGGAGTAGATTAGACTCACTGCAGTCCTTGCTTTGCAAAGTAAATACCAGGCAGGGGAGTCATCTGCCTTCTGTCCTTCATGTTTAGAGCAGCTGGGCAGTGGCTTTGAGTAGTACAGGTAAATATGTATGCAATGTACGTAATGCTATCATTCTGTGGTTGCTTACAGAATGCGTTATACTTGGCATTCAGCTTGATATTTTTTCCCCTTTTGTTATAAAATACCATATCAAATCCACTCTTGTGAGGCCATCAAACGTCTTCATTGACTGTCACATCACTAAGCTTACCTCCAGGTTGGTAAGGCCGTTTTAAAATTAATTGCAGGGTTCCCACATAAAACTCACAGAGTCATTGTTTTATTACTATGATAAACATAGTTTTGTTACTATGTTTTGCTATTTAAAAGTTTTAAGAACACATAACCTCACAAAGCTTCCAGACCACTATTTGTTAGGTGACTAAATTCCTTAATTTATTGCTGACAGAGTTTACAGGAAACAAATTTTTAGTCAAGTAGATCTATTTTAGGAAAAAAATAGATCCTACTTACATTAATGTTTACATTAAAATTGTATCTCTGATGTTCCTATCTCTATCTGAATTCTATGTACTCATTAAAGGCAACAAATGTAATATCTTATGGGATAAAACCCATTCCCAGGCCAATGCCAGCTTCTTTATTTGAGTTACTGGAGCTGGACTGTCAATTCTGTAATTAATACATCAATATTCAGTCCTTCAAAAATGTGATCATTTTTCTGTTCTTCTATTCTTCTCTTTGATTCTTAGAAAGCAAGATCTAAAACAAACTTAAGTTTGTAACTCTGATAAAGAATTAACCCAAGTACTTCTTCCTGTCGTTGAAGATGTATTTTAGTGATTGAATGGTCAGCCTTGAAGTACTTCATTTTGCAGAAATGAAAGATCTGAGAAGTTACTCAGTTAGGATCTTTTTATGTGTGACTAATTTATTAAGCAAGTGCATCTGTGATTCCAAAAACATAACTTTAAGAAATATGTTTAGTTATTGTTTCTCAATATGCCACATATTCACTTCATTTTTAGATGCTTCCACCATAATGATACATAGAAATGATATAGGAGGGACAGAGATCGATAGAAAAAGAGTTTCTGATATTGCTGTGTTTTAAAAATTATCTAGAAGCAATACTCAGAAATATTCCCCTGGGACTTCCCTGGTGGTCGTGGTTAAGACCCCATGCTTCCAATGCAGGGGTGTGGGTTCGATCCCTGGCTGGGAAACTAAGATCCCACATGCCGAGTAGTGCGGGCAAAAAAAAAAAAACCGAAAAAAAAGGGAATGTTCCCTAAACAGTTGCCGGCTTCAGCCTACATTTTGTAGTAAACTCCAGTTTGATGTCAAAAGATACCTCTTTATGGGAGGAAAACAAAAATCATAAGTGTAGAACCACTTGGCACTTTCTGGAAGTTCTTGTAAGCTGCCAAACAGTTCTAGCCTGAAGTACAGACAACAGAACAACTGAAATCACTCACATGGTTACAAAGGCAAAAATGTCCTTGTCTGTTTTATTGTTATCATCATTATTATGATCTTTGATACTACGTCTAGGAAAACTTTTTTCTATTGGCTTTAGATATATCTTTAATTACCTGCACATAGTAGATGCTTGGTAACCATTTTTTTTTAATGAATGAATGAATGAGATGTCTATGTTTATGGCTGAAATGGGGAAAGAGTTAGAGGATCTTAAATATTTCAGAGTTGTTACATGAGTCAGCAATACAGTACTCATGCTAATGAGAATCTTTCGGAGTTATCTTTTCCCAAGTTATTTCCTGCACGAATCATTCCAAAGTTCTTTCAGACATAGTGGGACTCCCGAATGCCTATGATGTAAAGCCTCTGCAATGTGTGAATGTGTAGGAAGTGCTTTTAAGATTTTCTTTCCCAATCATCTTGCTTTTTGGCAGATGACACAATGGAGGTGCAAAATGTAGATGGACATTTTCTAAATTATAAAATATAGGCGGCTAGTGGGTGACTGCAGAGGCAATGGCATTCACAAAGTGGAGAAGATAAGGTTTGAGAGTTCGAAAAAGCACTAATTCTTTCACAATTAATAAAGAGTCATGAAATGTGATACTAATAGAAAGGATAAAGGAACCAAAAACATACCCTCAGCACTCTGCAGGAAGAAGTGCTAGAAAGGCAAAGATCGTAGTTTTTGAACCAAAACTTTCATTTTGTATGCTCTTCCACTAACCTAATCTCCCATTTTTGGATTTTACACACACACACACACACACACACACACACACACACACCCTTACATACAAAAGTATAGTGTAAGCAAATGTGATTTATAAAACAAAATTAGACCATACAGTATCTTCTAAATAAAATAAAAATTGGAAAATGTCTTCTTTGTGCAGGATTCCATATGGTGACATTGAATAGTTTAGTCCCAAGTCACTGTATTAGGGAGTTTAGCAGCAACAGAAGCTTGATTGTCAGCCTTGGAGAATGACACTTGGTTTTGTTGTTACACCAAGAGTGGAGCCATCTCTCTAGGGCTGACTTATCGGAGATTGATGTGTAAAATCAAAATGCCAGTGTCTTACTGAGCCTTGAAACATAAAACTGTCACAAAGTCAGGAATCCTCACATTGACATGACCAGCTCATTTTCTCCCTGTAGAAGACCAACAAGGGAAGTCAGGCTGGAAAAGAAGATTTTGTGAGCAGCATGGATTCAAAACACAGGAGGTGAGGCCAGCTGAAGGTATTAAGCTGGGGGCGGCCAGTGCAGATGTGTCCAGGGGCCAGGGACGTAAGCGAGCTGAGCGAAGGGGCCTGGCGTGGGCTGTGGACAGCAGAGAGCCATCTGCAGGGGCCAGCTCTTACACAGCTCTGGCTGATTGTTGCCACGTGGGAATGTGGGATTTTTCAAAAAAAGTAATAAAAGGATAATCTTATGTAAAATCTTTTCAATAAAAAAAAGTTTCCAGTTAAAAAGAACCTAACAGGGCCAGACGAATCCAGCTGTAAGCAAGGTTAGGTGCCCAAGTACTCCAGTTTGCGACCTCTGCTTTGAGTTTCCAAAGCCTGATGTATCTGGCTCACGTGATCTTGAGCCATAAGACTCAAGTAATTCAGAGCCATTGGTTAAGGCTCCCGTCCCTGAACAATGTTTAGACACACACAGCCAGCACTTGTCTGAGTGACACTTTTTCCTGTATTTCTCTGATGGACCAACATCACCCACCCCCCCCACACACACACACTTTGGGTGAACACACTCTCTAGGTATCATAATATATTCATTCTTTGACAGCCCAGTCTTGCTGACCTGACAGCTGTCTGGTCTCTAAGCAGATTTGTATTCTCAGCTCTGATCACTATATATTGATTGCACAGTTTAATGCTCAAGTCAATCTTTATTTCCCTCATTTTTAAGTTCCAGGGGGACACATCACTGTATCTTCATGACCTGATAACACTGTCTTATAAAACGTACATCATTTTGTCAAAATCATAATTTACTTTTAGCGCTGCCCATTTGACCTGGGATAAATTATTTTCCCTACCTTTTGATAAAAACAGTGATCTCCCAGGTGGCTTGTTCAGAATAGTACCCATCAAATGGGCCATCTGTATGACATCTGCATTACAGTTTTGAAAAGATAGAGAGTAATATGTGAGAACTGTTTAGGATGAAAGAAACTGCAGAAATGATTATTAATGTTTTTCTGTCTAACCACAGCTGGCTCACTAGCTATGCTATTTTTGAAATCAGCAGCATGGCCATAGAAACACACTTTCTTCTCAATTTGCCACACCAGTAGGCATATGGTGCTGATGTCAGCATGACAAAATTGAGGCAGCAAGGCCTTAAAAAACAACCCATATTATTATGTTTTACTTTGGGTGCTAACTTGAGATTGAGCAGCTGTTCAACAAGTGTGGGAGGCATTTCAGAGACAGATATTGGGTCTGGACCTGAAATTCTGCAGGATGGAATGGAAGGTTCTGTCCTTCCACATGCAGAGAGGCTGTGGTTCACAGTCCTCAGTCCTCCACAGAGAAGTGAAAACATGTTTTATTTGGCCAGTCTGATCTGAAAGAAGTGTTGGGAATATTCGGTATGCAGGGACATTTTATCTGACAAATGACACCTGGCCCTGAAGTTTTGGTTGACTTAAACAACTGTTCCATGGAGGGAGAATTTTCAGAGTAGTTCATTGAAGAGAGAGGGAGCTGCTTGAGCCATCCACACCCAGAACTTAGGGGTCCAGCTTTCTTTTGCTTATAAACTACTCGTTCAAATCATGAAAGAAATTTCTCATTATGGAAAATTTCAAACATGCACATAAGTCGAGGGAATACTATAATGACCCCCCTCCCCATGTACTCTGCAACCAGTCTCACCAATTATCAACTTTGGCCAATTTGTTTCATTTATACATCTACTTGCCATTTCTACCCCCAATGTATTATTTTGAAGGCATTATCTAAAATATTTCAGTGTGTATTATCTAAAATATTATCTAAAATATTTCAGTGTGTATCTTTAAATAATGACTCTTTTTCTAAAACACACAATAGCATTATTACATCTAAAATTAAATGATAATACCTAAATATCATCAAAGATCTAGTCAATGTTTTAATTTGCCTGATTATCTCATAAATAGCTTATAATTAGTTTGTTCAAATTAGGATCCAAACAAGGTCCACAGATTGCAGTTGGTTGCTGTGTCTCCTAAAGTATCTTTCTCTCTTTTAAAACAATTAATTTTATTAGAATATAAAATAAAGATGTGGAAAACTACATGAAACAAATGTATGACAATTAATTTTTTTTTTTTTTGTGGTACGCGGGCCTCTCACTGTTGTGGCCTCTCCCGTTGCGGAGCACAGGCTCCGGACGCACAGGCTCGGTGGCCATGGCTCACGGGCCCAGCTGCTCCGCGGCATGTGGGATCCTCCCAGACCGGGGCACGAACCCGTGCCCCCTGCATCGGCAGGCGGATTCTCAACCACTGTGCCACCAGGGAAACCCCTGACAATTAATTTTTATAAAAGTGAACAGCTTTGTAACTACAACCCAGGTCAGAAAATAAAACTCTGGCTTCCACTTCAGAAGCTCTGTCCATGAGACTCATTCCAATGATGAACACTTTCTTCCCCAATTACTTTTACAGTAATTGCTGCCTTTGCAAATAGTTTTATCACCCAATTGTGATCAAATGTCCCTGGACAGTATAATTTAGTCTTGCCTATTAAAAAATATATTTTAAGTTTTAACTTAATGATCTCTTTCTTTCCCTTACATTTTATCTGCGTCCTTCAACTGGCAGAGTTTCCCACAGCCTGGATTCTGTTGAGTGCATGCTCGTGGTGTAATTCAACAGGTTCTCTGTCCTCTGTATTTCCTGCAAATTGGCAGCTGGATCACGTTGATCCTGTTGTCAAGGCAAGCAGGTGTCGGGCAATTCTGTAGGAGGCACATCTGTTTGTCTCCCTCGGTGTGATGTCAGCAGCCATTCGTGATTATTACTGCCTGTATCTAGTAGTTCACTTGGTTTGCAGAATGGAGATATTCTAATTTTAATAATTTCTACTCATTTGTTAGTTGAAACACTATTATAAAGAGATACTCTCCCAATCTATTATTTGGTTACCCAGTGGTATATAGTTCATATAGAAAGGCAGGATAGATTCTTTGTTTTTATTTAAACCATTTTTCAAGATAATGAATTGATGCCCTATCACATTCTGAAGGTGATCAATTCTTTTTGAGCTCATAGATTTAAACATATTTGATTTGTTTTAATCCATCAAAATTACTATTATCATGACTGAAGCTCCAGTCCTCTCATCTTTGGCCAGTGAAATCTTCTTCAGGTGGGCTGTGAAATTTTTTGAGGTGATCTTAGCAGTCTTTGATAATCTCCTTGGTATTTGATAGACAAGATATTCCAGGCTCATCTTGTCATTTTCTGTCACAGACTTGGAATTAGCCATTTTTTCCAGAGGCTCTGGTTTCTTTTAGTGAGAAATAGTATTTCAAGACCACAGTGTGGGCCCTAGGCATGCTCATTGCTACTAGGTCGGTCATTGTTTCTACTCAGTCTCTGCCTTTGTCTGTCTCTCTATATTTATTATATTTATATATGTATATAACTTTTATATTTATATAACATATAATATATAAAAACATACTTTTTGAATCATTTAAAAATAAGTTGCAAATATCATGACACTTCACCCTAAATGACACTTTCAATGACTTGATAATATCATCTAACATACAGTCCACTTATCTTCAAAATGGCATTTACATATTTTTAAAATCCAAGATGAGGGGACCTCCCTGGTGGTGCAGTGGATAAGACTCCAAGCTCCCAATGCAGGGGGCCCAGGTTCGATCCCTGGTCACGGAACTAGATCCCACATGCATGCAGCAACTAAGGAGCCCGAGTGCCGCAACTAAGGAGCCCGACTGCCACAACTAAGGAGACTGCAGGCTGCAACTAAGACGCCCACGTGCTGCAACTAAGGAGCCCGCCTGCCGCAACTAAGACCTGGTGCAACCAAAATAAATAAATAATTTTAAATAATCCAAGATGAAATCCAGATTCATGCATTATGTCTGGCTGTTACATCTCTTTCGTCTCGTTTAATATAGAATAGTATCCCTCTGCCTTTTCTCCTTTCTTTCCTGACACTGACATTTTGAAGAATCTGAGTTACTGTCTTATAGATTTACCACAATTCTGGATTGGTCCTAATGATAAGATTCAAGTTAAACATTTTGGCAAGACAACTACATAAATGACATTGTGTATTTCCCCCTGTAGCTTATGAGAAAGAGGTACAGAATATAAATTTTGTTCTGTTATTACTGAGAAACAAGTTTGATCACTTGGTTAAGGCGCGTCTGCCAGATATCTTCACTGTAAACATATTTTTTCATTTTTAATTAAAAAAGAACCTGTGGGGTAATAATTTGAATAACATAACTATCTTATTCTCCAAAAAACTTTCAGCCAATGGTTTTAGCATCCTTTATTAATCCTTGCCCGAATCAATTATTATATAAGGGTTACAAAATGATGATTTCTAATGAAATCATTTTATTTCTATTTATTATCTCCTTCTCTCTAAGTTATTCTTCTATAAAGATCTTTTCCTCTTTTCTCTTTTTCTATCTCTCTCTGAGTATCACTAGGGGTATCATGGATTTTCAAAATGATATTCCATATGGCCAGTGGCAACAAATTTGAGCTGGTTCCTTCAAAATGTTTTGTCCACTTTAGCTTTCTTGTCACAATCAGAAGGGTATTTTATAGACTATATGGAAATGCATAATATAAGGTCACACACCACTTATCAATTTCTAGCACAGCGACCAGCATCCTGTCACATTTGTTGAAATGAACTAAATTTGCACCCTCCTGAACCATGTCTCTTCTTGGTGTGAGTCCAGCCAGCAAAGAGCATTGCAAGTGTTACTGAAGGAAAGAGAGGGTGGTGGGGTGGGGTTTGGGAGACAGGCCTAGCCAGGACTAAATTCTGCTTCTAGCCCATTAATAGTTTAATAGACCATTAAGGTCTCAGAAAGTGGTTCAACCTCTCTGAGTTTCAGTTTGCTAATCTGTTAAAAAGAGAGAGAGAGAGAATAATAAGATCTATCTGATAGGAGTGACTCTGAGGATTACAGAGTGTCTGGTTCACTGCAGGCACTGCAGGCATACAGCAATCACACCGCACCCAGAGTATGAAATATCGAACAGCATAAAAATCCAGTTTAATACTCGTTTTTTTGTTTTCTGTGCCAGAAGGAAAGACTCATCAGGGATGGAGCCTGTTGAGGGCTGCCCTTGGGTACAGACTTGGTAGGAGTCTATCTTGTTTTTATCCCATCCATGACTGAAAGATGAGATCCTGATTTGCGAGGGGAATTTTTTTCTGTCTACAGATAAGTGTTTGTCTCCTCTCTGGGTTCGTCCTCCCTCTCCCTCTTTCCTTCTTTCTTTTTTCCTTTCTTTTGTATCATGGTAAAATAGATACAACATTAAATTTATCATTTTAATCATTTTAAAGTGTACAGCTCGGTGGTACTAGGTACATTCACATTGTGCAACCACTGCCACCATCCATCTCCAGAACTTTTCATCTTCCCAAACTGAAACTTCGCACCCATTAAACACTAACTCCCCACCCTCCCCTCCCCCCAGCCCCTGGTAACTACTAGTCTACTTTCTATAAATTTGACTACTTTAGGTTAACTCATGTAAGTGGAATCACATATTTGTCTTTTAGTTTTTGTTTAACAGCTCACACCTCATTTCTCATTTTAAAATGTTTTGTTGCAAGAGGAAAAAAATACAATGCAGTATAAAATGTTGACAGCATCAAGTTTCTTATACAGTTTTCAACGTACCAGAAAGATAAACAAATAACCGACAACAGAGGGACAAGGCTTTTTTTTTTTTTTTCTGTTTGCTCTCAGTAATTAAAGCTAAAAGTTGTATTACTGAGTAAAAACAAAATAAAAATGGGGAGACAAAATTCTCTGGGTAAATGGCTCTTCTGGCATTCTATATTTTTTCCTCAAATTATCACCTTATTTGGTTATCTCTACATTTTAAAGACACCCAGAACTGCCCTTGAGGATAAGCACATCACTTACACTGGGCGAGTTGGACAGCTGTCATGTTCTGAGGGGAGGCCGGGAGAGGGTTGGGGGACGCGGGAAAAATGCTACAACCTGTAGCCTCTGTCCCAAGGCAATGTGCCTCTTTGACCCTGGGGAGACTCCCTCAGTGACTGATTAAGGGCTATGTTAGAAATGTCCAGAGAACAGAGGAAGAATTCAGTCCAATTCAGTCTGTCACCGCTGAGCCAGAGGTCTCCAGTGACCCTACCTCTCACGTGCCAAGTCTCACCTTATATGCCCCATCCCTTCTCATGTGAGATGCAGCTTGCCCTGCATGTGCAGGCAGAAGTACCATCCCTCCGTGGGCACTGTAGGACCCTGTTACCGCGCCTCCTTCGGCAGAAACCACATCACAATTTGGGTGTGATGGGAAAAGCAATCCCATTTGTTGATGTCCACCTTACAGCCCTCACATGATAGAAGCAGCAGTACTAAGCCACCTCTTCCTGTTCACCAGGAGTCAACTCCAAGCCCAATAAGCCCTGTAATTCTGCATACCTATAGTGGCCTGAGTAACAGACAAACTGCTGTCTATGTGAGCAGCTTCTCCTGGTGGACCACAGACAAGCAGCTGAGCCAGGTTATTCACTTTGTAGGAGTCTGTGGTGTGGTGGAGTTGAAATTTGCAGAGAATGGAGCAAATGGCCAGTCCAAGGGGGTATGCTGAGGAGGTGGAAGCCTCTGAAAACTGTCCACAAAACTGTTGGAAATTCTTGCCAGAAAAGTACTTAATGGAGAAAAAGTGGATGTGAGGTCAGCCACCTGGCAGAACCTGCCACAGTTTGAGGCAGGGGCTCAGAACGTGAATGTATTTGAGTCTCAAGAGTGGAAATAGCTCCATGGGACCATGCCCGAGATTCTAGTGGTTCTGCTGGTGGGTGGGCCACACTCTGAGCAACTTGTACTCTCATTCGTCCACATGGATAAGCCCCCCAGTGTGCTGCCCGACTTCAGTTGCCCTCCTGCAGCCCTTCCTGATGGGTCTGGTCCCAGTCCCAATTCCATCCCTACCACTTCTCTCCTCAAGCTTTGGAGTCCCTCCTCTTCCTTCTGGCATCTACCATGAGTATCTCATGCCCCTCCATTATCTCCTTATTTAGCTGTACCTTCCCCTGGGTCATCCCACCACCTTTACCTCGATCCAGCCTTCTCTCTCCCACCAAATGCTACAGTGGGGCCTCCACCAGATATTTACATGAAGGCCTTTGGCCCCTCTATCCACCATTGCAGCCAAGATTTGGGCTTTCCACCCTCTACGATGAGTGAAGCTGAATTTGGAGAGATCATGAAGCAAAACAACAGAGCAATTTCCAACAGTGCCATTTCCAAAGTGATTTCTGGAGCCAGTGCAGGGGATTACAGTGACTTGATTGAGATGCTGCTTGCAGCTATTACTGTTATCCAACAGTCTCAGGTCGTCAGTGATGAGTGTTGCTGTGTCCTCATCTCCCCCCTTAAGAGCTTCATGGCACTGAAGCCAAGTCCTACAGTGTGGGTGGCCAGCAGGAGCTCTTCCAGAAAAAGACATCTGTTCAGAGATCATCTAGCTGGTCCCAAGAGAGCAGCAGGAGGCACCAGAACCTGCTCCTTAATGAAGATCAGCATGATGATTATTTCCAAGAAAGGAACCAGGAGCCCAAGAGATACCAGAATAAAGAATGCGACTGGCACCATTGAGAAAGGAGTCTGGTTGGAAGCAAATTTTTTTAATGGACTTGCATCTCCTCACCTTCATCAGGCATGTAGGTGGATGTACCTGAGAATTCTGAAGCCCTGGATTCCTCTGAGTGGGAAGAAACATTCCCTTCCATCTTGCTAGAGAAGAGCAGCACACCATTTGCCAACAGGTGACACAAGGGCTTTACCTGAGGCAGATGTAAGATGATACTTGTCCTTTTCAAGATTGACCCCAGCTTCCATCGTTGCCATCAGATTATTTTTATTGAAGTATAGTTGATTTACAATGTTGTGTTAGTTTCAGGTATACAGCAAAGTGATTCAGTTATACATATATATGTGTGTATATAAATATATATATATATGTGTGTGTGTGTGTGTGTGTCTGCAGATATATCTATTCTTTTTCAGATTCTTTTCCATTATAGGCTATTACAAGATATTGAATATAGTTCCCTGTGCTATACAGTAGGTCCTTGATGTTTATATGTTGTATTTATAGTGGTGTGTATCTGTTAATCCCAAGCTCCTAATTTATCTCTCCCCTACTCCCTTTCTACTTTGGTAACCATAAGTTTGTTTTCTATGTCTGTGAGTCTGTTTCTGTTTTGTAAATAAGTCCATTTGTAACATTTTTTTGGATTCCACATATAAGTGATATCATATGATAATTTGTCTTTCTCTGTCTGACTTATTTCACTTAGTATGATACTCTCTAGGTCCATCCATGTTGCTACAAATGGCATTATTTCATTCTTTTTTATGGCTGAGTAATATTCCATTGTGTGTGTGTGTGTGTGTGTGTGTGTGTGTGTGTGTGTGTGTGTATGTATATATATACATACTACATCTTCTTTATCCATTCATCTGTTGATGGACACTTAGGTTGCTTAGAGCTACCATATTGACCCAGCACTCCCACTTCTGGGCATACATTTGGAAAAGACAAAAACTCTCATTTGAAAAGATACATGCACCCCAATGTTCAGAGCAGCATTATTATCAGTAGTCAAGACACGGATGCCATCAGATTTTAATAATTTGGGTCAGCTCTCTACACAGCCCAAGCAGTCCCCGCTGTAGGAGCAGACAGCTTTCTTAGGGGAAGGACTAAAATGTACTGACAGGAACATGGAAACAAGTGTGGGAGTGGATCTTGAGGGTGATGGACAAAGGGAGGTGGAGCGTGAAGGGGGAGCATTGTATAGTGAGCATTTATTGACCTGGGAGCACTCTCCCATGACTCAGGATTTAACTTCCAGGCAGGGACACTTAATAAGTTGCTGGCCGGGTTCTCTGTTGGTTGGACATGAAAATAACTTACAACAAATGAGGCAGAAATGCCACAACTGCTTGGGCAAAGTGTGGAGAGAAGAGCCAGAAGGGCATGTTTGTACTGGTTTATCATAGGACAGACACCGAGAACCTAACCAGTGACTATGTTCCGCAGGAAGAGGGTCCAGAAGATAGTCCTGTCACTAAGGCAAGAAGGAACGCGCTAGTGAGGGTGACTGTGGCAGTGCTGAGAAGTCAAGGGCGCTGCCCTCCGTAGGCCTGACCACACCCCCGGCTCATCTGGTTCCAGTGCAGACCTCAGGAGGGGACCCTGGAGCTGGTCAGTGGACAGTCCCCGTGAGCGGCCGGTGTCTTGCCTCAAGCATGTGCCTGGCTGTCTCTCTGCTTCTGCCTTAGGACTTTCTCCAGAGTCTGCTCAGTCCACGTGGACGTGATGTGGAAGTGGGGTGTGTTAATGCCTTAGGGGACAAACTTCAGGGAATGAGGAACGAGCAGTTAGTGAATGAGTCCCCCCACCTCCCTGTCCTTCAGCGGGATAATCCTGGGACACATTGGCCACAGTTCCTCTGAGGGCCTGTGGTGAGATGAGTCCTTGCCGTCCATGGCGGTAAAAATTCTCCCTCTACTGGCCTCAGATACAGGCTACTCCAAAGTCAAAAGTCACTGTGCATTATTCTCTCTCCTGCTCTGTCTCCCTCTCTCAGCAGCCTCACTGCTGCTCCCTGGGGTCACCTCCCAGTTCAACTCCACACTCCAGTCTGTGTCTCACACGTTGCTTTCAGGGGAGCCCCATCTAAGGCTCTCCTTCTGTGCTAGAACTTAAAGTTCCTAGAATTCATGTATGGGTAGCACAGTACACTGGGCATCAGTTAGCCTATTAAAATATCCTCACTTGGAAAACATATCCCAGCTTAGAATTAAATGATGATTGGTAATATCAGCATTCTCAAAACTACATTTCACTCTCCACCCCAAGTCCATTTAGGGGAGAGGCAGTATTTTTCCCACAAAACATTTTCCCATACCCCTCATGCAGTCCTTGATGGCAGAGTCAGGTAAAGCTCACAATACAATGTATGAGCGAATAGCCAGAACTACTGTATTTCATAAAGAGCGGTTGTTATTAAAAGCAATAAGGGGACCTAATTAGGTCTAGTGCACCTGAAAATAATTGCATTTTCTCATGGAAGCATTTTAGTGTGTCCAAGTGCTCAGCCTTAATCCTCCATACTCTCATTGTTTGTTTGCACTGTCATTTGCTGAGACCTGCCTTTCCTAAGTTACTATCATTCCTGTTTATTCTGAACCTGACATATTTTCAATCTGTAAAACATTAGACGGCTCTGTTTCCACCTTTATCAGGAAAAATAATCTTTCCTGATTTAGATCCCAGATCTTGAAATGCTCTCTCTCTGGCAGACCCCACACCTCACCACTTCAGTTTGAAAAGCTTCCAGAATCCCATTTCCTCCACAGATCTTCTCTCTGAGGGGCACTATACTACACCGGCTCCAGCCTCTTGAAACCCAGAATTCCTCAGAGTCCCCCTTTCCTGTCCTCCCATGAGAGGCCTTCAGTACCTGGCAGGCACTGAGATTCAGACTGGTTGCTAGATGCTCCTTTGTCCTCAGTGTTGTGGTTTTTAAATTAGAAATCCCTTGACATCAAAAATAACATCTTTATAATTCAGTTCCTAGCATAAGGTCACGCACAGAGAAGCGCTTAATACAGTCTTTTTTTTTGGTTGCGTTGGGTCTTCGTTGCTGCGCACGGGCTTTCTCTAGTTGCGGTGAGCGGGGGCTACTCTTCATTGCGGTGCGGAGGCTTCTTATTGAGGTGGCTTCTCTTTTTTCTGGAGCACGGGCTCTAGGCACGTGGGCTTCAGTAGTTGTGGCACATGGGCTCAGTAGTTGTGGCTTGCGGGCTCTAGAGCGCAGGCTCAGTAGTTTGTGGCACACAGGCTTAGTTGCTCCACGGCATGTGGGATCTTCCCAGACCAGGGCTCGAAACCATGTCCCCTGCAATGGCAGGCGGATTCTTAACCACTGTGCCAGGGAAGCCCAATACAGTCTTTTTTGTGAAGGTGGAGCCAGATGTAAATTTAGGGAACACAAAAGAAAAATTTCAAATGTGATATTTTAACATCTAATTTTGCTTGGGTTAATAGTAAAAGGCTCAGTGAGTAGGTTCACATAGCTATAATATAGTACTTAATACTTAGAAGCCAAAAGTAATTTAAAAACACACAGATAGCTATAAGTTATATGGGCTGGAGAGAACAGTTATAGAGCCAACTATATTCCTATATAAAGGAGTGTTGTCTATGGTATAAAGATAATAATATAGTAATACCCTAGATCCGTCATTATCATTCATGTACTGTTGTGTCTATACAGCCCTAAAGGGTATAAGAAAAATTATGGCACTGGATAGGAGCTAGGTCCACTAATTGAATGTTTAAGAAATACTAAATATGGATGGAACGATAGGGATTATCTAATTCATCTCCCTGATTTTACACTTGTGGACTCTGAGGTAAAGAGATTTGGTATTGTTAGAAGGATACAGGCCCAGCAGTGAGTCTTCTGACTGCTAGGCCTGTATCCCTCTAACATGTTATGTGAATGTGGGGAGTAAACTTGTTGATTTTCAAGCTGCAAGCTTATCAGGAAACCAGGGAAGACTTCTAGGGAATCTATACAGAGGAAAAAAAATCCCAAGATGTAGGCTAAAGTTTTATGAACACATATATTCATTACAGGCTGTTTATAATAGCCAGAAAATTAGAAATTATCTGAATTCTAACAGTAAGATAATAGTTAAGTAAATCATAGGATAATGTACAATGGAATATTGTGAGACATTAAAAGTATTCCATAAAAAATTTAATACCATGGGGAAAAGCAGGATACTAAATTTATATAGAGAGTATTATCTCACCTACGTAGACATCAATACATGCATAGAAAACACACAGACAAAAGCATACTAAAATGTTAACTATGGATATCATGTATCTTTGGATGCTGGAACTAGCTGGTGATTTTAATTTTTTAAAAAATAGTGTTCTATACTTTTCATAATGATTTTCTAACGGGGAAAATTTTTAAGCAGGAACAAGTAAGATGATTTAAAATGTGTTAGTTAATAAACACTATAAATGTTTATGTGAAAGATAGTTTTCAATAACTCTGCATCAGTCTTTGAATAAGAGAGAGTGCATATCAGGAGAAGCCAGACTTTTTTCTCATAGTAACATGCTGCTGTGGATAGTTTTGACATGCAAAATACAAAGGAAGTAACATCAGAAAATATCTACTGGTTTTACAGAGAATTTGTGGCTCTCACAAGAAAACTATTAAACTTTTAGATTTTGGTTGGGTTTTTTTGTTCGTTTCTGATTTTGTTTTTTTTTTCCTCTAGGCCCAGCATTATTTTTCCCACAGGTTTTCTTGATTTTGTTTTGGGTGACAGTATAAAACTCAAGGTCATTGTTTGTTCGGGTCCTCCAAGAAGTAGATGCCAAGATGGGGCAAGATGTGCAAGAGAGGGTAACAGCTGTGAAGGACAAAGGAAGGGAGAGCAGGAAAAGGCAGAAAGAGCTTTCAGATGGAAACAAAGGTCTGACTCTCGTGGAAGGAGAGGGGTAGGAAGGTTGGGTGGTAAGGGTCTCAGACTGCAGCGTGGCTCCCAAAGAGGTTCAGCCAAGCCAATGGGAAGTCCTCGAGCTAAGTTAGCCACTGAAGGAGTCTCGTGTTTCTTAGGAACAGAACACATTTGTATCTTCATCATGCTCAGTCACTGACTGGAAGCAGTCTGTGGGAATTGTGACCTTGGCACAAATGTGGTGGTGCATTCAGAGGGGCAGCTATGAGGGCCACAGTCAATTATGCCCATCACAGTGTATATCTGAGTAGCACAAGTTCAGGGTCACCACAGTCATTAAGATGCATGTTACAAGATGGATAGATGAATGGTGCCTTAAGTCTCTGAAACACAGAATGGGTGACCGTGACATTTTCTTAAAGTTCATCACTATAGACAGATGTGCCAAGAGGCAATGCCTAAAGCAACTTGGAGAAAAGCCCATTTGCATTTGTGGGCTGTTAATGCACATCACTTTCTAATTGCCTCACAGATATAGAAATATTGTGTTTATATTTAACTTCTCCAGGTGAACTTTGGCTGGGGACAGGCAGCTCATCTATTCTGCTTTATTTGTGGTTTTGTTTTTGCTAATTCCCTGTTTCAGGTAAATATGGTAAAGATAATCATATACTGTAAATGAGACACCAATTCAGAATATTTTACAGCATTTCCTTTGGAAATATTGGCTCAACAGAGACTATAATTACTGGAAAGCAGAAATGCAATGCTGTCACACAAACTGAAGTGTTTCTACTATATCTCTGAGGCATTTAATCAATTCAGCCAAAGCAATCAACAAAGCCAGTTGTTTATCGTTATAATTCCAAATCACCTAATGACTAACTGGGTTTCTTCAGACTTAATTGACTAGATCTTGGACCGCTGTGACAACATAAGCCAGCATGCCCAAATGGCTCTTAAGGTGGCAAGATGGCAGAAAATTCACTATAGCTAATATTAATGAGTAAAACTCCTTTCAATTATTTCACACTTGAAACAAAACACTATTGCATTATAAAATGGTCAAAATAGCCAGGAAGTGTGGATAATGTAGTAAGTGCTTATTAATTTTTAAAATTCCCTTGCTACAACTGAGGGGTGACTGTATTTTAAATCTTTGTCTCTGGGATCTTCTTCACCAGTATGCCTTCGAGTTTCTGGGGCAGAACAAATCCTATATGCCCTGCTCATGCTATGAGTTCAATGACAAGTTCAATGACTATTTCTTTTTTGTTTGTTTTGTTTTCTTTTATTGTGGTAAGACTATTTAATATGAGATATACCCTCTTAACAAAACATTACAAAACATTCTCGTTGACTATAGCTAGTGTTGAACAGCAGATCCCTAGAGCTTATTCATCTTGTTTAATTAGACTTTATGCCCATTGATTAGTAATTCTCCTCCTTCCCAGTCCCTGGCAACCACCATTCTATTCTTTGATTCTATTAATTTGATTACTTTAGATACCTCATATAAGTGGATTCATGCAGTATTTGTCTTCTGTGACTGGCTTATTTTACTTCGCGTAATGTCCTCCAGGTTCCTCCATGTTGTCACATATTGCAGAATTTCCTTCTTTTTTACGGCTGAATTCAATTGTATGTATATACCACATTTTCTTTTTTAAAAAAAATAAATTTATTTATTTATTTTTGGCTGCGTTGGGTCTTTCTTGCTGTGCGCAGGTTTTCTCTCTACTTGCAGCGAGTGGGGGCTACTCTTTGTTGCGGTGCGTGGACTGCTCATTGCAGTGGCTTCTCTTATTGTGAGCACGGGCTCTAGGCACGCGGGCTTCAGTAGTTGTGGTGCATGGGCTTAGTTGCTCCGCGGCATGTGGGATCTTCCGGGACCAGGTATCGAACTCGTGTTCCCTGCATTGGCAGGCAGATTCCCAACCACTGTGCCACCAGGGAAGTCCGACCTCATTTTCTTTATCCTTTCATCTGTCAGTGGACGTTTAGGTTGTTTCCATACCTTAGCTAAGGTGAATAGTGCTGCTAACCTGGAAGTACTAATAGCTCTTTGAGATCCTGATTTCAATTCTTTTGGATAAATACCCAGAAGTGGGGTTGCCAGGTTATATGGTAGTTCTATTTCTAATTTTTTGAGGTATCTCCATAAAATATAACCATATCTCCATAAAATGGTGGCTGCACCATTTTACGCTCCCACCAACAGTGTGCAAGTGTTAAAAATTTCTCCACATCCTTGCCAACACTTGCTGTCTTTTATTTTGATAATAGCCATCCTGACAGGTGTGAGTTGATATCTCCCTGTGGTTTTTTTTTTTTCTGAATTTTTGAATTTTATTTATTTTTTTATACAGCAGGTTCTTTTTTTTAAATTTCTGAGATACACATTTTAAAATGATAACTATAATTATGACTTACAACATTATACCAGAACATATAAGATTTTTAGAAATTTCATGTAATGTCTGAAACATTTATATTAACATATTTCCATACAAATAACCCAAAGAAAGTTTAGTATTAGTTGTTTATTTTGTTTGTTTGTTTTTATACTGCAGGTTCTTATTAGTCATCAATTTTGTACACATCAGTGTATACATGTCAATCTCAATCTCTCAATTCATCACACCATCACCACCACCCCCAGCCACTTTCCCCCCTTGGTGTCCATACGTTTGTTCTCTACATCTGTGTCTCACCTTCTTTTGTTCTCTACATCTGTGTCTCAATTTCTGCCCTGCAAACCGGTTCATCTGTACCATTTTTCTAGGTTCCACATATATGCATTAATATACGATATTTGCTTTTCTCTTTCTGACTTACTTCACTCTGCGTGACAGTCTCTAGATCCATCCACGTCTCTACAAATGACCAAATTTCATTCGTTTTTACGGCTGAGTAATATTCCATTGTATATATGTACCACATCTTCTGTATCCATTCATCTGTCGATGGGTATTTAGGTTGCTTCCATGACCTGGCTATTGTAAATAATGCTGCAATGAACACTGGGGTGCATGTGTCTTTTTGAATTATGGTTTTCTCTGGGTATATGCCCAGTAGTGGGATTGCTGGGTCATATGGTAATTCTATTTTTAGTTTTTGAAGGAACCTTCATACCGTTCTCCATAGTGGCCGTGTCAATTTACATTCCCACCAGCAGTGCAAGAGGGTTCCCTTTTCTCCACACCCTCTCCAGCATTTGTTGGTTGTAGATTTTCTGATGATGCCCATAACTGGTCTGAGGTGAT
>NC_041224.1:133376542-133399483 GCF_002837175.3 Physeter macrocephalus
GTTTTTTTTAATATTGAGCTGCATGAGCTGTTTATATATTTTGGAGATTCATCCTTTGTCCATTGATTCGTTTGCAAATATTTTCTCCCATTCTGAGGGTTGTCTTTTCGTCCTGTTTACGGTTTCCTTTGCTGTGCAAAAGCTTTTAAGTTTCATTAGGAACCATTTGTTTATTTTTGGTTTTATTTCCATTACTCTAGGAGGTGGATCAGAAAAGATCTTGCTGTGATTTATGTCAAAGAGTATTCTTCTATGTTTTCCCTTAAGAGTTTTATAGTGTCCAGTCTTACATTTATGTCTCAAATCCATTTTGAGTTTATTTTTGTGTATGGTGTTAGAGAGTGTTCTAATTTCATTCTTTTACATGTAGCTGTCCAGTCCACTGGTGGTGGGTAGAGCTGGCTGTTGCTCTGGTGGGCAGAACTCAATAAAACTTTAATCCACTTGACTGCTGATGGGTGGGGCTGGGTTCCCTCCCTGTTGGTTGTTTGGCCTGAGGCGACCCAGTACTGGAGCCTACCCGAGCTCTTTGGTGGGGCTAATGGCGGACTCTGGGAGGGCTCACGCCAAGGAGTGCTTCCCAGAACTTCTGCTGCCAGTGTCCTTGTCTTCATGGTGAGACACAGACACCCTCCACCTCTGCAGCAGAACCTCCAACAGTAGCAGGTAGGTCTGGTTCAGTCTCCCCTGGGGTCACTGCTCCTTCCCCTGGGTCCCGATGCATACACTACTTTGTGTGTGCCCTCCGAGAGTGGAGTCTCTGGGGTCCTGATGCACACACTACTTTGTGTGTGCCCTCCAAGAGTGGAGTCTCTGTTTCCCCTAGTCCTGTCAAAGTCCTGCAATCAAATCCCGCTAGTCTGATTCTGTAGGAATTCCTCCTCCCATTGCCGCACCTCCAGGTTGGGAAGCCTGACGTGGGGCTCAGAACCTTCACTCCAGTGGGTGGACTTCTGTGGTATAAGTGTTCTCCAGTTTGTGAGTCACCCACCCAGCAGTTATGGGATTTGATTTTATTGTGATTGTGCCCCTCCTACTGTCTCATTGTGGCTTCTCCTTTGTCTTTGGATGTGGGGTATCTTATTTGGTGAGTTCCAGTGTCTTCCTATTGATGATTGTTCAGCATTTCTCTCCCTGTGGTTTTGATTTTCATTTCCCTGATGTCTAATGTCATCGAGCATTTTTTCATATAGCTGTTGGTGATTTACATGTCTTCTCTGCAGAAATGTCTACTCAAGTCCTTAGCCCATTTTTTAAATTGGTATATTAGTGTTTTTGCTATTGAGTTTTAGGAGTTCCTTGTATTTTTTGGAGATTAACCCCTTATCAGATATGTGGTTTCTAAATATTTTCTTCCATTCTGTACATTGCCTTTTTACTCTGTTGACTGTTTCCTTGGGTGTGCTGAAGCTTTTCAGTTTGATGTAGTCCCACTTGTCTATTTTCATTTTTGTTGCCTGTGTTTTGATGTCATATTTATGAAACTGTGTAGACCAATGTCATGAAGCTTTCCCATATGTTTTTTTCCTAGGAATTTTACAGTTTCAGGCCTTATGTTTAAGTCTGTATTCCATCTTGAGTTGATTTTTGTATGGTGTAAGAGTCCAATTTCATTCTTTTGCATATGGATATCCAGTTTTCCCAACACGAATTGTTGAAGAGACTAAACTTTCCCTACTGTGTGCTTGTTGAAGATCAGTTGAACATATATGTGTGGACTTATTTCTGGGCTCTCCATACTGTTCCATTTGTTTGTAGGTCTGTCTTTATACCACTACCATATTGTTTTGATTATGATAGCCTTTGTAATATATTTTAAGACCAGGAAGTGTAATGGCACCAATTTTATTCTTTCTCAAGATTAATTTAGCTATTCATGGTCTTTTATGATTCCATATGAGTTGCAGAATTGCTTTTCTACTTCTGTAGAAAATGCCAATGGAATTTTGATAGGGATTGCTTTGAATTTGTAGATTGCTCTGGATAGCATGAGGATTTTAACATTATTAAGTATTCCAAACTGTGAACATGGGATGACTTTCCATTTGTGTCTTCTTTCATTTATTTCATCAATGTTGTGTAGTTTCACTATACAAGTAACCTCCTTTGTTAAATTTATTTCTAAATATTTAATTCTTTCTGGTGCTATTGTAAATGGGATTTTTTTTCTTAATTTCCTTTTCAGATTGTCTGCTGTTAGTGTATGGAAACACAACTGAACTTTGTATATTGATTTTGTATCCTGTAACTTTACTGAGTTAATTAGTTCTAAGAGTCTTCGTGTGGAGTCTTTAGGGTTTTCTACATATAAGATCATGTCTTCTGCAAAGAAGGACAATTTTACTTCTTCCTTTCTGATTTGCATGTCTTTTATTTCTTTTTCTTGCCTAATTGCTCTGGCTAAAACTTTTAGTACTATATTGAATAGAAGTGTCAAGAGTGTGCATCCTTGCCTTATTTCTGATCTTAGAGGAAAAGCTTTCAGTTTTTCACCAATAAGTATAATGTTAGATGTGGGCTTTTCATATTTGTGGTCTTTATTTCAGTGACTACTTCTTGATTTGATTTGTGTTACTCTAGAAAGAGAAATAAGGAACCAGATGACTTTGGTCTGCGATTCACTCTCAAAATGTGGTTCCTGGACCCAGCAGCATCAGCATGTACCCAGGAACTTGTTAGAAATGCAAATCCTCAGGCCCACCCCAGACCTACTGAATCTGAAACTTTGGGAGTGAGGCCAGAAATCTGTGTTCCCACAAGCCATCTGGGTGATTCCAACGCATGCTATAAGGTTGTCTGACTAATGCTATTTCCCATGGTGTATTCTTCAGGAAAGTATTCTAAGACATGTTAACAAGTGTTATGCAACAGAAGGATTCCTTATTTGAATAAATCTGGGGCTAAAAAAGTTAAGTAGAGCCCATGGTCCATGCTCCTTCACAGAGGTCCCCTATAGATCATTTCTCCAGATCTGCTGCTATATACAGGCACCTGTTTATGCCCCACAAATAGCTCATCTCTTGTTCTTTCTCCAACAGCTTAGTTCCCCATCTCTCTCAGCCATTAGGAGAGAGAGTTCCCCTTCCCTCAGTTTAAAGCCCACCTTTCTTTTTTCCATCCCAGGTATGACAAATGGTGGGGGGGAAGTCAGTGTGGTCTGATGTCCTACTCCCTCCACTGCAAGGCAATCATAATAATAGGCAACATATTAACCAAAGTGTAGGTTATTCAGTCCTAAATAACTATCCTTTTGGAACACATTCAGGGCAATTCAAAGATATATTTAGAAAAAAGACGTTTTTCTGCAAGGGCACAGTCTTACTAAAGACACATCCCATTCCTATTTCTAAACTGAATGAAAACATTCCAGTCTGAGGCAACTATATTTGTATTATTTCAGTGGTTTAGGGCTTTCCCAAAATTAATATGGAATTATTTGCTTTACATCTATCCACAATGCAAAACCTAAAAAGGGCTTGCCTGCAGAATAGCTTCTGTTTCTATTTTAATATGCAGAAATTAGTTATGAACCCCCAGATAGCAGGTTTTCAGTTAAAATTCAAATTTTACCTCTAGCAACAGGAAGAAACTGCAGGCAGCTTAACAATACTAGTTTGTCCCTGATACAGGGGCTACTCAGTAAGACTAAATAAGAGAGTCCAAATTACTTTTTCACCTATTAAAAAAACTAAAATACCCCAATGCTTTTAAATTTTAGTTTGTTACATTGTTGGTTCAACATTGTAAGCCAAAGAGAAGGAGGGCAGGCATGCAGAAAAAGGGATTACTCCAGCTTCTAAAGAAAACAATACTGCATTTCTTGTCTGCCTTTGCGTGGGTTAAGATATACTCCCACATGACGAACTACAAACGTCTAATGGTCATGTAGGGAAGAAATCTTCCAAAGCCTGGACCTTGAAGGAAGCTGATAAAATCTAGGTGACATAGAACTTGGAGATTAACTCAAGCATGACTTCAGATTTAACACCTCTTAAAGGAACACACCAAATCATGCCAAGTTGCTCATGCCCGATGCCCGGTCGTAATGAGAACAATTCAGTTCTGAAGGAGAAAGGGCATTAATTTAAGGGCTGTTGGCATGGCAAGCAATAGATGACGTCTCATCCCTTTATAGCCTATAATAAGTAATGTGTCATCCTAGCCTTTCCTCTAGTTCTTCTGACTCAAATTCATGCATTGTTAAAAACGTATTAAAATGCATTGAATCAGAGCAGTGCAGACAACAAAAATAGAGGCAGCTTTTGATGCTAAGCCAAATAATTTTGGCTTTTCCTCCCAATGTTCCTGTAAACAAACTGTCAGACACCCATACATACAAATGGAAAATTATTCATAACGGGGGATGATGACTGAGGTTCTCAGAAGAGATACGACAGCAGGGAATTAATTCACTGACATGTTGTCTGTGGAGGGCTGTTCCTTCACTTAGTGTCATGTCTCATTAGCAGATATTTCATTTCACATTGTCCACCACTAAATACAAAACTCATACGTAAATTACAGTAATTTAAACCCAGGTCTTTCTAAGCAAAAATATTAAGCCTTTCCCATGTACTGCTTCTTCTTTCTCCATGAATAAAAAAAAAGAGAGAAAGATGTGTGGAATAATTGTCCTGAAAGTTTGAAGGTCAGATCTTAGAAAATGATCACTGAGAAACCAATCACATCTATTAAAAAAGGGGCATGGAGCACCAAAAACTCCCAAGGGAGTTAGAAGAACCCAAATCTCGCGAGATGACAGCAGTAAAAACATAACTGGATTTTAACTGTGCTAAATAAATATATGCTAAAGGTCTTGTTCTGACTGGATGAGGGGTTATAGATTCTAATTAATCTTTGAAGCAAGTCAGAAAATCAAAATTTTAGTTGCAGAAGAGACTGCCAGATGCCTCCCAGTATCTATCCTCCCCATCTTCTATAGTCTTAGGATTTGTAGCTGGGTACATGGCCTCCCAGTTTGTCTACATATCTCAGGCTCCCTTATAGGCCAGGTGTGACCTGTGACAAATTTCTAATCAAAGGGATGAAGGCAGAAGTGATTTGTGCATCTTCAGGGCTGTGCCCCCTAAAGAAAAGGGCCATGTCCTCCACTTCCCATGCCCCCTCTCCACTGGCTGAAATGTGGATGATGATGTAGGTACAGGTGAGCGCAACACCTTAGTGACTAGGACCAACAAGGTAGAATCCTGGGTGCCAAAACTGCAGTGTTGCCAAAGCAGCCCCTGACTGTTCACATATAATTAAAGAAATAAACTGTCTTGTTTAAGTCATATTATTTACATTATCTTTCATAGAATTTGAATGTATATTCTAATAAATGCAAGGTATGTTTGTTAAAAATGAAGGATATAGAACTTCTAATCCTCCACAACAAGGGTTAGTAAATTACGGCCACAGGCCAAGTCTGGCCTGCTGCTTGTTTTGTAAACAAAGTTTTATTGAAACACAGCCATGCTCATTCATTTGTGTATTGCCTGGCTGCTTCACACTATAACATCAGAATTGAGGAGCTGTGACAGAGACCGTATGGCCTACAGAGACTAAAATATCTATTATCTGGCCCATAACAGAAAAAGTATCCCTGCTGTAGAAGGAAAGAAGAAGAAAACTCCATCCAGTACAGATCAGTACAAAGCAAACAGGAAATCATGAAAAAGAGAATTTAAAATACAAAGTAAAAAATATGACTAAATATACTGGTGGTTAAAATAAATGTGAGTGGGCTAAATATGTGAAAATTCATCAGGTAAGACAATGAGTCAAGCCTGGAATTGTTAGGGAATTTGGGGTATTTCGATAAAGAGTGGGAGAATCTCAGAGAAGCAACAACAGAAGAGATTTGGTGTGGATAGAATCTTCCCAGGAATATTAAAAGAAAAAGAACAAATTATGAAACTGAATACATAGTATAATTCATATTTGAAAAAAGTATGTATGCAGAAATAAAACTATGGACATAAATATTGTAAAAAAAAAAAAAAAAAAAAGAATCTTCCTAGGAAAGGGAGAACATTACTTTCAAGAAATTCTGTGTGCGAAATCCCAGGTAGATGTTAGGAAACTGACTATGAGAATCAGAAATCATTTAAACTGAAAAGTAAGGGACTGAGGGAAGGCAGCCTTGCTTCTTCAGTGAGCCAAAGAGCACGTGGTGAAACATCCTCGGAGCCACACAGCTACAGGAGAGGGAGAAGTGACCTAAAAATAGGTTCCATCAAAGAACACATGCCAAGTTCAATTGAATGGGTTCAAGTGCTTGTAAATCATCAGATTAGTATACACTGTTGCCTCTACCATTCTCTTACATTTAATACAAAACTGTATTCTTCAGTATCTTATGGATACTGAGAAGAACTCTAGAGAAATACAGAGAAGGACCCATGATTCCAGTGATGGGTAAAGGAGAAACTCTCATTCTCAGACACTGTGAGGAAGCCTTCAGTCTTTGAGCTTCTCTGAGCTTGTTCTGTTTTTGTGCTGCCGGAAGCAGCATGCCAGCATTCTCGTCACTCACTCCAGTCTTGGCCATGCCTTCTTTCAAGGGCCACTTGGCCGGACTTCCTCCTAATGCCGGCACCTGTTATGATGTCATCTCCCCAGCCTCAACGACTTTTACCAGAAAAGATTACACAAACTCCCAAATTATCTATAGAGCCAAATAAGAGGACGCTGACATGAGCTGAGCAGCTGCTGGGGCAGGCATGGCGAGGGGGATGGAGATGCAGAAATGAGACTTCCCCTCCTCTCTCATGTCCCCGTTAGAAAGAGTAACACTCTTTAAATCCAGTGCCACGGTAAATTTTTCTGGGATGTTACAGGTTATACTTTGAAGAACTGGTCTTATTATCAGTTCATTCAATAAATATGTCCTAAGTATCACCTGTATGTAAGCTATTGTGCTAGGTACTGAGGATGCCAAGATGGATAAAATGTGTCCCTGTCCTTTGATGAATCTGTATCTAATGGAGAGAAAAACACTTCAAGGATAAAATATATTTTGACTGTAAAATGTTTTAATGCACTACATTGGTAGCTTTACTGAGTTTTACTTTTAGGTTATAACCTTAGATTTTATCAAAGGTCAATATTATAAATGGTCCTGTGGAGAATGATTTTGCATCTTTTCATAAATTATTGTTAAAAAAAGTTAATTCTTCTGTTTCCTACATAGACGCATCCCTTTTAAGAATTTAGTATCAGAAAGCAACTATACTCCAATAAAAATTAATTTTAAAAAAGTATTTTGTATCAGAAAAATGTCTCTCTCCTGACAAACTGGTATCTTTTAACAGGTGATAATCATGTAATGAATCATAATTTAAAAACTCATTTGAATTCAGGAAACTTGGAGTTCAATCAATGTTTAAGCATAGTCTAAGTTTGGGGCATATTTACTTTTTCTTTTTTGTGGTCTCTAAACTAATGGTCTTAGAAGAAATGTCTTTTTTTTTTTTTTTAAATTATGGGCCACGTCATGTTTTCCTAGAAGCAAACAGAATGTAAAATATAATGTTCATTAGAATATATTATTCCTCCCAGAATCATATTTGTAATTTCCCAGAATCAGATGGAACCAATTGACAACACAAAGTAGTGGTTATTACGATAATCTGGGACATCAGTTGTCCTTGGAGGAGATTATTTTGGATGGGTGGTCTTTCCATGTCCCCCGAATCACATTCTCAGGGCACAACTTTTACAGGCACACCCTCCAGCCTGGCCCAGGGAGACTCAGCCTGTTTTGACTGTGTCAGGAAGGGAGAGTTTGGTGAAAGCCTCCTGGAAGATTGGATAGTTGGCTTGAAAGAGCTATTCAAGATAAACATGAAAAGCGTGTCATTTTCTAATCAAGTCTAACCTGGAAGGTTATGCAGGCAGACCCCATGAGAGGAGGAGGGAGAGGAGGAGGAGGAGGGAGAGGAGGAGGAGGAGGAGGAGGAGGGAGGACTTATCAACAAACTCCCCAGATATAAATATTCAAACCTAGTTTTCATTGTTCTAAATGCTATTTCTGTATCTAAAATGATATCCTGTGGGAAAAAAATCAGGGCAACTAGGGCATGCCTGTGAACACCTGGCACTTTATAAGAGTTCTAGTTCTAAGTAAAGGTTCTGTTTCTTTTATTCACCCACCCACCTCCCAACCTAATTCCTGGCTGGTTCCCACTTAACTTAGAAGAAAACCTTCATTTAAAAAGCACCCTCACTTTGGATCTCCATGTAAAATGGACTCTTTTAGAATTTAATTCTGCACAGCTGGACAAGCAAGGGGGCGATGCAGGTTGCCACAGAAACTGCTGTTGGTGCTAGGATTCTTTATACTTTGCTCCTAAAAATAATATGTAAAATGTACTGAGGATGTGATTAGCGCAGCACAGAAGGGAATTTCTAAAAGGAGAGTCAAGCCTCCCACCCACAGGGGAACGGGGGTGTTCTTCATAGATGGAGGACAGGACAGAAATCTGGGAGCAGATGCTCAACATGGTTCCTCCCTCAAAAGGTGCAGCGGGGGAAAAACAAATGGGAAAACTGGCTTTTGAAGAAGAAAACAGTCTTCAATCAAGCATAATTCATATAAATTTCAAGATAGAGATGTCCTGAAATCACCCAGGAACTGTTCTCTGCAACCTACAGAAAAGCAATAGAAACTTGGCCAAGAGACTGGATGAGACATTGTAGTCTGGTGTCTTGCCCAGTAGAGGATGCTGTCACACACGACCTCCGTCAGAGGGTCCCCCAGTCAGCTTGGACATGTTCAGTGGCCTTTACTTCCTTAGGAAGCATCTGACAACTGGACTTCTCTCTCTAAATATTGTTGAAGTCCGCCTTTCCATAACTTCCACCCATTTGCTTTTGTTTACCTTTTGCAGCAACCAAGAAAAGTCAACTACCATATTATTTTTTTTTCTTCATATGATAAAATGTCATTTACTACCAAATGGAACAATTAGCCCAAGGGTCCACTCACAGCTTAGGGAGGCAGATCAAGATGACCAATCAGTCAGCTTCATAGATTTCAATGCAAAATGAAATGCCATTAGAACTCTATCAATTCATGGTCACATACAGAAAATGAGTACGTGTTTCCAAGCACATTCAACATCTACTATGTGCCAGGCACCATGCTAACTGCATAGATTATTTCATTTTATTCAGTTACATGAGGTAAGTAACTTTATCCTCCCCATTTTATAGAGAAAATTCAGTTCAGTCTGAATGGTAGCATCCTCACGGGTGTGTGCAGAGTAGAGTGGAGGGCATAGACTTCAGAGTCAGAGGGAGTTGAGTTTGAACACCATTTCCTCCACTTGCTATATTTGTGACCCTGGTTACATATAAGTTATGTAACCTCTTTAACCTGGGTTTCTCATGTCTGAAAACTGGGATGATAAAATGTCATGAGTTAGTAAAAGTAAAGAAAATTATATGCTTAAATGTCAAGCACATAGTGGGTGCTCAATAAACTCTAGTTCTCCTTTCCTTCCCTTGCAATCCTGGCAGTCCCCTACTATTGCTGTACAGTAGGGCTGTTGATCAAAAGTCACATTAGATCCATATGCAATCAACCTGGGAGAAGCAATCTGTATAGGTTTTCAATCGTCAGACTGAGCAAATGAACCATTAAATGACTAAAACCCTTTGCAAGCAGAATATAGTGAAATGATATGAGCTGTTAACATAAAAGAAATACCTCTCCCAAAGAGATGATAGGGAGATCTCATTGACCATTAAAATGGAGGGAAGGGGGCTTCGCTGGTGGTGCAGTGGTTAAGATCTGCCTGCCAACGCAGGGGACACAGGTTCGAGCCCTGGTCCAGGAAGATCCCACATGCCGCGGAGCAACTAAGCCCATGCGCCACAACTACTGAGCCTGGGCTCTAAAGCCCATAAGCCACAACTACTGAGTCCACGTGCCACAACTACTGAAGCCTGCGTGCCTAGAGCCCGTGGTCCGCAACAAGAGAAGCCACTGCAATGAGAAGCCTGCACACCACAACAAAGAGTAGCCCCTGCTCGCCGCGGCTAGAGAAAGCCCGCGCGCAGCAATGAAGACCCAACGCAGCCAAAAATAAATAAATAAAATAAATAGATTTATTTTTTTAAAAAAATGAGGGAAATAACAAATATGTACAAACCATCAAGGCAAAGGCTGAAACAGTCTTTATGCTTGGTCTGAAATACCCTGCGTGACTGCTACTTCTCATCCTTCTGTCTTTCCCAGTCCTCCCTGTGCTTCACCTGTTCTTTATATACCTAGAGGGACACAGAGCTGGCATCTGGGCTCAAAGCCCCTTGGTCCTCTTTTTAAAAAATTAATTAATTAATTTTTGGCTGCGTTGGGTCTTCGTTGCTGTGCACGGGCTTTATCTAGCTGTGGCGAGCGGGGGCTACTCTTTGTTGCAGTGCGTGGGCTTCTCATTTTGGTGGCTTCTATTGTTGTGGAGCACGGGCTCTAGGCACGCAGGCTTCAGTAGTGTGGCACGCGGGCTCTAGAGCGCAGGCTCAGTAGTTGTGGCACCCGGGCTCAGTTGCTCCGCGGCATGTGGGATCTTCCCGGACCAGGGCTCGAACCCGTGTCTCCTGCATTGGCAGGCAGATTCTTATCCACTGCACCGCCAGGTAAGTACCCTCCTTGGTCCTTTTACCCTCACTTTCTTCCTTCCTAGCTGGACTCCACAGAGAGCCTGTTCAGTGAGAATTAGAATCCTTCTCTCATGATCACCTCCCTGGACCCCAACTCTAGAGACACTGCCACTCACTTCCTATTCCCCTGATGACTCATTTCATTGTTAATAAGAGGATAAAGGAAGCCTGGGATAGAAAGGCCCCCTCCTGCTCTTCAAGGGAACCTAATAAATGTAAATTCTCAGGGATGACAATATCAATTAGGACCTTGTTATTTTTATTTAAGCGTGAAACTTGTTTAAATAACAAAGACATTTATAATTTGAAACTTATACATCATTCTATAGCAGACAGATTGGGTTTAAATCCTATTTCTGACACTGAGTATAGCCATAGTTCAATTGCTTAATCTATCTAGGCCTCAATATCTTCACATGAAAAATAAATGGGGCTAATACTAGCAAAACGTATATAGTGCTTACTTTAAGCCAGGTACTGTTCTAAGCTCAGGTAAAACATGTGTAATCCTTGTAATAACTATAGTATTTAGGGTAAAAGCCAGCCTTGCTGTGATAAAGAGCCCCAGTGATGCAAAGGCTTAAAAAATAAAGACATTGTGATGGTTAATTTTATGTGTTGACTGGGCTAAGAGATGTCCAGATAGCTGGTAAAACATTATTTCTGGGTATGTCTATGAGAGTGTTTCCAGAAGAGATAAACATTTGAATCAGTAGACTGAATAAAGAAAATCTGCCCTCATCAATGGCCGCAGACATCATCCAATCCTTTGAGGGCCCAAAGGACCAAAAAGGTGAAGGAAGGTCAAATTCTCTTTTTCCCTTCTTGAGCTGGGATGTCTGTCTTCTCCTGTCCTCAGACACAGCAGCCCTTGGTTCTCAGGCCTTTGGACTTACACCAGTGTGTCCCCTCATCACCTTTTATCCTCCCAACCCCCACTCTCAGGGCTTCAGATCTGGACTGAATTACTGCAAATTGGTTCTCCGGTTTGCAAACAATGAACCCAAGCACCTGTGGGGCCTTCCTGGATATAAAAGTCCCTCTATGTCCCCTGTTTCTAGAAAAAGGCTTCACTTTTAGAACTTACTGAAACTTAATAATGGCATTTTGTAATGAAATGAAAAACTAATTCACCTACAAATAATAATATTAGTAGTACACAAAACTATTGTACTGTAGTGCATTTCCTATATGCCTTCTCTGGCCCTTCAGTGGCAAGTCCTTTATACTTTGCATATTTATAGTCTTAACTCTTTGGGGCATCATTGTCATAGAGAATCACCTTGAACTCTTCAACTTTATGGAGAAAAGTTTGAAAGCCACTCATATGATACCATAGCCCTGTTCCTCAGAGTCTTGCTAAATATTTAATAAGCAACAAATTGTTAAAAAGCCAATAAGGAAAAAAAAAAAAGAAAAAGAAAAAGGTTTTAGTCTCCTAGGTCTTCCCTGAGTTCCAAACAGCAGACACAAGCAGTTACTAATTAGGGAAGTGAGGGAATGCAGAAATAAAGGAAAAGCGATCAAGCAAGAAAAGCAGTGATACTTTAAACAATAGTTCAGTGATAAAGCAGAATCACAGGACCCCTAGTTTCTCCTCAAGGGATATACATAACAATCTGACACATATCTTTGAACTGTTCTGCAGAAACTAAGACCTCTACCCAGGCGAATGATGATGACTACATACTGACCACAAGCACATAGACTTCAGACTGGTTGGAACCAGAAAGATGATGATTAAGATTCCCAAAACATCACCCAGTTACCTCACCACCAACCAATCAGAAGGAAGTCCATGAGCTGATCATGCACCCTGCAACCCTCACCCTTAACGTTGCCTTTAAAAACCCTTCCCTGAAAGCAATTGGGGAGTTTGCATCTTTTGAGCATAAGCTTCCCATTCTCCTTGCTTGGCATCTGCAATAAAGACTGTACTTTCCTTCATCACACCCTGGTGTCAGTAGATTGGCTTTGCTGTGTGGCAGGTGAGCAGACCCAAGTTTGGTTCAGTAACAACAGCATTTCTCAGCCTCCATAATTGTGTGAGCCAATTCCCATAATAAATCTCCTCTAACATATCTCTATCTCTGTGTGTGTATGTATGTATGTATCTATCTATGTATCTAACTATGTATGTATGTATGTATCTATCTATCTATCTCCTATTGGCTCTGTTTCTCTGGAGAACCCTGACTAATACAGCCATTGATTTCTCTTATAACACTGCAATGATGGTAGAAGGGTTGTTCTGCTCCACAGAAGGCATCCATGAACCCAGCCTAGCAGGATGGCCCATCCTCAACATTAAGTTTCACCATCACCATTCATCACCCATAATCAACATTTTCAAACGGAGGAAAGGGAAGAAAGAATATAAGTCCAGGATAAGGAATTTCCTTTTAACCGAGTAAAGCCAGGGTAGTGCACATTGCTTCTGCTCTCATTCCAGTGGTTAACACTTAGTGACATAGCTGCATTGAGTTAGTTCTAAGGGAGGCTGAAAATATAATCTTTAGTTGATTGGCCATGTGCCCAGAAAGGAGAGAATGGATGTGAGAAAACATTCAGGACTCTCCATGATAAATCCCTATAAAATAGTTATATTATTATCCCCATTTTACAGATAAAAACACTGAGGCACAGAGAAGTTAAGTAACTTGTCCATTGAAACAAAGTTAACAATGGTGGGGCCATGATTTGAACCCCAGGCAGTATGGATCCAAAGGGTTTGCTCTTACCTACAATACTCTTCTGCCTTCTCAGCGTCTACTGTACATTGTGGTCACTTGCTTTTTTTCTCTCCACTGTGCTATATAAACTCCTTGAGGAGAAGATTCCATTCACCTTTAAATTACCTGCATTGTAGCTTTGTGTATTATAAAGGGTATGTCAGCTAGTTCTTACTTGCAGGCCACAGAGTTGCAAACTCTAGCTAGTTTAAGCATAAAAGAAATGTAGCAAGTGATTTTGGTAGCACAAAGCCTCTTCCAAAGGACCAGAGAATCAGTTTTAAAGATTATATAGCCCAGAATGAAATAGGAGGGAAGCAGGCAGGGCACAACATTTAAAAGAATGTCATAGCCGTTGAGGATACAACATAAACTGATTAGAACCAGCTAGGTCCAAGATGGCGGAAGATGTGACTTCCTGTAGACCTTGCCCCTCATTATATGCTCATTGTAATACATTAGCATATGCTAAATGACACTCCCACAGGCACCATGACAGTTCTGAGGCTAAGCATAGAAGGCCAAAAAGTGGGCAGTGGCCCAATTCCTGGAAATCTCCACCCCTTCCCCCGAAATATTGGAATCGCTGGAATAATCCTCCCACTCATTAGCCTATGAAATTACCCAGCCCATAAAAACTAACCACCCCGTATTTCGGGGCTGCCCTCGCCTTTTGAGATGGACCGCATGACCCACACTCTGTCTATGGAGTGTGTCTCTCTCTCAACAAATCTACTTCTAACCAATCACTTTGCCTCTCTCTGAATTCCTTCTGCGCTGAGACATAAAGAACCTGAGCTTCACTAAGTCCTGAGACCAGGTGTGCAATCTCAATTAAAAGACAGTGGGTTTGAGTCCCAGACTGTGGGTTCCAGTCCCAATGTGAATTTTGGCTGGGTTCGAGTCTCATCTGAGGTGTGTAGTCTCAGGAGCAACATGTAAATCATCACACAGTATGGTCCCGTGGAGTCACCAGATGGAGGCAAGACCACAGCTCACTGCTGCCCCCCAAAACAAGCTGTAGCTTGTAGCTGAACCTCGGCCCTCTCTGCCACTGGAAGTCCATGTCTTTGCAATTCACCTTCCCCAGAATGAATCTGTGTAGTGCTAGCTCAGATGGGTCACCAGTCTCTGAATTGAGGTGTTGCATGAGTACGTCTGGTTGGGGTGGCCCCTCATACATGCTGGTGCCTAGTTGTATGGGAGGTGTTAAAGGGTTTCTGGCTTTGGTCAGGGGAAGGACAGGACTCAAAAGATGGAGAATTTCCTAATATAGGAAGGGTAATCCAAGAGTAGGGCAGCCCAAAATATATCAACTGTCTACCCCATGGGGGCTTGAATAAAGTGTCTCTTTCCTCCTAACTTTCTTAAATCCTTTCTTGCCTGAGAAGTAGAGTGCTTGAAACCCTGAGATGACTTTCCTTAAGAAGAAATGTTTAGAGTTCAAAGAAACTTCTGAACTTTCTAATTCTAGAGTTTTTAGACTGATCTAGTAGGTCACAGACAAAGGTAACCTAGCCCATTTAGCTGCTATAAGAAGTAATTAGCAACTTAAATGATGCCAGTGTTTAAATGGACTTCATTCTCTCTCTGTCTGCCTCACCTCACTTTTTTTTTTTTAAAGCAGTTATGTTTTTCTTCTTGTTTTATCTTAAGGGCCTAGTGATTTCTATCTACTGATAATAAAGTTTCACTTTTCTTGTTGATATTTTACTAATTCACAAATTCATCTAAAAGAAAAAATATGAATGAATGAAAGAATACTGAATTAGCAATATATATACTTATGTCTATATAAATTCTTTGAAAATATTGTGATCCAAGTAGCAATTATTGTTGTTATTATGCACAATAGTATATTATCAAAGTATAATAAAATGAGATTTATTTACCAAATGCATTCTAATAACCTACCATATTGATCAGAAATTTGGAGATACAACAGGCTTCTAGAAGTCTGACTGCCTTAGTTTGGGTTCCCCACTAGCAAACAATGACTCAAGTGCAGATAGTTGATTTGGGAGGTGAAAAGAGCACCGATAGAAGAGTGAAGAAATGACACAAAGAAGGGAAGTCAGCCAATAAAGGGTGCTATCCAGGGAGCTATCCATGTGGGAGATTGTGCTTGATCCCACTGGAGGAACGTGTGGAGCCAGCCTGGATCTCATGCACACCTCAGTTATCTCACCTAAGGAATAGGGGAGTGCTTGAGGGCTGCTCCCAGGAAGAGGTAATTTTCCCACCCACTGACCATCACAAAGTGATGGCAGTAAAGTTTTATCTTGCTGGTTCCAGCAGCAGGAGTTCTTGTTCTCAGACAAATACATGATGGTGCTGGCAGTTGGAAACCATGCTAGAGTAACCTGGCGAGGGTGGGAACTATGGCGGGACACCAGAGTGTCTGCTACCATGACTCTGTAACTGATCCAGACCTCTTAAAACTCAACTTAGATGAGATGTTGACCTAATAGTTAATTTCTTCATCTGTTGGGAGAGATATTTGGATCAGATAGTTTCTAAAGCTTCCATGATATTTTTCAGTTTCCTCATTTACTTAAACTCTGCAGCCAGAATTATAATGCTATCTTGTTACTATTACAATATAAACGCAATGTTAGAAATTTCTACTATGTAAGAAAACTAAGTTCTAGGATATTTGTGGTGTGTGGTATCAAAATATCTGATTTCTTGGTAGGATCTTTTGGGATGTTATTATGACTCTATTCCAGTACATTTTATTGCAATAATTTCCAAAGCCATGAATAAGAAAGGATGTTTGTTACATACTTAGAGAGGCTCATTTTGAAGAAAGTGGATATGCGGAGATGTTACAGAAGCATTTTTCATAATAAGAAATCACTCTGGGCCTATGGCTTGACTCTGGAGCACAGATATAATTGCTTGTCCTTTTGGGGGCTGGGACATTAAGTTGACTATATTCTTCATCTGATATGCATCTCATCATGATTTCTGAGATGGGAGGTATCTTTGCTTTGGAGCTGGAGATGAAATGGCCATGGGGTTCCCATGGTGGACTTTGTCTCCATTCTGCTTCTGCTGAGCTGGTGAAAATGGTTACGCCCTCTCCTCTGTGGCTCCACCTTCCTTCTCCTAGTAGTTTCTTTCTCTCCCCTTCTGTCTTCTTTCTTTCTTGTTCTCTTTTCTCTTCCTTATATTTCCTTCTGCCTTCTTGGTTTCTCCCTCTTTCACCCTCTCTGTTTCTCCTAGGATTGGGATATTCTCCTAGTCTGTTTCTTCCATTTTTACCAGTTAATTTCAATCCTGGTAACATCTGGAAAAACTCCCAGCTTAGTGCCAGTTGTTTTTCTCTGGGTTATATTCTTTTTATTGAGTAAAGCGGTTGAGATTGTTCCACAGCTTTAGAAAAACAAATAGATTAGAATTTTTGGGCTTCTCGTCTCATCTTGGGTTGCCAGATATAGCAGATAAAAATACAGGACATGTTGTTAAATTTAAATTTCAGATAAATAGCAAATAATTTTTTAGTATAAGTATACCCCATTTAATATGTGGGACATACTTGTCCTAAAAGTATCCCTTGCTTATCTGAAATTCAAATGTAACTGGGCAACCTGTATTTTATTTGGTGACCCTAGTCTTAACACATTTCAAAATCTGCTCTTGCTTTTATTCCATGACTGACCTACCAGCAATAACTGCAGTTCAATGTCCATTTCCAGCTCTTATGGCCAAGGAGATATAGGCATGATCTCATCATTTATGGTGAAAACACAATTATTACAGCAAGAAGAACTTCATTTGAGAAAGTTTTCCCCTGCCTTTATCTTTTGAAACTGAAGCATTTCCAGGAGTATGTGGAATAATAAAATTAAGAGGGCAATTTTATGGTGTTAAGTGGTAGATGGAAATTAAAAGGCTGTTACTCAAGGCAGTTCTCATCCACTGAATGTGGCCATTGTGATTACTTTGTAATTTGTTAATCTGAATATTTTGACATGCATTCAAGGAGTTCTGTATAGTGTCTGTTACAACAAAGAAAATTAATATGTCTCATATACTGGCACACAACAATGATACTTCTATATTTTTCCATTTTTATCTTTACGTCTTCATCACTTATTGGGCCTAAGTTTAGAAACATAATAGTTGAGGGTATTGAAATTCTCCAATTCTGCCCTGCTAACAATCCTTTACTCTTGCCCTGTCCCCCTATTGGGTGAGTCTAGAGAGAGACTTACACAAAGAAAAAAGATAATGAAAAAAAACAGGGTAATTCTACCTCATTATCTGAACCAATGTCCCTACTGTCAAGCCCTGGTAAAGATGGTTTGGACCATGTGGTTCAGACTCGGGGACTGCGTGAGGCCCCTACCTCCCTCCGAGAGGTGTCAAAGTCGGAATACAGTGAAGAAGACATCCATGCAGAAGGGCAGGACTGGCATGAGGTATTAGAGCCTTAGAAGAATGAGGAAGGCATCCATTTGGAAGGAAGAACTGGTGTCAGGTATTGGAGCCCAAGTGGGGTGAGGAGGGTGTCCATAAAGGGTAGGGGGCAACAACGGCAATATGAGATAGATTACATATAGGGAAATTATAAATTTCCTATAAGTAAACTTATTAAGGAAAATGGGAACTGGACTTCTCAATGTTGGAGAAGGGAGTTACAAATATAGAAAGGGAGAAAACTAGAATTAGCACCCGGATATTGGACTGAATTAGAGATACTGGTGTAAACTAATGGTTTATATATATAGAGAGAGAGAGTTCATATTGTTCATATTGAACAATATGCCCACCAGATGCCCACCAGAGAGCATCCACTGTAGAAGAAACACTAAGTAACCAAGCAGACAAGATGACTTGGCCAGTAGATGTCAGCCAGCCTCTGTCACTGGCCACCCCAGGGCTTACTTATTGGGCTCAAGAACAGAATAGCCACTGAGGCATATGTGGAGACTCTGCCTGGGCACAACAGAACATGGAGCCATTCCTGCTGCTGAATGTCTCACTTTCTAGCAACAGAAACCCAAACTGCCCCCCTGATATTGTACCAATCCTTGAGGACACACACCAGCAACCTGATGGCAGGGTGATTCCATCAGGTGCCTTCTACCCTGCAAAGGTCAATGATTCATCACTGATCAAGACTGACACATAATTCAGGTATAGGTTTGCCTTTCTTACCCACGGTACAGCAGCACTATCCAAATGTTCACAGATTGCCTGATAACCTGACACAGTATCCTGAAACACACCACCCTGGACTAAGTGAACCTTCATGGCAAAGACCACCAGTGTGGGAAAAGATACATGAACATGAGATCCACTGGCTCTATCACATACTTCATCATCCAGAAGTTGCTAGCTTGATAGAGCTGTGGAAAGGACACTTGAAGGCACCACTGACATGCCGAGTTGGAGGTAGACACCCTGTGAGGAGGGGGGTTATCCTTCAAGATGTAAACCAAAAGCCATATTATGGTACTATGTCCCAAACAGGTGGAAGAACAACATGGACTGGGGAACCAAGGGACAGAAATAGGAGTAGCACTGCTCTCCAGTATTCCCAGTGACCCACTTGGGGACTTTGGGCTTCCCATTTCTCACAACCCTTGGCCCTGTGGGTCTAGAAGTCCTGGTTCACAAAAGGGGGATATTTCCAACAGGTGGTGCATCAAGATACCTATTACACTTATTTCTGTGGCTGCCATGTGGTCGCTTAAGCCTCCTTGTGCCTGTAGACTGGCAGGCACACAAAGGAGTTCCCACACTGCCAGATGCAGTTGACCCTGATCATTATAAGGAGGTAAGCCTGATACAAAATGGGGGTGGGAGGAATCTATGTGGCACTCAGGTGATCTACTGAGGCACCCTGTGGTTCTCCCATACCTGATTTTAACTGTAAATAGGCAAGTATAGCAACCATAGACTGAAAGGGCACAGTGAAGTGTAGCCCAGACCCTTCAGTGATGTGGGTCTAGGTCATTCCACCAAGCAAACCACTTAGACTAGTACAAGTACTAGCCAAGGATGAGGGGAATCTAGAACAGGTGGTAAAAAAAGGCAGTAATAACGTTAGTTATAGCCTTGGGACCAACTGCCACAGCAGAAATCTACCTTCTTCCTCTAACCTTCCTCTTGCAAGCTTCCACAGAAATTGTGACCAACTAGAATCCTGGAGAAGTTGTATCTAGATGGAGTGAACTTAATGTGGGAAGCCAGTGAGCCTGAGCACTGCACACATAGTAGATGCTGCTGGTGCTCCACCCACATAACCTATAACCAGACCTATATCTTCCATCTTCTTCAAGTCCCATGGCTAGGATGCTTGGGAGGTTATATGCTTCCTTCCTGGGGACAGACAATGATAGTCTGTTACAGGCAGGATGATTCTGCACTGTGATTTTTACCCCAGAGCACCCTCCGCATACAGGCACACACAACCCAGTGGCTCAGGCCAAGGCTAGACCACTGAGATCACATCCTCACTCAGCTCCCTCATCCCTTCATGTTTTTTCTGAAGACCAGTCCCTCAATAAAACACCCTAAATCCCTACTGCAGGCTCTGCTTCTAGGGAAACTAACTTAAGACTGTGCCCTTCCTGATTCTAGGAGGCGGGAACAATTTTTAAGTTGACTCAAGCCAACTGGAAGACTAATTCAACAATGGGCAGATTTCAGAAGGGAAAAGAATCCCATGGTATAATTAGGGGAAATTAAAAAAAAACAACCTCCTCAAATAGAAAATTTAAGATACAGAAGTGTAGCTTAAGACTAAACACTAGAGGAAAGAAGAACTGGGTATAGTTGATCTCAAAAGCTAAATATCAACTAGCAATGGCAGTGCTATTGTTTAAATATTGTTAAAAACAGAGATATATTGAAGAAATTTAATGTCTGAACAGCTAAGAATAGGTCTTCCATTATTTTCTGAGTTGGTCAGACTCTTAATAGTGTGTCCTATTTGATAACAGAGATCGTGGAAAAACTAGAGACCATGTAGGGTACAGCAACAAAATTGATTAAAGTGCACATAGTAGGTTCTGTGTGTGTGGAAAAGATTTTTTTGAGGGGAGAAGAGCGTTTTTATCAAGGAGAAGATCTTATTACTGACATTATTTAGAATTGTCAATGACTGAATGATGAATGATGATAACAAAACGCAGACTGATTTTTTTTGTGTGTGTTTACACATTGGAAAATTTTAATCAAATAAACAAAAAAGAGAACTTATTGATTTCTTACTATGTATCCAGCCTGTAATAAGTACAAATAAAGAGATTACAGGTGAATTTGAGAAGACAGGATTTGCTAATCCTCAAAGGAATGTCATTTAAAGATCTCTGATACTTGTCACCTGTCACTACCTAATTCTGCTGGCCACACCATCTGGAAATTGTGAATATTTAGTTCAAGACCAGTACAGTCACAGTGACTTCAAAAGCAGACTCATTTTTATTCAGTATTTTTTTTGAACTTTATTTATTTTTTTATACAGCAGGTTCTTATTAGTCATCAATTTTATACACATCAGTGTATACATGTCAATCCCAATCGCCCAATTCATCACACCACGACCCACACCATCCGCCACTTTCCCCCCTTGGTGTCCATATGTTTGTTCTCTACATCTGAGTCTCTACTTCTGCCCTGCCAACAGGTTCATCTGTACCACTTTTCTAGGTTCCACATATATGCGTTAATATACGATATTTGTTTTTCTCTTTCTGACTTACTTCACTCTGAATGACAGTCTCTAGATCCATCCACGTCTCTACAAATGGCCAAATTTCATTCGTTTTTACGGCTGAGTAATATTCCATCGTATATATGTACCACATCTTCTTTATCCATTCATCTGTCGATGGGTATTTAGGTTGCTTCCATGACCTGGCTATTGTAAACAGTGCTGCAATGAACATTGGGGTGTATGTGTCTTTTTGAATTATGGTTTTCTTTGGGTATATGCCCAGTACTGGGATTGCTGGGTCATATGGTAATTCTATTTTTAGTTTTTAAAGGAACCTTCAAACCGTTCTCCATAGTGGCCGTATCAATTTACATTCCCACCAACAGTGCAAGAGGGTTCCCTTTTCTCCACACCCTCTCCAGCATTTGTTGTTTGTAGATTTTCTGATGATGCCCATTCTAACTGGTCTGAGGTGATACATCAATGTAGTTTTGATTTGCATTTCTCTAATAATTAGGGATGTTGAGCAGCTTTTCATATGCTTCTTGGCCATCTGTTTGTCTTCTTTGGAGAAATGTCTATTTAGGTTTTCTGCCCATTTTTGGATTGGGTTATTTGTCTTTTTAATATTGAGCTGCATGAGCTGTTTATATATTTTGGAGATTCATCCTTTGTCCGTTGATTCGTTTGCAAATATTTTCTCCCATTCTGAGGGTTGTCTTGTTTTTAGTTTCCTTTGCTTGGCAAAAGCTTTTAAGTTTCATTAGGTCCCATTTGCTTATTTTTGTTTTTATTTCCATTACTCTAGGAGGTGGATCAAAAAAGATCTTGCTGTGATTTATGTCAAAAAGTGTTCTTCCTATGTTTTCCTCTAAGAGTTTTACAGTGTCCAGTCTTACATTTAGGTGTCTAATCCATTTTGAGTTTATTTGTGTATGGTGTTAGGGAGTGTTCTAATTTCATTCTTTTACATGTAGCTGTCCAGTTTTCCCAGAACCACCTATTGAAGAGACTGTCTTTTCTCCATTGTACATCCTTGTCTCCCTTGTCATAGATTAGTTGACCATAGGTCAACCTGGGTTTATCTCTGGGCTTTCTATCCTGTTTCATTGATCTATATTTCTATTTTTGTGCCAGTACCATACTGTGTTGATTACTGTACCTTTGTAGTATAGTCTGAAGTCAGGGAGTCTGATTCCTCCAGCTCCATTTTTCTTTTAACATCTTTATTGGAGTATAACTGTTTTACAATAGTGTGTTAGTTTCTCCTTTACAACAAAGTGAATCAGTTATACATATACATATGTTCCCATATCTCTTCCCTCTTGCGTCTCCCTCCCTCCCACCCTCCCTATCCCACCCCTCTCATGGTCACAAAGCACAGAGGTGATCCCCCTGTGCTATGCGGCAGCTTCCCACTAGCTATCTAATTTACATTTGGTAGTGCATATATGTCCCTGCCACTCTCTCACTTCGTCACAGCTTACCCTTCCCCCTCCCCATGTCCTCAAGTCCATGCTCTAGTAGGTCTGTGTTTTATTCCCGTCCTACCACTAATCTCTTCATAACATTTTTTTTCTTAGATTCCATATATATGTGTTAGCATACAGTATTTGTTTTTCTCCTTCTGACTTACTTCACTCTGTATGACAGACTCCAGGTCTATCCACCTCATTACAAATAACTCAGTTTCATTTCTTTTTATGGCTGAGTAATATTCCATTGTATATATGTGCCACATCTTCTTTATCCATTCATCTGTTGATGGACACTTAGGTTGCTTCCATGTCCTGCCTATTGTAAATAGAGCTGCAATGAACAGTTTGGTACATGACTCTTTTTGAATTATGGTTTTCTCAGGGTATATGCCCA
>NC_041224.1:133400579-133401248 GCF_002837175.3 Physeter macrocephalus
AGAGATTTCTGTGCATTAATTTTGTACCCTGCAACTTTACAAATTCATTGATTAGCTCTAGTAGTTTTATGGTGGCATCTTTAGTATCCTCTATGTATAGTATAATGTCATCTGCAAAGAGTGACAGTTTTTCTTCTTCTTTTCCAATTTGTATTCCTTTTATTTCTTTTTCTTCTCTGAATGCCGTGGCTAGGACTTCCAGAACAATGTTGAATAACAATGGCAAGAATGGACATCCTTGTCTTCTTCCGGATCCTAGAGGAAATGCTTTCAGTTTTTCACCATTGAGAATGATGTTTGCTTTGGGTTTGTCATATATGGCCTTTATTATGTTGAGGTAGGTTCCCTCTATGCCCACTTTCTGGAGAGTTTTTATCGTAAATCGGTGTTGAATTTTGTCAAAAGCTGTTTCTGCATCTATTGAGATGATCATATGGTTTCTATTCTTCTATTTGTTAAGATGGTGTACAACACTGATTGATTTGCGTATATTGAAGAATCCTTGCATCCCTGGGATAAATACCACTTGATCATGGTGTATGATCCTTTTAATGTGTTGTTGGATTCTGTTTGCTAGTAGTTTGTTGAGGATTTTTGCATCTATATTCATCAGTGATATTGGTGTGTAATTTTCTTTTTTTGTAGTATCTTTGTCTGGTTTTAGTATCA
>NC_041224.1:133401708-133402537 GCF_002837175.3 Physeter macrocephalus
CCTTTTTCATTTCTAATTTTATTGATTTGAGTCCTCTCCCTCTTTTTCTTGATGAGTCTGGCTAAAGGTTTACCAATTTTGTTTATCTTCTCAAAGAACCAGCTTTTAGTTTTATTGATCTTTGCTATCATTTCCTTCATTTCTTTCTGATCTGATCTTTATGATTTCTTTCCTTCTGCTAACTTTGGGGATTTTTGTTCTTCTTTCTCTCATTGCTTTAGGAGTAGGTTAGATTGTTTATTTGAGATTTTTCTTGTTTCTTGAGGTAGGCTTGTATAGCTATAAACTTCCCTCTTAGAACTGCATTTGCTGCATCCCATAGGTTTTGGATCATTGTGTTATCTTCGTAATTTGTCTCTAGGTATTTTTTAATTTCCTCTTTGATTTCTTCAGTGATCTCTTGGTTATTTAGTAACATATTGTTTAGCCTCCATGTGTTTGGGTTTTTTACATTTTTACCCTGTAATTGATTTCTAATCTCATAGCGTTGTGGTCAGAAAAGATGCTTGATATGATTTCAATTTTCTTAAATTTACTTGGTTTGTGACCCAAGATGTGATCTATCCTGGGGAATGTTCCATGAGCACTTGAGAAGAAAGTGTAATATTCTGTTTTTGGATGGAATGTCCTATAAATATCAGTTAAATCTATCTGTTCTATTGTCATTTAAATCTTGTGTTTCCTTAGTAATTTTATGTCTGGACGATCTGTCCACTGGTGTAAGTGAGGTGTTAAAGTCCCCCACTATTATTGTGTTACTGTCGATTTCCTCTTTTATAGCTGTTCGCAGTTGCCTTATGTATTGAGGTGCTCCTATGTTGGGTGCATA
>NC_041224.1:133402689-133403080 GCF_002837175.3 Physeter macrocephalus
TTGTTGTAGAGCTGGTTTGGTGGTGCTGAATTCTCTTAGCTTTTGCTTGTCTGTAAAGCTTTTGATTTCTCCATCGAATCTGAATGAGATCCTTGCCAGGTAGAGTAATCTTGGTTGTATGTTCTTTGCTTTCATCACTTTATATCATGCCACTCCCTTCTGGCTTGTAGAGTTTCTGCTGAGAAATCAGCTGTTAACCTTATGGGAGTTCCCTTGCATGTTATTTGTCGTTTTTCCCTTGTTGCTTTCAATAATTTTTCTTTGTCCTTAACTTTTGTCAATTTGAATACTATGTGTCTCAGCATGTTTCTCATCAGGTTTATCCTGCCTGGGACTCTCTGCACTTCCTGGACTTGGGTGGCTATTTCCTTTCCCATGTTAGGGAAGTTTT
>NC_041224.1:133403290-133453410 GCF_002837175.3 Physeter macrocephalus
TCCACTTCATTTAGTTGTTTTTCTGGGGTTTTATCTTGTTCCTTCATCTGGTACAAAGTCCTCTGCCTTTTCATTTTGTGTATCTTTCTGTGAATGTGGTTTTCCTTCCACAGGCTGCAGAATTGTAGTTCTTTTTGCTTCTGCTGTCTGTCCACTGGTCTTTATTCAGTTTTATGATTGTTTAAAAATTGTCTACAGGGACTTCCCTGGTGCTCCAGTGGTTAGGACTCTGCGCTTCCACTGCAGGGGGCACGGGTTTGATCTCTTGTCAGGGAACTAAGATCCCACATGCCACTGAGCATGGCCAAAAAATAAATAAATAAAAATAAAGATAAAAAAATTGTCTACAGACAATACAACTTCCTATTGCACGTGCCCAGGTGGTCTGCTCCCACCTCCCTGTTCTTGGCATGATAATGACGCACACATAGGACAAAACCCTGAGATAAAGTAACAAGAATGTTTGGGAATAGTGTTATGCAAGGAAGGCATGGGCTATGCCCTGAGGCTGATTCGTGACAAGTACAGAAATTGAGTGTCAAGTCTTAGATGGTTTTTAATAGCAATTTGATTTTGCTGATATCCAGTATCATTTTCTAGTAATTCATTTTCATTGTCTTTTACCAAACAATTGGTCTGTGACAATGGGGAAATTAAAAAAAAAAATCATCCTTTACCACAGATATTTTGAGAAATACTAGTTTATAAGTCTCCTGTTCAATTACAGCAGGCACACTGAAGTGTCTTGATTAAACAAGATGGTGAATGAATCGATGATTCTAAAAATGTACCAAATGGCTGGGCTTGAGGAAGGAATGAACTAGAAGTTACCAAAGCTGATTATACTGGAACATAGCATGCTATGTTAGGACAATTTTAAACATCGGATTCTATCCTGGAACAAATTTAATATTGTTCTCCAGGTGTAAAGCTTGTTAGTGTGGAGAAGATCATGATGTATTTAGATGATTGCTTTCATTATTTACTTACCTGAAGGTAACAGACTGGAACCAGATAACTCCTTGGGAACAGTACTCACTTTGAATTCCTTCATGGGGCAGAATATGGGTTATTGGAAGGCCACCAGGAATAAAATTAGTAATATATGGATGGCTGTGTGCAGAAAAGAGTAGGAGGGACTTAGGGTTCAATCTCAGAGCAGTGATAACTGGGATGACTAAGGCAGTGTATAATGGAAGACATTTCTGAGTGAAATAATTAGAAGATGAATGAAAGCGTTAATCTCTAAGTGACAGGGATTTCTTTCTACCCCAGTTTTAATTCTGATCCCTTTATTCTTCTGTTGTTTGAAATGTTAAAACAGTTTGGCATTTCCTTTTCAAAAATGCCACCAGTCATGATTCAAGTAGCAACTTAACTCCAAAATGCTAACTTTCTCTATGTTAGAACACAGAGTAGAAAGAAAGAATATTTATCTCGCAGGGGATTTTAAAATCTGTGACTTTTATAATTTCTACTGTAGATATTATGAGGTATAATTATTAGTTATCTTCACTCCATTATTCATCCATTCATTTCATACTTTATGGTGTATTAAGAAATAATCCTTTGGCAAATGAATGGACTAGATGAATAGAAAATAGATTGGAATAAATTTAAGTCTGAGGAATGCAAGATGTTCTTGCCTATGGAAAAAAGGAGATTTATTTTCCTTTTTGAATCTAGTATGCTTGGAAAACAGTCTGAGAAATCCATTGTTCCATATATTCCAGCAGTCAATGGGTTAAAAAATGTAGGTACATCGGGGTCCAAAGGCTTTATGCTTACAATGTCTCTTAGGAACACAGGCATAATGTTTTATTGGCTTTTTGATAAAGAGAAATCAGAGATATTTCTTACACAATCATAGGCACTGTAGAAAACATTTTTGAACTGATAACCCATTATCCAGTGTTCTGTCTTAGTCAAATTGATACTATGTCATCAAACAGATTGTCATATTGTCATAATAAAAGTTATATTAAGAAAAGACCTTTTTATTAGGTAGCTATCTCATGACCTTGTTCAATATCCACTTCCAGTATATAATCAATCTCCATGAAATTCTTTCCATGTTTAGCTTGAATTTTTTTCAGTAATCATTGAATCCCTCATTCTCTAGCTTCTTTCAAGAATTACTTTGGTAAAGCATGGCTGTAGGCAGCATATGAGACCCACATTCAAAACTGCTTGATAGTTTTCTGACTGAACTTGAAACTTGGACTTTCTTACCCATCTATATGACACAGGAGGCCAAGCAGGACTCTCTTGATGGAAGCAAAGCAGAACCTGTGGGAAGAGACAGAAGGAAATAAAGATGCTGGAGGTGGCTGTGTCTCCTGGGAGTTTAGTCCCCATGGAAGGCTTTACATCTCCAAGGTTTCCTATCCATAATCCAATACTCCCCTGTGGCTAATAATTTCTGACTATTTATCATGTGTTATTTCCAGAGGGAACATTGCTCTAAACAATCAATACCATACTTTATTAAAAGAAAAACCCAGCAAAAATGGCAAGTGGGTGAACGTAGAACTTATTAATTGCCCCTGGTGAGGTGAAGTGTGGGTGAGCTTAATAAAGCCTCTCAAAACTAAGTTTCAAATGGCTGATAGACCTCCACAGACTCTGTCAACATGCATGCACTGTATTATTTTCATTGATCATAACTTATGGAATTTTAAGAAAAAACTTTAAAAAGTATGCAGCATAATCTACTGAACATAAAACACAGGATCCTTTCTTCCCATTAACTAAGTTAAAGCTCTTTTATGTAGATAACCTTAATAAAGTTTCTAATTTTGTGGCATTAAATGGTACAATAAGCTGTTATACAATTTTCCTTCTCCCCCACAAAGACATTGAATTCTAAGGTATACCAATATTGTTGATAATTGTCATCAGTTAACTGTTGTTTGAGGCTCTACAAAAACAATTTATGGGGGATTTCTCCCCATATACTTCAAAAAAAAAATATATATATATAGGTTCGAACATTAGTGTAGTGGAAAGGTTGATTTTTGGCTTTTGTGACCAGGGAGTCTGGAATTCCTAAATAATCTCACTCGGTTTTGATTTGTAAAATCTTATTTAATCTTTATTTTGTTTTATTCCTCTTTTGTTACCTTTATTTTTGTTCTTGAAAATTCAACCTTTAATTGAGTCCCCCTATACACTTGGATTGAAAGCAATTTGTAAATATGGTATCTCACTAAAGATACAATATATTGTATCTCACTAAAGGATGATTACCATACTTATATTTCTTTTGATTAATTTAACTGGTGTCTGTCACTATTGTTATTTTGTAGTATTTATGTATAGAGATATTATTTTATTACACTTTTTATATTTATAGAAAATGGTACCATTTATATTAAGAACTTTTGAAAATTTTAATGAAATGCATTTATGAAGTACAAAATAAATTTCACTTCTTTATGACAATTCCAAACAGAAAGAAGTACCAATGAAAACTAAGTTTAATCTGGATAAATTTCCTATGTCATTTAAGAAAAAATAATGGTTGGGCCAGTTCATGTATTTATCACATTTGAAGTCTAGCACTTTTTTCCATAATGAGAAAGAAACAGTACTCATTTTTCTTGGCTAAACAACTTTGCATACAGCATTCTTTTTTTTTAAAACCAGAAATGCTGGCTTCTCGGACATGGCAAGCCTGTGGGTGGTCAGCTGCTAGCTAGCTGTGTGTGTTCCCTGGTTTCAGTGGTACCTGAGCTCAGCAGTCCCATCTCAGTGGAAATGTGGAAAAGTGAATACCTCTTAAAGCCATGGAGGGAACAATGTGCTCCTCTCCTGGGATGACCACCTCTCCACATCCAGTACACATGACAGAGGGGTGGGAGGTCCAGATTCACCTGCTGCCCTTGTCCAGCCAGGCTCCTTCAGAAGGAGCCTTGCCAAAGGCAGGTCAAGAGTAGAGGCAGATCCTATGGCAAAAAGCAGCTTTGTTCCCATTCTCTGCTGGAGCTAGTTCCTTCTGCTGTGGCCACATGGGCTGGTGGTAGCAGAGGAGAAGGCTCAGACAAGAGAAGATGAGGTAAGTGATGAAGGATCACATGTCCACTCTGTCCAGGAAATGTGTCAGCAAGGTCTTACTCAAAAAACAGGGATGGGCTCTGCATTTCCTATGTTAAACTGCTGATGCAATATCAGAGACATAACTCTTGTGCTGCCCCAGAAGTGAGTGCCAGTAGATGGTACCTCCTTTACCTTAGAATCCAGCTTCCAGATTAATAAAAATTACCATGTCCTTGAACATCAATTTAGATGACTCAGTGTTTCCAAACTTGAAAGTTCTAGGTGGCTAAGAGACCTCCTTTTAGTGGGTGATTTTTTTTTATTGTTTCTCTTCAATATATTGAAAACGTACAAAGACAACATAACTTTAAGTTTAGGTTATTGGTGGAATTTATATATGTTGGGAAAATAAAAGGGCAGAGACTTAATTAGTTATGGTCAATTGAATACAAAGAGCCTGAGATGAGTATTGACCTTAAGATACCTTAAGGTATCTTTCTTACCTATTCATCTTACGCTAATGTTTCAATTTATATTGGTCTGGTTCCTGAATATTAGTAGTCACCATTTACAGCTGTTTCATTGGTTGTCTCTCATTTGCTTTCCAGAAGGCATGTTTTCTTCAAAAGCACCTCATAAATCACATTCTCCCATTCTCTGTTTGGGCAGGATATGTTCTATTCTAATGATAGATGCTATGGTACCATTTGTTCTCAACCCAAATGATATAAAATTGGCTGTGAGCCACTGCTCAGATTTCTATTTTTATATCTGCCCCTACTTTTGTAAAAGATACCTCCTTTGAACACAGCTCAGATTTCTGTTCTTAGTTAGATGCATACAACATCTTAAACTTAATTTTTTGTTGTTGTTGGAAGTATTTTTAGTTTGTCTAATTTTCATAATCCTTGCATTTCATCAGGGTGAACCAGAATTTCTGTAGAATCACTTTACCTAACAAAGGAGCAGCTAACAAATCCTTAAAATATTATTTTACTTCTTATGAATAATAATTGTCTTGAATGTTGATTGTCATCATAGGTTGATGCTGCAAGAGGAAGCCCACCGATGCACTGGCAGATTGTTGCACTTTATAAAGATGAGCATGTCTTTAGTTTGGGGAGTTTGCGTTTTAATTCATGCAGGGAGTCACTAATGTTCCAACATCCGTTCTGCAGACTTGGCCTGACTGCAAGAACTGCCCTTCCCTCCTGTCCAGGATCAGGATGGACTCTTCCCGTGGATGGTGGCTGCTGGGCCCATGTTACCTGTCTCCCTCTCTTTTCCCTCCTCTCTCTCCATCCCTGTTGCTGCTTCCTGAAGGTCCAGACCAATTGTGTCTTAAGGTCCAGGCTGACCAGACTGGAGCCCACAGAGCATTTAAATAGATGGGCAAAACACTCTTCTCAACTTGCCAGAACCCCAGGGGTCTGATCCCAGATCCTGTGCCCTCTGCTAGAGGGAGAAGGAAAGCCTGAGACTATGACTTGAGTTTTGAGATGGAACTTGCAATAGATGTTCGCAAACCAACAACATAACCAATGATGCTTCTGATGTCTAGGACTATTAGCACATTATTACTATTTACCTGTATAATTCCTATGAGAACTGGAGAGATCCGACAAAGGAAAACACAGAAAACTGTGCTCTGTTTTCATGTAAGACTTCCATCACGAAGAAGAGATTTTCCAATTTCACTGAGGATTACCAAAAGCTGTCTATGTATTACAGATCTAGTTGCTCCTAAGCTCAGTTTATATTTCCCAGCCTATTTCCTATGTCTAAATGGTATTTTCCCTTCAGAGAGGAAAATTATAACCCAATTATAAGATTTCCCCCAGTAGTTGTAAGGTGTTTCCTTCAGTTTCTGTCAACTGTATTTCAAGATGGAGAGAGCTACTAGTAATTTGCCAGCCTGTCTGAAAGATGTAAGAATAGCAGACAGATCACTCAGATAATACATAACATATTTCGAAAGCTATATAATGGCTGCAAATGGTTCTACACCTACTCCCTTCGAAAATATGAACAAGAACTTCTATGAGACAGAAATGTCATTCAAAGGAAGTCAAGACAAAGTAATACACTTTTGATATATACTACATTCATGAAAGAGAATATTAACTTCTGGTAATACTCTAAAAAATTCTGGATTAGGACGGAAGAATCTTTTACTAAAGAGATAATCTGATCTTTGGGAGATGTGCTTTTGAGTAGAATATTGCTTGATTGCATTATATTTTGTAGAGAAGGATATTTTACATTTTGAAAGATTCATGCCATTAGACCTTACTGTTATAAAAGAAGAAGTAACAGGTTTTATAGCTTTACTAAGTAAGTGAATGAAGATCTTATTATACTCCCAAGTATGATATACTTTAAATCACACATTAGGCCACCCCAAGCAGAACAAACAAGTTACAGATCTATTATTTTAATTTCAGCTTCATACCACACTGGGCATCATTTCCTACAAGCATGGTGTTAATACATGTGATGTATTAATCAGTGACACCCTGATGTGTCAGGCCACCAACTACACCCAGCAGGTTGCCACAGCCTAGCAGATGGCCCACTATTCAAACACAGCCTAACACCTGTTCTTTAGGGAACTTCTCACCCAGGCCTCCTCCCTAAACTCAAAGAAATTTTTTGTAACACTTGTGGAGGTCATTCCATTATCTTTTATTACACAAAGAGACAGTTTCTATTTCAGAACTCTGCTGGGGTTGAGGAGGCAGAGATGGAAGAGAACGTTTTTGAGCCCCCAGTAGAGAGACAGAGAGAGTGTGTTGTGGCCTGCAAGCAGGTGAAACCATGGGGTGGGCCCCGCAGCTGCTCTCTGCTCACTGCACCATCTGCTCTGCAGCTGGGACAATACCAGGTGCTGGTTAGACAATTAACTTGCCCCTGAAGAAGGCCACCTTTAACCTAAAAAGCAACTACTAAATTGCCCCAGATGGTGGGTTAATGCCAATCCATGGCCTATTTAAGATGATCTGGGCAGCAAAATCTTGAGAGAAAGTGTTTAATCGATTAAAAAAAAACCCAACACTTTTAAGGGACTAAGTCATTAAAGGAAAGGTCTTACCTTAGAATTTCATTTTTTTATCTACAACTATTTGAAGATACAAGTGTACGTATTTAGATAAAGTAGCCCCAGTGGCATAGATAAAAGAGCCAGTTACAGAACCCTGAACTATTTTGATCATGAAGAACATTAGGAAGATCACTGAGGATTGGGGCAAAAGTCAGTCATAAAAATCCCTTGGAGGAAAAAAAATCCCTTGGATAGTTCTCTAAATTTTGGAATCTGTAACTGACTCTGTTTACTAAAAGTATAATTAAAGGTAGTTATACCATAGCAAATCTATTTTTACATGCTCGACTGCAACTCAAAATTCAGGTGTTACTTGTAGTTTGAATTAGGGCAAAATGGTAACCTATAATTTAAAATAGAACGCAGCCAAGACATGGTAAAACTAAATCTCAAAGCTCTTCATTAAAAGGCAAATTAATGAAAAGTGAATCAGGCCATGGGGCAGAAGGATACTTAACTCTAAAATGAACCAAAGCAGGTCATTAAATTGACAAACAGGATGAATAGCTGATTCTCAAAACCAGAGCCAATTTGACAACCATCGCTACATACGAAAACTCTTGACTAGGCATATAAAGTAGAGGAGGAAGGGCAAAGATGAAGTTTCCAGAACTGGGGACAAATGAAAACCTTAGTAAGTCATTATCTCTGCATACTTCTTCACAGAATAGTCTACTGCTGTTTACAGCTGCTTGAGGTCATTTAATCAAATATACTCTGTAGAACATTTTCTAGAACCCTTCTAGTTAATCTTGGCAGTGGTCTGGGGAGGGCAGCAGTGTTGAAAAGCAGCAGTTCCCAGCTATAGCTTTGACTTTCTAGAAGCAAAAGGGTCATAAGAGTGAGTGAGCAGAAAGAAGACTGCAAATGTGTGTCCTGCAGGGTTTCTACAACACTCCCCCTCCTTGTCCTCGGGTGGTCTACAGAGCAGGGATTATTTGAGGGCTGCTACAGGGTAGGCTCATTGCTTGGTTCTGGAGATCCATTGTTAAGTCAGATATACACTGTCTGTGATCTGGTGCAGGCGGAGCTTAAAGTCAAGTCAATAGAGGTGAAAGGGAAAGGAAAGGGACCTAGAATGGTTTCCAGTTACTGTCATATCTCCCCATACCCCCTGCTTTGGGCTTGGGGGTGGGGGAAGGGAAAGAGGGAAGAGGAAAAGAAGAGACCTTTCAAGGAGAAAGGTTGGAAAGCACAGATATGCACAAAATGAAATAAACACACCTCAGAAATACTAATGGCTAACGCATTTTGAGAACTTACATTGTCACCATGGCCAACTTCAAGCTACCAATCTGATGTCACTGAACGTAGGACTTGGGCAGAAATTCACAGTAGTTCACCATTATATGCTATTTGCACCATATAGATTCAACAGATGTAAATAATCTCAGAACCATAGATAATAGTAAAATGTAGTCAAATAATTAGGAAGTGATGAGTTTTGATTATTTATTACCTGATTTAATATAACTTATTTATTAAATTATATAATTTAATTTTTAATAGGGCCTATATTTAACAATGATGTGCAAAATTCCTGAAAATTTAACAGTTGGCTTTTGCAAACTGATACAAGCCCTCACACCACTGCTTATGACGCAAGTACTATTATTATCTCCATTTTACGTTAATAGGAAAATGAGGAAGAGAGAAGTTTAGTAATGTGACCAAGTTTCCATAATTTGTGAATGCCTGAGCTGAGGTAACAAACTGAGGCTCCAAAGCTTTTCTGCTTCTCTGCTGGGGAAGTGTAGACAAAACAGCCCCCAGTGACCCCCAATTCATCTCTATCTACATGCTAATTACTGGCTGTGGGAAAAACTACTTTGTAGGTCTCTAGTGGGGAGAGTAGCTTTAGGAAGGGATAGATGACTCTAGCCTGGATGGTCGAAGGCTGGTGAGAGGGAATCCCCACCAAGCTAAAAAGGACTGCTGCTTCCTCCCTCTGACCCCAGAGGAGGCTGCATCTGAACTCAAGATAATATGCAGAATCTTGTTGAATGTTCTTTGAGGACAATATCAGAACTTTTCTTCTTAAATTAACGTAAACATGAGATGTCATTTCTGGCTAAGATGAATGAATTTATAGACTTACAACAGCCATTTGGGCTAAATCCATATTCTCTCCAGAATCCTCGCAGAGATTTCTGAGAGGGTCTTAACTCTCAGTGAGAAAGACACAATTATTTAGGGGTGAGGGAGGAAATGTTACCATTCAAGCAAAGAGTTTGTTATGAGAATTAAGTAAATATTGCTGGTCATAACCATTACTAACACTAAACTGACAGCAGCAAATTACTTTCGCTCATGACTTTTGGTGATTCCCATTTTATGCATATATTTTGAAATAATAATTATTATTCCAAAATTTAGAACAGAAAATATATATCCTATAGAATACTAGATACTTTAGAATAGAGTATTAATGTTAAGCTTGATATTATGTATAAGATTTTCTTTTCATTATAACTGTACATTTTAATGATCTGTAGTTGATAAAAGCAATTTATATCATTAAACTGCTTTTTTGCTATGGCATTTTGTGATGAACTAATTAATAACTTAGACTCATAAAGTGGGTATCTCAGTGAATTAATTTTATATTCATAACCTATGATCCTAGACTGCATATTTATGAAACCCAAGAAAGTAAAAAAAAAAATCCATATTCATTTTTGACATAAATGTAAATCACTTCAAACATTATTTGAAGTGAATAAATGTATAAAAACATTCATTACTTGGAGGCTAATTCATCTGCATTATGAATTTATGAAGATTGTGCCTTTTGTGGTCTCCATGGTAACAAAAATAAAACAGTTAATGGGAAGAGGTTTCTCTTAATCTCTATAAAAGGGGTTAAGGCCCTTTTATGACATATTCAAATTTAAACCATCAAATCAAATTTACATTCAGTCAGCTTCAAAGATTAAAAAGGTGATCAATACACTTGAATGTAATTTTCAATAACCAACAACCCAATTACCAAATTCAGTGCTGGGCACAAGTGTCCTTCATAGCATAAGGATAAAAACAACATTTTAATCTAGTTCAGATATCACTAAACTATTCACTAATACATTTGCTTAATGAGCCCATAGCCTCATTAATTTTCTTATTCAGGTTTTCAGTTTTCATTCTACTAATGAATATTGGCCACATTGATTGATTATGAGTTCTCTGGCTGATAGAGGTGGAGGTCAGGTCATGCTAAAGGCAATGGAAAGTGAATTCAAAGGAGAGCTGGAAAGATGGCAGTAGAGCTCTCATTGTGGCATCTGGGAAGTGCCCTCAGAGCACACAGGTAAATCTGAGCCCCCACTTCAGCTACTGCATGTCCATTTTTCCTCTTTCATGCCCATCCATAACCACTGTCTGCTTTCAAGCCTTCCAGAGCCATGTAACATTTGAGACCTCTCAGTAACAGAATTCACTAGCTAGGCAAGGACTACTACATGTTCAACAAAACCTTTTCCTTTACCTCCTGGTCACACAGCTAAATCACAGTTCCCTGACTCCCTTGCACATGAGTGAGTTATGGTTAACGAAACAAGGGCAAACCATGTTGACCATTTCCAGGCCTGTCATGCAAACTTCCTATGTGATCCTCTGTATCTTCTCAGTCCCTATTTGCCAGTTGGATGCAGAGGATCCAACAGAGAAGTCTGAGATCCTAGCAAATTAGAGCCATATGGGGGAAGGAGACCCTCAATGACGACACTGAAAGCTGTCCTCCAGCCCAGAACACCCTCATTAGACTTGACAGGAAAGCAAAAATAAACTTTTATTGTGTTAAGCCACTGACATTTTGAGATTTGACTGTCACAGCAGCTAGCCTTATTTGCTCTAGTACAATGGGGAAGGGGAAGCAGTTTTATACAATATGAAATTGTTTCTCCTTGATGCCTTTGTCAAGGTTGCCCCTTTTTTGTTAAAACTACACTACCATTTTCAGTGGAGTGATGACCCTTGATGCTTAGATACCAAAAAGTAGCTATTTTTAGTAGGAAAATAAAAAGTGTTACAAAGGCTCAGAAAAGGGGAGAAAGGTACAAATATATAAAACATCTGACTTTTAGTTGTTTTATTGCATAACAATACATAAACAAATCATTCAAAACATAAAAATACAGGCAGTAATCTCTTCCTAAACAATGAATGGATAAATAGAATATTACCCAACAGCTAGAAGAAATAAGTAGGCTAAAATAATATTATACAGGATAATTACATTCTAAATGTACAGCATTTTAAATTGTAAAGTTATAAGAGAGATCTCTTTTGACAAGAAGTCTCTCAAAATTGTTATAGGTAAATATAACTTCTTTACAAAACAATAGAAAAAAAGGAGCTAGTAAACCATTTATGAAAAAAATCAATTAATCATTAAAGTGACACAATAGCTTTAAATTGCTAATCCCTAACATACTTCTGTTTATTTCTTTAGCCTAAGGAAATAATAATATTAAAAACTGCTTGTCAGTAAAATTTACAATCAGTGTGATAGCAACTTTTACTCCCAAATTTTTAAGAAATTGGATTCTTGAAAGTTTTACTTATTTTGTTTTCTTTTTAGAAAAGTTTTAAATTATATACATGCACAACTTATTGGCATATTAAAAATGTACAGCCATACGAAAACAGACATAGTGCTCAGTGGAACAGAACAGAGACCCTAGAAATAAACCCACACACCTATGGACAATTAATCTTCAACAAAGGAGGCAAGAATATACAATGGGGAAAAGACAGTCTCTTCAGCAAGTGGTGCTGGGAAAGCTGGATGGCCATATGTTAATCAATGAAGTTAGAACACACCCTCAAACCATACACAAAAATAAACTCAAAATGACTTAAAGACTTAACTACAAGACAAGGCACCATAAAACTCCTAGAAGAGAACACAGGCAAAACATTCTCTGACATAAATCATACCAGTGTCTTCTAAGGTCAGTCTCCCAAGGCAATAGAAACAAAAGCAAAAATAAACAAATGGGACCGAATCCAAACTTATAAGCTTTTGCACAGCAAAGGAAACCATAAACAAAATGAAAAGACAACCTACAGACTGGGAGAAAATATTTGCAAACGATGCAACTGACAAGGGCTTTATTTCCAACAGCAAATACAACTCAACAACAACAAAACAAACAAACCAATCAGAAAAAGGGCAGAAGACCTAAACAGACATTTCTCCGAAGAAGACATACAGATGGCCAAGAGGCACATGAAAAAATGCTCAACTTTGCTAATTATTAGAGAAATGCAAATCAAAATTACAATGAGGTACCACCTCACACCAGTCAGCATGGCCATCATTAAAAAGTCTATGGATAGCAAATGCAGGAGAGGGTGTGGAGAAAAGGGGACCCTCCTACACTGTTGGTGGGAATGTAAATTGGTGCAGCCACTATGGAAAACAGTATGGAGGTTCCTCAAAAAGATAAAAATAGAGGGACTTCACTGGTGGTACAGTGTTTAAGACTCTGCGCTCCCAATGCAGGTGGCCCGGGTTCGATCCCTGGTCAGGGAACTAGATCCTGCATGCCACAACTAAGAGCCCACAGGCCACAACTAAAGGAGCCCTCACGTGGGCAACGAAGATCCCTCCTCCTGAAACTAAGACCCGGTGCAGCCAAAAAAATAAATAAATAAATAAATATTTAAAAAAAACCCAAAACTAAAAATAGAGTTGCCATATGATCCAGCAATTCCACTCCTGGGTATACACCCAGACAAAACTATAATTTGAAAAGATACATGCACCCCTATATTCATAGCAGCACTATTTACAAAAGCCAAGACATGGAAACAGCTAAATGTCCATCGACAGATGAATGGATAAAGAAGATGTGGCCCATATATACAATGGAATATTACTCAGCCATAAAAAAGAGTGAAATAATGCCATTTGCAGCACCATGGATGGACTTAGAGACTATCATACTAAGCAAAGTAAGTCAGAAAGAGAAAGACAAATACCATATGATATCATTTACATGTGGAATCTAAAATATGACACAGGGCTTCCCTGGTGGTGCAGTGGTTAAGAATCTGCCTGCCAATGCAGGGGACATGGGTTCGAACCCTGGTCTGGGAAGATCCCACATGCCGCGGAGCGGCTGAGCCCGTAAGCCACAACTACTGAGCCTGTGCATCTGGAGCCTGCGCTCCACAACGGGAGAGGCCGTGACAGTGAGAGGCCCGTGCACCACGATGAAGAGCGGCTCCTGCTCGCCGCAACTGGAGAAAGCCCTCACACAGAAACGAAGACCCAACACAGCCAAAAATAAATAAATAAATTTATAAAAAAAATAAAATATGACACAAATGAACTCATCTAAGAAATAGAAACAGACTCACAGACATAGAGAACAGACTTGTGGTTGCCAAGGAGGGGAGGGTAGAGGAGGGAAGGATTGGGAGTTTGGGATTAGCAGAGGCAAATTATTATGTATAGGATCGATAAGCAACAAGGTCCTACTGTACAACACAGGGAACTATATTCAATATCCTGTGACAGGGCTTCCCTGATGGCGCAGTGGTTAAGAATCCGCCTGCCAATGCAGAGGACACGGGTTCAAGCCCTGGTCCGGGAAGATCCCACATGCATGGAGCAACTAAGCCTGTGTGCCACAGGCTCACAACTACTGAGCCTGTGCTCTAGAGTGCTCTAGAGTCCACAAGCCACAAGCCACAACTACTGAAGCCCACGTGCCTAGAGCCCGTGCTCCTCAACAAGAGAAGCCACCGCAATGAGAAGCCTGCACACCGCAACGAAGAGTAGCCCCTGCTCGCCACAACTAGAGAAAGCCCACGTGCAGCAACAAAGACCCAACTCAGCCAAAAATATATAAGTAAATAAATAAATTTATTTATATAAAGAAAAATATCCTGTGACAAACCATCATGGAAAAGAATATGAAAAAGAATATATTTATGTATAACTGAGTCCCTATGCTGTACAGCAGAAATTAACACAACATTGTAAATCACCATACTTCAATAATATTTTTAAAAATTAAAAAAGAAAACAAAAAAAACCCTTCTGGAAAAATAAATGTACAGCCATATTAGACATTTAAGTTTGACCAAAATAAAGATTGAGTATTTAAAAGGAAACCAAATAAAGGAATATTTTTTTAAAATTTTGCCTACTATCATTTGATCTTTAAAACAAAAATAAAAACACTACAATCTAGTTTAAATACAAATAAATAATACAAATAAGCATCACATTTAACATCCAACAAACAATCAACATCTAATGAACTACCCATCGCCATTCTAATCTGTGCACTTCTCTCCTCTCTCTATTTCAAAGGATAAGCTGATGTTTTTGAAAGCACCTTCTCAACTATAAAGAATAATATGAAGGTAGCATAAGATATCATTCAATCTAAATGATTTGAGGACAATGTCATAACAAGTAAAGACATATGAGATTTAAGCTTCCTTCTATTAGCCTACACTCCCACCTTCACATCCAGGAACATGAACATTTGGAGACACTTTCTTATTCAATTAACATCTATGCAATTATAGGTTATCACCTCACTCCCTCCACCCCTCTGCCTCTTTTTTTTCCCCAAAGTAAAAAAATAGAAAGGAAACACAAGTATAAAGACACTAAGGAAAACTTTATCAATTAGAAGAAGGACCAGCTCTATGAATCATGTAGCCCTGTGATATTTCTAAGTGATCACTGCCCCATTTCAGATTTATAAAACAGTCACACACTGCCACAAAGCTTAACATTCACCAGTATTGTCTCCATAATCTCTCACTTTCCCCATTATACCTTAAGACTGCTATTCAGTGCTTTTACGAAATAAAGAAAAATGCTTCTTTGCTATGATGGATGTCTTCTGTTACTTTGAGGCTTCAGAACATGGTACCATTTTCTGAAGATGCGCACACTGGATTGCAAAACCTAACTTTTTAATGATGTTTGATTTCACTTTACTATCTACATGTATATACTGACACCATTATAATATTATTCTTGTCAATTACACTGTTGCAAGGAACTTAAAATTTTTTGACTAGAGAAAGATCTTCAAAATACTGGGGAAAATTTGGCTTTCATTCATAAATTGCCTTTTTTTGACATACAGGCACAATGGAAAGAAGATTTTGAGGGAATGGATTGAACATGATGATTAGGAATTGGGTTCAAATGGTCACTAAATGGGGCAAGAGATAAGAGGTTGGGTCCATACACCTGTTAAGGCCTTAATAAACTCTTTATCTGATAAGGCCTTTAAGGACCAAGCTCACAGATATTAACATGACTTCTAAAACATGATATCATACAGTGGTTAATCCTTCCAAAAAAAATTAAATGTTCTCCCAGTTCTGAGAGTCTGTGGAGTGAAGTTGTTAAAATCCCCCAGAGGCTCTAAAATCTGACAGACCTGGTTTGAATCTGGCTTCTGCTGCTTATCAATGTCCTGGGCATATTGTTTCGTCTCTTTTCAAGACTGATTTCTCATCTGCAAAAAGGTGATTAACAGCTTTTGCTTCCTCTGGATGCTGTGAAAATTAAACAGCATTAATATCTGGACACCTCTTCATCTGGTGCCTCATACACAGTTATCGTACAATAAATACTGTGGTCTTGATATTATTATTGTTGTTATTGTTACTACAATATAGTCAATAGGCCAAAATTGCTAACTGCAGGGCCATGGGATACTAGTGCAACATGTTAACCTATGATGTGATGCTTTTTTAAAAAAAAATAAATTTATTTATTTTTATTTATTTATTATTTTTGGCTGTGTTGGGTCTTCGTTGCTGTGCACGGGCTTTCTCTAGTTGTGGCGAGCAGGCGCTACTCTGCTGTGGTGCGCGGGCTTCTCATTGCAGTGGCTTCTCTTGTTGTGGAGCACAGGCTCTAGGTGCGCGGGCTCAGTAGTTGTGGCTCGTGGGCCCTAGAGGGCAGGCTCAGTAGTTGTGGTGCACGGGCTTAGTTGCTCTGCAGCACGTAGGATCTTCCCCGACCAGGGCTCTAACCCGTGTCCCCTGCATTGGCAGGCGGATTCTTAACCACTGCGCCACCAGGGGAGTCCTGAAGTGATGCTTTTTATGTTTTCCAAAACCTGTTTCCAGCTGAAAATATTTTCATGTTTTCTCACTGTAATCTAAAGACGAGTCCTCTGCCACCTAGTGGCTCCTTAGGACCAGTCAAGGAAAACATAAAAAGACACCCTCAAATCCCCCCCAAAAGCCACCATATTTATTTTAACAAAGGAATCATGATGTAGATTTTCAAAAGAAGTAATACATGGTAGCAAAAAACTGCTTAAATTTAACATATTATTTTTTCTTCATAATATTCTATTAATCAAATTGTATTTCAATATTTAATTGCTAACAGCATTTCTGCAGAGTGACTGGGAGGGAGCCTTTATGGCTTTTAGGCCACAAGTAAGTTCCCTGGTGTTTTCATGGTAGAGATGGTACATAAACATAAAGATTTCATCTTCTCTGCTTTTAAAAAACAAACATCACAAGTGCTGATTTTTTTTTAAAGTATGGAGTGCTCAGGTGCCTTCTATTTCTATTTCTTAAACTGGGGGTAAGAACATGTTTGTTTTTTATTATTCTTTAAACTAAATGTATCTGTTTTACACAAGAATGAAAGTTCACTGGCAAAAGAAGCAAGAAGGGTCATCTAGACAGAGGGTCATCTAGACATACCTTGGACGAAGGCAAGGTATGTGTGACGGCAGGCTCTGTAACCTGTAAGTAGTTCCATGGGTTTGGGCTGTAAGGTTCACGGTTAAAGTAGTGTGTAGAAAGGTAGGTGCGGCCAGATTCCCAAAGGCCTGGAATGGGATGTAGCTGGACTTTCACCTGTGGGATATTAGAAGCCATCACAGATCTTTACAATGGAAATTAGATGATTGATAAGGACAAAAGCTACCAGTGAATAATTATCTCCTGTGTACCAGACCCCTTTTGTTCTAAATATTATCTCAATCCTTACAGTAACCCTTGAAACTTTCCCCCCCCTCATTTTACTTAGTGGAAAACTGAGGCTCGTGGAAGTTAAGTAACCTACTTGAGGTCACACAACCAATAAGTGAGGGAGCTTGAATTGAAAGATGATCTATCTCTAAAGCATGAGTCCCTGCCGGTAAACCAGAATATGCCATGCTTCCTGATATGGTCACATTTGTTTTAGGACAGTAGTGTTCTCTTAGTTTGATTCACTTTTTGAGAATTATGGAACATACTTTGAAGGTGGGGGTTATCTCTTTAAATGTGTTTGTCCACCACTGTGCACAGGAAGTGTTCAAATGCTTGCTGAATGACTCAACGCAATGCCAGTCTCTGACTCCAGAAAGGAGTCAAAGGCATCAAAATGAAGCATTCTTAGATGTTACTATATTTTCATCCAGTTGCTCAAAAATGCACAAGGATGCACTATTTGAACAATGCTCCTAGGTTTTCTGGGCCACTCTATATCAATTAATAACATGTATTGAGTATGCATTACATATATTAACTCACATGAGCCTCACAACAGCCCAAGACTGAGGCACAGAGAGATTGTATAACTTGCCTAAGGTCTCAGATCACTAATTGGTAGAGACAGGATTCAAGGCCAGGAATCTGACTTTAGAACCCTGACTCTTAAGCACCTAGCTATACAGTCCCCACTGGACTAGACTCAGCCAAGACTTGTTCTACTCAATAGGATTCAGCAGGATAGTCATCTCCTAGGATGACAGTGGAGATGGGCGGCCTGTGGGCAGCACAAAGGAAGCAGAGACTTCCACGGCCCGCCACTGTGCTCCAGGGCCTCCAGCCAAGGGGTAAGCGAGGCTCAAATTCATCTTGTATTCTGTAGACAGTGCCGTGCCCCAGCCGCTATCTCTGCCAAGTCAAGTCTCCTGCAGGAGGAAAGGTTTCCTCTTCCTAATTTATGTGAAGGCACCAGACTGGCAAGCAGGTCAGCATGGGGATCTGATTTGCTAGGGACAGTGGGTGTAGACAGAGGGATAGTGAGCGTGTGGAAGAAATGACTAACTTTCCAGGAGAATTCCAAAAGCTGAAAAGTCATAAGACATGATCCTCTGCTTCAGAGTTTGGCCTAGAAAGATCCAGGGCACTGCTCAACCATTAAAGACTCTTTTAAGAGTCAAGTCTTAAATGAACTTAAAATGACCAGTTTATAATACATTGATCTGTCCTGAGGAAAGCCTGCTCATTTGGTGGGAAAAGACCAATTTTCAGGCAGGGCCATTTGAAAAAAAAAAGCTGTTTATAGGAGACAAAACCTCCCCCTGCACTTTCCAGTTTCATTACTTGTCAGAGCATTTCAATTATAGCTACACAATTACAGCTTTGCTTTAAAGTATTATTACCTATTCTCTATAAATGACAAAAGAATTTGAGAACTGTAACGCACCATATACATGTGAGATATTAGGGTGGTTGGGGAAGATGGGAAGGATGTAGATGACGATGAGGTTGAAGTCAGCTAAGATTTACTGAACTCCTCATGATGCTGTGGGTCAAGCAATGTGCTGAGTAATTTGCATGCATTCTTCAATTTTCAAACAAATATTTATGAAACGTGTACTATAAGCCAGGCATACTTCTAAGCACTAAGGATAAGGTGGTGAATGAGACAGTCTTCATGCAACTCACATACTAATGAAGGAGAGCCACAAAAATCAAAATAGGCAAACAAATATATAATAAAATGTCAAGTAGTGATGAACTATAAACAGAAAAACAAAGAGGATAAAGGAATGAAAGGAATGGCCAGGGAAGGTCTCTGAGGAGGTAACATTCAGGCAGAGACCTGAATGAAGTGGGCAAATGATCCATGAAAACATACAGGGAAAGGATGTTCCAGGTAGAGGGAACAGCAAGTGTAAAGGCTCTGAGGTAGGAGAGAACTTAGTATGGTTGAACAGAAAAGAGGCCAGTGGATACAGTGGAGTGAGGAAGGGAGACAGTGAGAAGAAACCATATCAGAGCTAGGTTAGGTAGTGGTGCTGGTTATGGTGGTGGTAGCAGTAGTAGTAGTAGTAGTAGTAGTAGTAGTGATAGTGGTAGCAGTAGTAGTAGTGTCTAAGTCAGTTAGTAGCTAGGTCTGGATCTGTTAGACCAGTTGAATTCTAAGTCTGATGGGAAGCCACTGGAGGATTTTAAGTTATGAAATGACATGATCTGACAGAAAGGATTATTCTGTGTCCATTAACTCATTTAATGCTGACAGCAAACCTGTGAGATGGATCTACCATTTCCATACAACAGATGAGGAAACAGAGGATTAGAAAGAGTAAGTAGGTAGTGCAATTAAAACTGGAATGCTTGTCTACCCAACACCAGAACCAGGTTCTTAGCCACCAGACCTAAGCCATCATGACCATTAAAATGGAGCTATTAGGTATGGTAGCCAGACTCCATAATGGCTCCCAGTGATCCTTGTCTATGTGTATCACACTCTTGTATGATCCTCTACCACAATGAATAGGTCTGACCTTTAAGACCAGTAGGATATTGCAGAAGTGACTGATGGCGAGTGGCCTCTGAGGCTAGGTCATAAAAGGCATCACTGCTTCTGGCTTGCTTTCTTGGAGTCATGAAGACCTCAAGCAGTCTATGGAGAGACCTACGTGGAAAGGTGCTGGAACATCCCACCAGTCAGCACCAACTTGCCAGCACGTGACAGCCACCTGAGAAGTGGATCCTCCAGTACCAGTTAAACCTTCAGATGACTGCACCATGATCAACATCTTATCAATAACCTCATGAAAGACTCTGAGCCAGAATCACCAGGAGTTTAGCCACTTCTGAATCCCTGATACACAGAAACTGTGAGAGATCATGTTTATTGTTTTTAAGTAACTAAACTTGAAGTAATTTGAGGAAGTAATAGATAACTGATATATTAGGCTTTTGTAAAAACAGATACTCCTATGCTATTGGGTCCAAATATTATTTAGAATGGAAATATTATAAAACAAAAGCAGGGACTTCCCTGGTGGTGCAGTGGTTAAGAATCCGCCTGACAATGCAGGGGACACAGTTTCGAGCCCTGGCCTGGGAAGATCCCACATGCCGCGAAGCAACTAAGCCCGTGCGCCACAACTACTGAGCCTGTGCTCTAGAGCCCGGAGCCACAAATACTGAAGCCTGTGTGCCTAGAGCCCGTGCTCTGCAACAAGAAAAGCCACCACAATGAGAACGGCAATGAAGAGTAGCCCCTGCTCACTGCAACTAGAGTAAGTCCACGTGCAGCAACGAAGACCCAACGCAGCCAAAAATAAATAAGTAAATTAATTAAAACAAACAAAAAAAACAAAAGCATACTGACTTGCTGCCTTTAATTTTTTTTAAATGCCAGTCCTTGTCTATTCAGGCTGCTGTAACAAAACACCACAGACTTAGTGGTTTAAATAATAGACATTTATTTCTCACAGTTCCAGAGGTTGGGAAGTCTAAGATCAAGGTGCCAGAAGTTTAGGTTCTTGGTGACGGTCCTCTTCCTGGTTTGCAGATGACTGCCTTCTTGCTGTTATCCTCACATGGCAGAGAAAACAAGCTCTGGTCTCTCTTCCTCTTCTTATAAGGGTACTAATTCCATCAAGGGGGTTCCATCCCCATGACCTCATTTAAACCAAATTATTTCAGAAAGGCCCCACCTGTTAATACCATTGCATGGGACAGGGAGCGGGTAGTGGTGCTTAGTGCTTTAACACATGAACTTTGGGGAGACACACTCAGTCCATAACAACAATTAAGGGGTCATTTTCCATAATTATTGAATTTCAGAGACATATTTACATATAAGTATGGTATATCAGTGTTCATATATAAAATTTGATACTTAACCTACTATAATTAATATAATAGGTAAAAATAAGTTAAGATGCAATGTTGCTCTATATTAGCTGCCGACTCTCATGGGCAGGGAAACTGTGAGACCCATGATGTGCTCAGATAACCATCTCTGTCTTGGTTCAGTTCAAGCATTTCTTGTTGTCCTGACTCTGCATCATTTATGATCTCTTCTATGCCTTGAGCCATCTGTGTGGGAAGAGCTGCTACTTGTGTCAGAGATTTTAATGCTAAGTGAACACACTTCTCTTTCTCCTCCTAAAATTGGCCAGACTTCCGAATTTAACTCTGGTGTCTATAGCTTTAGCTTTCCTTGTGCCTTTTGGACAACTGCAAGAACATATATTAAGCTAACCTTGAGCTACAAATACTCTGCAACTTGCCAAGTAATTAGTCAGTGATTAGTAACCCTTCAGATGGCCAAATCTTCATTTATTAACGCTAATTTAGGGTTTCACATGATAGTATAGTATCCCTTTGAAAAGCTACAATTTTCTCTAGCTGGGTTTAAATATTTTATGCATGAACATTATAAAATATTTAATAAGTGTCTTTAAAGTTAAATTTTAAAGCCAACCTCATACATTTAGAATGATCCTTACTTTTGCCTTGCTGTATCAAATGGGAGAGGAGAAAAATTAATCTTCCTAATCTTGGCTTAAAGAGCTGTGAGACCATCTGAGGATGTTATCTTACTGTTAGTGTAGTTCTTGGAGAGTTTAGCTAAGTTACTCTACAATATTGCTGCCTCGGCATACGTTTTGTGCGACCCAGCAGCCTGCAGGGGCATTGAACTAACTCTAGCCCCTCCTGTGAGTGTATGCCCTAGATAACAGCCCTGAGGGTCACAAGAAAATGTAGGTTACTGATATGACTCCCCCAGTAGCCCTTGTGATAAACTGTCCCCCTCATCCTCTCAGGGGCTTCGCTCTGTGTACCCCTTAGATAAGACCCCTGAGAAGCTTACTAAAATCCTGCTCTTTTTGGTTTGAATTGCCCAGGAACCCCAAAGCACTCCACCCACTGACCCTAACAGAGGCATGTGCCCCAAGTCCTGCTTCTCTCTGCCTGCACCCTGCCTCACCCTCCCTGTGTGGGCCCTCAAGGCATGTTGTATACTTCCTCCAGGACTTGTGAGTGATAAACTTCTCTATTCAATTTCCCTGGTGGTCTTTTGTGGTCTTTTGTCGGAAGGCAGCTATCCATCTGACACCCCAGGGCTCTAATAACAAGTGTTAATTTAACAAAATCATAGCAATTGGCTCTACTACTATCTGACAAAATAGACTGTAAAACAAAGAATGTTGCTAGATATAAAGAGGGAAGTTTTCTAAGAGTCAATCCATCAGAAATATACAACAATTATTAAGATATATAAAACAGAGCCCCAAAATACATGAAATACAAACTATCAGAATTGAAGAGACAATAGTTGGAGACTTCTATACCCCACTTTCAATAATAGAACACTTAGGCAGAAGGGCAGCCAGGAATTAAAAGACTTGAACAACATTATACACCACCTAGACCTAAAAGACATCTATAGAGCACTATGTCCAACAACAGAAAAATGCAAATTCTTCTCAAGGGTTGGAACATTCTCTGGAATAGACCATATGCTAGGCCATAAACCAAGTGTCAATAAATTAGAAAGAACTGAAATCACAGAAAATATGCTCTTTGATCACAATAGAAAGAAATTAGAAATTAATAACAAAGAAATTTGGGAAATTCACAAATATATGGAAATAAACAACACACATTATTTCTAAATAACAGACAAAGAGGATATCAAAAGAGAAATTAGTAAATACTATGACATGAATGAAATGAGGGCCACAACATAACAAACATAACAAAAGTTATGGGATGCAGCTGAAGAAGTGTTTAGAGGAAACTCAGCGGTTCAAAACCTACATTAAGAAAAGAAGAACATTGCAAATCAATAACCTAGTCTTCTACTTTAAAATACTTTAGGGGGAAAGGGAAAGCACACTAAATCCAAATCATGCAAAAAGAAAAAATAATGAAAGAGAGAATACAAAAACAATAGAGAAAACCAACAAAACTAAAAGTCTGTTCTTTGAAAAGATCAACAAAACTGACAAATCTTTAGCTAAACTGACCAAGAAAAAAGAGAGAAGACTCACATTGCTAAAATTAGGAATGAAAGAAGAGACATTAATATTGACCTTACAAATATAAAAAGGATTATAAGGGAACACTATGACCACTTGTAGGCCAACAAATTAGATAACTTAGATGAAATAGACATATTCCTAGAAAGGCACAAACTACCAAAACGGATTCAAGAAGAAATAGAAAATCTGAATAAATCTACAAGAGATTGGATAGCCACAAAGAAAAGCCCAGCCCCAGATGACTGTACTGCAGAATTCTACCAAACATTTAAAGAAGATGACAAAAGAATTTCTTCACGAATACTTCCAATAATAGAAAAGGAGGGAACACTGCTCAACTCATTCTATGAAACTAGTATTATCCTGATAACAAAATGAGATAAAGACATCACAAGAAAACTATAGACCAGTATCTCTTATGAATACAGATATAAAAATCCTCAACAAAATACTAGCAAACTGAATCTAGCAATATACAAAAAAAACTAAACACCATAGCTGTAATAGGGAATAACAGATCTGACTCCATATTGGATCTGTTTCTTTCACTTTAACCTTTGTATTGTATTGCCTTTGCTATAATACAAGTTAATCACTAAAGGGATGTTGCCTATAGCTTAAAGTATACATAATGGCCCACTTCCAGGTACCCTGCTGCCCATGCCTGAACGTCAAGCAAAAATACCTTTGTTTAAGCTCACAGGGAACATCCTGGGCAGGCTCACCTGTGAATTGCTGCAGGAAAGAAGAAATTACAGCATCTCCTCCGTAGTCTAGCTGGAACCAGGAAATATTGCAACAACTTATTGTGTATTACCTTTTTTACTTTACCTCCTCATCTCCCCCTCTTTGTTTATAAAAGAAACTAGCATCCAAACCCAGGCAAGATGGTTCTTTGGGGCACTAGTCCACCGTCTTCTCGATCTGCTGGCTTTCCAAATAAAGTCACTATTATGTGCTCCAACAATTCATCTCTAGGTTTACTGGCCTGTCATATGGTGAGCAGTATGTAAGGTTGGTTTAACATTCAAAAGTCAATTAATAAATGATATGAATAGAATAAAGGAGAGAGACTACTTGATCATCTTAATAAGTGCAGAAAAAGCATGTGATAAAATTAAACATTCTTTCAGGATACACAACCACCTAGGAACAGAAGGAAACTTCCTCAACCTTATAAAGGGCATCTATGAAAACCCACACTCACATCATACTAATAATAAAAGACTAAATGCTTCCCCCCCTAAGAACAGGAACAAGACAAGGATATCTACTCTTGCCACTTCTATTCAACATTGTACTGGAGGTCTAGCCAGGGAAATTAGGTGAGAGAATTAAATAGAAGACATCCAAATTGGAAACAAAGAAGTAAAACTATCTCTACTTGTAGATCACATAATCTTGTATACAAAAAATCCTCAGGAATCCACTAAAAATTATCTAGTAATTTTTAGAACTAATAAACACATTCAGCAAAGCTGCAGGATACAGATAAATACCAAATTCTACTGTAATTCTATAGAGCAGAAATGAACAAAACAAAAATGATATTAAGAAAACAATTCCATTCACATTAGCATCACAAAGAATAAATACTTAAGAATAAATTTAATAAAAGAGGTGTAAAACTTAGAATTTGAAAACTATAAAACATTGCTGAAAAAAATTAAGAAGACCCAAATAAATGACAAGACTTCTCATGTTCATGGGCTGGAAGGCTTAATGTTGTTAAAAGGGCTATACAACCCAATTTGTTCTACAGATTTAATGCATTCTCTTGCAAAATCCGAGCATACTTTTTAATAGAAATTGACAAGCTGATTTTAAAATTTATATGGAAAATCAAGGGTCCCGGAATAGGTAAAATAATCCTGAAAACGAACATAGTTGGAAGACTCATACTTCCCAATTTCAAAACTAAAGTAACAAAGAGAGTGTGCTATTTGGTATCAAGAGAGACACACAGGGCTTCCCTGGTGGCGCAGTGGTTGAGAGTCCGCCTGCCGATACAGGGGACACGGGTTCGTGCCCTAGTCCGGGAAGATCCCACATGCCGCGGAGCGGCTGGGCCCGTGAGCCATGGCTGCTGAGCCTGCGAGTCCGGAGCCTGTGCTCTGCAACCGGAGAGGCCACAACAGTGAGAGGCCCGCGTACCACAAAAAAAAAAAAAAAAAAAAAAAGAGAGAGACACACAGATCAGTGGAATAGAACTGAAAAGTCAGAGGAAAAATAATCCCCCTAGAACATCTATGGCCAACTGATTTTTGACAAGGGTGCCAAGACCATTCAATGGTGAAAGAATAGTCTTTTCAACAAATGGTGTTGGGACCACTGGCTATCCACATGCTATGGAATGAAGTTGGACCCCCTATCCCACACCATACATAAAAATTAACTCAAAATGGATCAAAGACACAAATGTATGAGCTAAAACTATAAAACTCTTGGATAAAAAACATCGGTTACCCTGGATTGGGCAATAGTCAGTTTCTTAGATACTACACCACAAGCATTTCCATTTCAAGGTGTGTACCCAGGGGAAATGAGAATATTATGTTCCTGCAAAAACTTGTGAATGTTGATAGTAGCATTACTCATAAACAGCCAAAGAGCAGAACAAATGTCCATCAACTGATGAATGGATAAACAAATATATTCATAAAATGGAATGTGACTCAGCAATAAACAGAAATGAAGTACTGATACACGCTACAACATGTACAAACTTTGAATACATTATGCTAAATAAAAGAAGTTAGTCACAAAGGACCATGTATTAAAATATTCCATTTAAAATGGTCATGAAGAACCTAGAGGCAAGACGGGAATAAAGACACAGACCTACTAGAGAATGGACTTGAGGATATGGGGAGGGGGAAGGGTAAGCTGTGACAAAGTGAGAGAGTGGCATGGACATATATACACTACCAAACGTAAAATAGATAGCTAGTGGGAAGCAGCCGCATAGCGCAGGGAGATCAGCTCAGTGCTTTGTGACCACCTAGAGGGGTGGGATAGGGAGGGTGGGAGGGAGGGAGACGCAAGAGGGAAGAGATATGGGGACATACGTATATGTATAACTGATTCACTTTGTTATAAAGCAGAAACTAACAAACCATTGTAAAGCAATTATACTCCAATAAAGATGTTAAAAAAATTCCATTTATATGATATGAAATATCCAGATTACACAAAACCATAGAGGCAGAAAGTAGACTGGTGGTGGCTTAGAGGGGGAGTGACTGCTAATGAATACGGGGTTTCTGTTTGGGGTGATGAATATGTTCTAAATTTGATTTGGCTGCACAACTCTGTGAATATACTAAAAACCATTGAACTGTACCCTTTAAGTAGGTATACTGTATGGTATATGAATTATATATCAACAATGATGTTACAAAAAAATAAATTCGGCAGACTCCAGGAAGAAAAAAGATGATGGCATATATCAAAGCTGTGATAGTGGGATGAAGAGAGGGATTTGAGATCAGCTCAGGAGTCAGCATGCACAGGACTTGAAGACTCGGTTGATCAGTCAGGAGGGTTAATCTGGTTTTAGTGACTCAAGTTTAATAGTATCTCCTTGTGACCGTTCATGTTAAGATGAAGCAATGATGCTAGATCATCAATGGCTCCTCCCCCTAAACTAATGAAATAAACTAAAACAATGAAAAACTAGTTGGCAGAGGAAGAGGAACAGCACTGTAGCCCAGGAGAGTTATTCAGTTACATTGTTATAATAAAGCTGCACCAGTTGTTAAAATATTAAAATACATCCAGGACGGTGGGTGAATAGCTGCTGCCTGGAGCCACCTACCTCCTTCCCCCTCCACCCTCTCTCCCACCAACCTCCGCAAAGCTCCCAGCTACCGTGGCCAACCTGGCGTCTACCCCTGCCCTCCACCTTCCCTCTTAAGAGACCTCCTCGCAACTAAAGCATTAATTAACTGTTAGCTGCCACAGGGGCCACCAGGACATTGCTGGAGCATTACGGCTTGTTCTTGTTCTAATTGGTGATATTTTGAAAAGAAGAAGTTCAAGGGAAAACTGCCCATGGTCAGCTAGCCAAGGGTGGAGGTGGGATTTACCCAAGACAGGCTAACCACTATGCTATTCTTCCTCTACTTTCTAGAATATTTTGATCTTTTCTCTGTAGTCTTACATAAGTTAATTTTAGTAAAAGTTCTCTGAGTAACTGAAAAGAAAGTATATTCTCTCTGTTATCAAAATTTAGAGTTTGATATAGGGCTATTAGGTTGATGTTTTTCAATTACATTATTCAAACATTATGAAAATTAACTTTAATTTTTACTTTAAAAATATGGCTATAAGAAAATTAAAATTTATATATGTGATTCTCATTATATTTCTATTGGACAGAATTGCCCTATACTCTTATGCCTCATTATTTATCAACACTTATTAGTATGTGCCAGGCCCTGTGTGGGCTGTAGAGGCATTACTCAGATCACTTTCAAGACAGTCTGCTGTGGGACCATTAGCAGATGGATGGTCCCCAGCTGCTGCACTGTGAATGCTGAGGCCACGTTCCCTTCCCTGTCCCCTTAACCACTGCTCCCAGCCAATGACTGAGTAGCAGATACACTAATGCCAGCCTTTCCTGCCTGATGTGGAATTCCTCTAACAGGCAATTTTGGCTCACAATTCCCTGTTGATCTGGCTGACCCTTTCTTATAACTGTACTGTGATTGGTCTGAGGCTCTTCCCAGCCAATCCTCCTTCACCTTGTCCTTTCACAGGTGTCAGATCTGAAAGACACTGCAGTCTGAAAGTTTTGCCACCTACTCCTGCTTCTCTTCCCCTTATCCTTCACAGACCTTTTCCCCCAATAAATCCCTTGTATGTCTAATCCCTTTTTAGCATTTGTTTCTTGGAGCAGCAGTCCTCAACCTTTTTGGCACCAGGGACCAGTTTTGTGGAACACAATTTTTCCATAGACCGGGGATGGTTTCAGGATGATTCAAGCACATTACCTTTATTGTGCATTTTATTTCTATTATTATTACATTGTAATATATAATGAAAATAATTATACAACTCACTATAATGCAGAATCAGTGGGAGCCCTGAGCTTGTTGTCACTTGCCACTCACTGATAGGGTTTTGATATGAGTCTGCAAGCAATTGATTTATTATGGTCTCTGTGCAGTCAAACCTCTCTGCAAATGATAATCTGTATTTACAGCCTCTCCCCAGGGCTAGCATCTCCTCCTCAGCTCTACCTCAGATCATCAGGCATTAGATTCTCAGAAGAAGCGTGCAACCTAGATCCCTCACATGTGCAGTTCACAGTAGGGTTTGTGCTCCTATGAGAATCTAATGCTGCCGCAGATCTGAAAGGAGGCAGAGCTCAGGCGTCAATGTGGGCGATGGGGAGTGGCTGTAAATACAGATGAAGCTTCGCTAGCTTGCCTGCCGATCACCTCCTGCTGTGCAGCCCGGTTCCCAAGAGGCCACTGACTGCTACTGGTCCGTGGCCTGGGGGTTGGGGACCCCTATCTTGGAGGATTTGAACTGACTCTGTGTTTAGCACTTTACAAATGTTAACTCACTTAATCCTCATAAGAACTCCATGAGGGAGGACAATCATTACCCCTTTTTATCAATACAAACACAGAAGCCAGGCAAAGCAGTTAAGCAACCCTGCCAAAGATCAAGGAGCATTTAAGTGGTAAAGGCAGGATTTTAACCCAGTCTGGCCCCAGAGTGCATTCATTTAATCACTACATTACACTGCCTTTTGATCTTTCACGGGGTGGCACTAGTTTCAGAAAACACTCATGATGCATGGTAGAATGTATTCTGGTTAATACAGAGAGGAAGTACGGTATACTAAATAAAACTCAATGGTCAAGAGTACATATGGGCTAGTCTGCATACCAGCTTTAATTGACAGAGAATAAGGTAGCATTCAGAGCATGAGAAAAAATGAGAATATCAATAATATATTAAATACTATCAAATATAATGAATACCATCTGATAGTATTTAATTTATATTATTTAATTATAATATTAACTACATTTAAATTAATGGTTAATAATTATTAATATAATAAATTATTAATACCATATTTTATGGATTTTTCATATATATCTTGATACTTACACTGTTAGACAAATATTTCAGAGACCACATTAGAATTCTTTTAAACTGATATGTGTGTATTGTTAAGTGACAAAAGTTTATGTGCATAGAAAAGTTCTGAAATCATACAAAAGAAAATGTTAATAGCAGTTGCCTAAAGGATGCAAATTCTGGCAGGAGATGGGAAAAGAATCTAGAAGATATTTCTTTTCAATTTCCAACTTTTTGTACTTTGCACTTTTTAGTCATAAGACTGAATTTCTTTTGTAATATAAATGAAATCTTAACAAATTATCATGAATGATTTAGTTTAAAAAGAATATTCATGAACATAATTCATTGTATCGTTTTACCAACCCCATGAGGTATAAATGGCAGGTATTGCTCCATATTACATATAAGAATATATTTACATTCTTTTTATCAATGAAGCCCATATATTATAATAAAAGCACAGCATATCTATAATTATAATTTTCCTCATTAATTCATTCATTCAACAAATATTTATTGGGCATTTATAATGTGCCAGGTTTTAATAGTGGCTTGGCACTAAACTTTGTAGATTTGTAGTAATGTAGTAATGAACAAAACAGAGAAGTTTCCACTGTCATGAAACTTAGATGCTTACTGGGTGAGGAAAGAAATTAGATAATAAACAAAGAAGCATATCAGTTTAATACTATGTAGAGAATTATCATGGACAAATATGATGGATAATATGACCCACTAATACGACTGGGAAGGCTCCTTAGATGGGGTGGTCAGGAAATGCCTTTTTGAGGTAACTTTTAAGTTGAGATCAAACACAAAAAGGAGTGATGTGCAATGAACATTTTGGTACATGATTCTTTCTGAATTATGGTTTTCTCAGGGTATATGCCCAGTAGTGGGATTGCTGGGTCGTATGGTAGTTCTATTTTTAGTTTTTTAAGGAACCTCCATACTGTTCTCCATAGTGGCTGTATCAATTTACATTCCCACCAACAGTGCAAGTGTTCTCTTTTCTCCACACGCTCTCCAGCATTCATTGTTTCTAGATTTTTTGACGATGGCCATTCTAACTGGTGTGAGATGATATCTCACTGTAGTTTTGATTTGCATTTCTCTAATGATTAATGATGTTGAGCATTCTTTCATGTGTTTGTTGGCAATCTGTATATCTTCTTTGGAGAAATGTCTATTTAGGTCTTCTGCCCATTTTTGGATTGGGTTGTTTGTTTTTTTGATATTGAGCTGCATGAGCTGCTTGTAAATTTTGGAGATTAATCCTTTGTCAGTTGCTTCATTTGAAAATATTTTCTCCCATTCTGAGGGTTGTCTTTTGGTCTTGTTTATGGTATCCTTTGCTGTGCAAAAGCTTTTAAGTTTCATTAGGTCCCATTTGTTTATTTTTGTTTTTATTTCCATTTCTCTAGGAGATGGGTCAAAAAGGATCTTGCTGTGAAGGGAGGGTGGGAGGGAGGGAGATGCAAGAGGGAAGAGATATGGGGACATATGTATATGTATAACTGATTCACTTTGTTATACAGCAGAAACTAACACACCATTGTAAAGCAATTATACTCTAATAAAGACGTTAAAAAAAATAATAAAGTACTGATGACCTAGTGATATTAGAAAAAAAAGGAGTGATGTGAAGACTGGTGGGGAAGTAGTGTAGGCAGAGGGAACAGCTAATGCAAATTATCTAGTGTGAGAATGCATTTGATGTATTCAGGGACCCCCTGGAGTGTAGCAGGGTAGGGAGGAGGAGAGCCAGTACTACACGAGGTAGAAGTTAGGCAGATGTCAGATCATGTAGGACTTTTAAAGCCACAGTAATGAGTTTAAGGAGTTTGGCTTTAATGTTTAGTGCAGTGGGAACTTCTTGGAGGGTTTTAAGGAGAAATTGCTAGATCTTATTTAGAGAAGCAAGAGAGAGGACACAGGGTGATCAGTTAGGAATCTACTATTGTCGAGGTAAGAGATGATAGAAACTTGGACTAGGGTATTGGCTGTGGAGATGGAAATTAGAGAAGGTAGAGTTCATGGTACTTGCTGATGGAGTACATGAAGAGGGGGTGAAAAGAGACAACAATAATGAAGAATTAAAATGTAAATTTTTGTCTTGAGCAACCAGATGGACCTTGGGGCTCTTAACTGAGATGGAAAACCAGGAGAGGGAGAATCAAGAATTTTATTTTTTGATCCTGTTATGTTTAAGCTACCTATTAGATATCCAAGAGATGTCCAACCATGGGTTGAATATTGTTAAAAAAGAAATAACAGTCTGAAAATGGAGTCATTTGCCCCCCATGAGAGCAAATCTTAAAGAAGAGGCAATCTCATGATAAAACCCTTGCCAGTTCTCTCCTAAAAAGGCCTAAAAAATAATTTTCTTTTCTTTTGCTAATAACTCCCTTACCTCACCCTTCTTCCTATAAAAGCCTTCCATTCTGTATAACCTCTAGGAGAGCCCTTCTAGTTGCTAGATGGGATGCTGCCTGATTCATGAATCACCGAATAAAGACAATGAGATCTTTTTTTTAAGATTTTTTTTTGATGTTGACCATTTTTAAAGTCTTTATTGAATTTGTTACAATATTGCTTCTGTTTTTTGTTTTGATATTTTGGCCACGAGCATGTGGGATCTTAGCTCCCCAACCAGGGACAGAATTTTCACCCCCTGCATTGGTAGGCAAAGTCTTAACCACTGGACCGCCATGGAAGTCCCAAGACAATCAGATCTTTAAATTTACTTGGTTGACTTTTGTTTTTTAACCACATACATGTCTGAAGTTCCCAGAAAGGTCAGGGCTGGAACGACAGGCATATTGATAGCTTTTAAAGCCAGAATTGAGGTTATCTGGAGGAGCATGTGGATATGAAGAGGAGGGGGCCAGTACAGCATCCTGGGGAAAGCCAATGTCTGGAAGTCAAGTACGGGAGGACGGCCAAGAATTTCAAAAGGAGCAGCTAGTGAGGAAGGAGAAAAAAAAGCAAGTGCGGCACCACACTGTGCCTTTCAAGAAGGGTGTGGTGACAGAATGCTGCTGGCAGTCAAGTAAAAATAATGTTAACACGCAGATTACTAGTGTCCTAGAAAAGGCCTTTCAGCGAAGGGGTGGGGACATCAGCCAATTGGATTGAGTTTAGGAGAGAATGTGAAGTGAGGAGGTGTAATGGCAACTATTTTCATTTGACTGATTAATACTTTCTAAAGACAGTGCACATTTTGATTTGCATTTGTATTTACAAATGCTTGAGGAAAAAAACCCTTAAATATTCGTTACAAGCCTGCGTCTTTTGAATTTTGAATTTTTGAATTTTGAATTTCTGATTTAGCATCTCTGTAACTACTGCATTACAAAAAACTGAGGGATCATATACATCCTAAAGTGCATAATATACATCCTAAGTGCACTAAACACGTATAGCTCAATGGTTTTTTGTTTTTTTGATTAAATTAATTTTTAGTGGAGTATAGTTGCTTTTCAATGTTGTGTTAGTTTCTGCTGTACAGCAAAGTGAATCAGCTATAAGTATACATATATCCCCTTTTTTTGGATTTCCTTCCGATTTAAGTCACCACAGAGCACTGAGTAGAGTTCCCTGAGCTATACAGTCTCAATGGTTTTTTAGGTATGCGTACACCTGTGTAAGCATTGTTCAGACCAAGATACAGAATACAAAGTGAACCCATAAGGTTCTCTTGTACCCCTTTACAGTCTATAAATACCCCAGAAGTAAACCAATATTCGGACTCATACAAACATCCATTAGCTTCCCAAATTTTCAAAGGAAACAAAAAAATTTTCAAAGGAAACAAAAGATAACTCTGACGGGCATTTAACTGGAAACTGCTTTAGTGTAAACTTACCCACTGCCTTCGTTAAGTATAAATGCCAATCATTCGGCGCCAAAATCCTGAGGCAAATTTTTAAGCAGCTCCTCTCCGAAGTCCCGCCCCCCTTTCTACACCACGCCCTCCGTTCACTCTTCCTCCGAAACGGTTTAGAGCGTAGCAGAAGGTAGGACAAGAGACCCCTTTTCTGTCATGCGCACTAGGGAACAGGCGCGCTCCCTTTTTCTCTGCTCCACCAACCCACTAGGACCTGGCTTCGTCATGCGTATTGAGAGTTCTCAAGGCGCGCGGGCGCGCCGCCGCGCTCATGCGCATGAGCCGATTAGCCCGCGCGGGCGGAAGTGAGGAGCCGCTTCGCGGAGTGAGGGCTGCCGCGCTTGCTGTGGGTAGGCAAGGGGCCGACATGGCGCCCTCCGGGAGTCTCAAGATCCCCGTAGCAGTGCTGCTGCTGTTGCTTTGGGGGGCTCCCTGGACCCACGGGCGGCGGAGCGACGTGCGGATCATCACGGACGAGAACTGGAGAGAGTTGCTGGAAGGAGAGTGGATGATAGAATTGTGAGTGCGGGGCGGCGGTCTCGGGGCCCCCTCGGTGGGCCGGGGCCCTAGTTCCAAGTCTGGACCGCCGATTTCATCCCCGTTCGTCTCATGCGAGTCCCAGACTCCCCGGGACTGCGACTCCGAGGCGCGGGGCGGGAGCCCCCGACTTCTCGCGATCGCCTAACTCCTCTTGGGATCCTCCGCAGCCTTGGTCCCACCCCTTCTTCGTTTCTGACCAGGGGATACTCTTAAGTTTCTTCAAAAGTGTGCACCCTAGTTCGGTTGCTAGGACTGAGGTGCGCCTGTGAGGTTACGTTCAGCATTGAATTCTCTTTCTTCATGGCTTTGGGGTTGAGGGTGGTTGGTCTGTCTAGTTCCTGTACAATGATTTATTTTGGAATGAGGCTTTACAGACTTATTTCACCAAACTCTACAAAGGAGGAAACTGAGTGAACCTCTCTTCTCTTTTTGTCTCATTATCCTTAAAAAATAGTCCACTTACAGTGTTAGGATTTGAGACTCTTTTGTTTATTTTAAATGTTATTTTATGGATTAGGCATATTTTTATTTTAAATGCCAAGTAAATTCAAGTTGCGTTATTTAAACATCTGCGTTCCCTTTATCATTTGTTGTTGTTTTCTTTGCCCACGTTTCATTTTTCTTTTGGGTGTGTGTTTTTGCAAAGTACTGAATGTCTTGGGTTATTGCTCTTATGCCTCTCTAAATAGTATTGCATTAAAAAAATTAATGTATGAGTGTGATTATAAACTCTTAAAAGAGCATCAGGTCGTCATTTATTGTTCAGATAAAACCATGTGTCTGTGGTGATTCCGTTATAATAATGTCCCTTCTGCATCGGTAGATAATAAACTGTCTGCCTTTGCTTTAGTCACTAAATTCGTGGTGGTGGTGACGGTGGTGGCAGTATTAATAGTGGTACTAGTCATTATTCATTAGTGAAAAACACCATTACTGACTGTTAACTGTGTACTAAACACTTCTAAGCTCTTTACATACGTTATCATATTTAATTCTTTACAAATTCTATAAGGTAGGTATTATTTCCCGCATTTTACAGATGAGAGATATATCTAAAAGCTTTAATTAATATGTCCAGGTATTGCCATAGTGGCTTTCTTTTTGTCTCCAGAAACTAACACAGGGTAGACATGCAGATGTTGTTAGAATAACCCCCTTCCTTACCAGGGTTTAGGCGGGTGTTTTTCTGGGTGGTTGGTTTGCCAGTTAAGGAGGGAGGTGGAGGTGGACATCCCCAAGGGAGAACCCAGAAGGTCACATCAGTAACTCCTGAGTCATAAAGTCAAACAAGGCATAGAATATCTATGTGCAGGATACAATAGGGGAAATGTTTATATAGTATGCATATAATCTGTAACTCAGTGAAATGAATTTTCAGGCACCGTTGAAGATGCAGGGGAGAGGAAATATAACCAGGTACAGCATTTGGGTTTCATTGTCCTCGGTACCTTGTTTTAGATTGTGCCCATAAAATATTCACAGTTTCATAAATAATGTGTTGAGCAATTGTGATTATGAACTTTTATGCAAATTAAGTCAAGTATTACTCAAGGAGATTTTTATTAACTCATTTGATCAAACTATATCAATACAGCAGTCAGAAGTGAAGTATTTGAGGATTTGAATTAGAGCATCTGTATGAAATTAAGAGCATACCGTAGTATTTTTTTCCCCTAGCCTACTGAACATGAAGTTGTCTCTAAAAAGCACCTAAGAAACAAAAGGGAACTTGAAAAAGGATCTAGTATTTCTAATGATAGTCTGCTCTTATTACAAGTTAGTTATCTGCGTTAAATCTGCCCTGATCAGGAGTTATGTTACAGAGATATTTTCATTGTAATTCAATTTATTGTTACGGACTTTGGCTTTTATGTATGGTACTAGTCTTGTTCCACAATGCATATTACTTTTAGGAATTTTATTTTCATAAAATAGTCAAGAAAATAGAATGAAGTACAGAAACTGTACTCTTGTGTTTAAGAGGTACAGGCTTTATTCTTCCTGGTTCCATTAAAAAAAACTGAGGTAAATTATGAGCTAATATACAATAAAATGGGAAAAATCAAATCCTAGGAAAGATTCAGGGCCTTTTAAGACTGAATACCGGAAGAGTAATTATAATGCTAATATGCTTGGCCACAGATTTATAAACCGGAGATTGACCAAGGTCTGGGCAGAGAATTTCATTTGGCCTGCCTAGTGTTTGTGTCTGGGTTAAGTTTTGAGGTAGCATTTTTACATAAAAATGCAGATTTTCAGCTCCTTTAAAATTAGAATAGCCTGCTGCACTGGGCCAGCTGTCCTGGACCTGTCAATCTAAGTAGTGTTTCCTTCCTTAAGATGAGGCACGTGTTTCCTGTTCACCACAGCCATGGGTGCTTCCTCTGTTTTTATTAGCACCTTGGCACCTGTGACTCCTGCACATACCATTGTTAAAACTGATGAACTCCAAATTTGGCTTTCTGCCCACCTTATAATAAGAGAAATCCAAAGGTTTTTAAAGAGTTGTTTTGCACTTGAAAAAGGCCTTGTGTCTTAAAAACTTATTCTCAGAATTACTTTTCTGTGATTAGCATTATCAATTCATAGTTCTTGATTTCCAGAGTGTTCGACTCACACTTAAAACCTTTTCATCTTCACAAAATTAACCAGTTTGCTATCTTGTTTTTAGTGTAAAATATTCTTCACAAGTTACACATTTTTAGAATTTTTATCCCAATATGATCATATTAGAGTGTTTAACTTTTTAAACAACTATTTCTTAGTTATGCGCCATGGTGTCCTGCTTGTCAGAATCTTCAACCAGAATGGGAAAGTTTTGCCGAATGGGGAGAAGATCTTGAGGTTAATGTTGCAAAAGTAGATGTCACAGAGCAGCCAGGTACTGTAAGTCCATGGTTAATTTTGTTTCGTTGCAGATTGGGGTGATCTGTTGATCTGTTTTCCACATTGCATGATCTTAACTTTCACTAGTTTTTAAAAACAACTATCATCAGCTGGTTAGGCTGACTTACCCACCTCCCTGATGGGGGCTCAGTGTGAAGTGCCGCAAAAAGTGGATTCCCTGGTTGGGTATGGCAGCTTACTTCTTTTCTGTATTGCTCTAAGGGACCTTGGAGACATCTCCCTCCCCCGACTCTTCCCTCACATAACTGCCTGTGATCTTTTTTCCTTTGCATCTCAGGCCCCAGACTAGTATGTAAGACATCTGTGAGAAGGCCTAGAACATTGTGCTCAGATGGACATTGGTTAACCCAGCATATTTGCATCTATACCAAACTTCAGAATAAGGAGCATGTGGTTGAGGTTCTTTGTAGAGTCAAGGTCACATTCCCTGTGTGTGAGTCATCTAAATCTCTGCAACTGGGTTTCAAATTTAATCTGTTAACTATGATTTGAGGACATTGGCTGTTAATTACAAAGCCCTCATGGTTGTGGCCTCCTGACTTGGCCCCCTGGAGAAGTGTCAGGCCCTGCCCTTACAGATGCTTCTTCTTACCTGTTCTTGGTCACAGTAAACCTGGATTCTTGATTCTGCCCCTATCCCAAATGGTAATAATCACTAATATTTGGTGAGCACTTACTGTTACAGGTACTGCTCCAAGTGTTTTGCATTTATTATGTAGTCCTTCCACAACGTTGTGGGATAGATAATATCCCCGTTTTACAGATCAGAAAACTGAGTCATAGATTGGTTCTTAGTTATTTTAGTGTTTAACACAAGGTTGATAATGTTAGCTGATGTTGTTATTGCCCACCTTTTGAAAGATTCATAATATTTTCCATTTTTAACAATACCTTAGAAACTCTGTTTGTGTTTTATTATCAAATGCAATTTCATTTGATTTGATTTGATTTTTTTTTCTTTTTCATTTGATTTTAGACCTAAGACCACAGTTATATTGTGCTGTCCCATGACTCATTGCTAGTAGTCTTATAGTAGTATAATTGACCAAATGTTTATACATATATATTCACAAATGTCTTCAATATTCAGATTTTACATACTTTTAAATGGAGATAATGTATAGTAGTTTTTTTTCAGTTGCTTTAAGTACGTAATTGGAATTTCTTTCATTGTTTATATTACAGAGCTCAACTATTTTTAGGTATAATTTCATATTCTTTGCCTATTAGTATTTAAGTAATTCAGAGTCAGCTTTTAAGTAGTGATTGGCCCATATAAAACCTGCTATGTGTTCTTTCTTGTATTTATTTCTAATAGTTCTTTATCATTTGTAGGACTAAGCGGACGATTTATCATAACTGCTCTTCCTACTGTTTATCAGTAAGTATTTGAAGATTCTCTAGTTATGAAAGATGCATCATAGTGTAATCAGAATAGTAGACCTCTAGCCTAGATCATGTTTAAAGAGCATTATATTCAGTAAGTTTACTAGAAGGCTTACTTTGCTTAGTGCTATCCTAGGTGCCTTTAGATAGATGAATGATGCATGAAACAATCTGTGATCCCAAAGATTTGTAATTGTTTTAGAAGATGCTGTGCACGAGAAATGGTGTGATACCATTCAGCTAGTAAGTGATTATGAGCGCAGAGTTGTGGCAAGTACTGTAGGAAATTTGGTAAGGGAAAAAAATTGTTGCTTTGGACTGGTTCCTGGAGAATATGGGGTTTAAACTCAACTTTGGAGGTAGCATTTTCAAGAGTGCAGAGTAAGCATTCCATCCTGAGAACAGTCTCATAAACAGTTAGGAGCATGGTATGTTCGAACATTAGCTATTAGAAAGTGCTGTAGCTCAGCCTTGGGGACAGTGGTAGGTGAAATGGTTGTTAAGTCAGAATAAACAAGATTATGTAGTTTTCAGTGTCAGGTTTTTTAGTTTGTCTGTATCTTCTGAACTGGCCATAAGAAATCTTAAATCTCTGTATCTGCCCTGAACCTTAATGTTCATCTAGCTGGTGGGTTGAATGCCAGGAGGCACTTCTCTCCTTCACTTAAAAGTTACGAAAACAAGAAGTCGGCGGTTCTGTGTGTATCTCGATTTTCCTTGTCTTTTTTTCATGTTTGTATCTGTTTCCCTATACCTTTTTATTTGCCACTATTCCCTTTGTATATGTTTAAATAGCTCTTCTCTGTCTCTGTAAGTGCTTCTCTCTGTTTTTACTCAGTCCTTTTCTCCACATGCCCCTTAACTGGCTAGTCAGTCTCCCCCTTGACTCAACACCCCCTGAAATTTTCTGGAATTTCCTGCCTTTTTCTTTTAGTAACATTGTTTATCATGCCCATTCCCCTAATTTCTGCCTGCTGAAATCCTACCTATCCTTCAAAAACAGCTCAAATGTAATTTTCTCTGCAAAACTGTAGGTTTTTGAGTGGGGGATTCCTTGTTGTCTTTGGCTCTGAATGGATAAAGGATCCTCTAATCTTATTGTAGGTAGTGGGGAGCTATGGAAAGTTTATGTGCTTAAGTGATAAAAATTGAAGTGTTAATTGAGTAGAGTTAGACTGGTGGTATTATTTAAGGTAGTTTAGAAATGGTGAAGATGTGGGAACAGGGAGAGCACTTACGATCCTATGACAGAGCTCCATGCATTGGGAATGGGAAGGAGGAGGTGGGTGTCAGGAAGAACGCAAAGCCGAATGTCACTGCATCAGATGCCTCTAGCGACTTAAAGCATGATGGCTCAAAAAAATAAAAAAAAAACAAAAACAAACAAACAAAAAAGCATGATGGCTGTGAAAGTTCTTTAACAATAGCTAATAAATAATAAATGTCAGACGCGATTCTAACCACTTTTTCATGAAGTCATCTCTTTAATGTGTGTATTGTGGCTTAAAAGTAATTTTCTGAGATATATCTACATACTGCATTTCTTTTTCTCCCCAGTTTTTTATTGAGACATAATTGACATATAACTACTTACTGTGTTTCATAGTTTTATTATTTGGAGGAGTAACAATAACAGTCTTAAGACTTATGATTGTTTAAAAATATAACCTCGGTGTTTAATTAAATTTGGGGCTAAGATGTCAAGGGTAGGTAATTAGTGTAATTTGCTACTTGTGCATTGCTGATGATTTTGAAGATTAGGATTGATTGTAAAATGAGGTTATAGAAATAGCAAAACAAAGTTTATTTATTTGGTGCTGATTAATATTTACTTGTGATCTTCTTTAGTTGTAAAAATGGTGAATTTAGGCGCTATCAGGGCCCAAGGACTAAGAAGGACTTCATAAACTTTATAAGTGAAAAAGAGTGGAAGAGTATTGAACCTGTTTCATCATGGCTTGGTCCAGGTTCTGTTTTGTAAGTATGAGGGGTTTTTCTCTTATTTATTTCAGGATTAATTGGGACATATATTTCATATAAATAAAGCATATTTACTTAGTTTTAATTCTAGGACTCTTAAGATATGTTCAGATTTACTATGTGATATTTTCAATTTGACTTTATCTTCTAAGTCCAGTGGATACTGTGATCCTTGTTAATGTAGAAGGAGGCATTCTATAGAATTAAGCTGAAAGTCTTTTTAGGAATATTTTAGCTCTGTAAATATGGTCATTTGTATCATCAAAAACTAATAAATCCCCCTAAGAGTGTGAGCGATATAATGGGTAAAACTATCATTTGAGGGGTTTTTTGTTTTTGGTTTTGTTTTTTAAAATATTTATTTATTTGGCTGTGCCAGGTCTTAGTTGCGGCATGTGGAATCTTTAGTTGAGGCATACGGGCTCTTAGTTGGCGGCACGTGGGATCTAGTTCCCTGACAAGGGATTGAATCCCGGCCCCCTGCATTGGGAGTGCGGAGTTTTAACCACTGGACCACCAGGGAAGTCCCGATCATTTGAGCTTAGCATTTGGATGAGAAGCCTCAACCATATACCTACTCATGCTACCTTTAGATTTCAGTTCTTGATTTAATGTGATTGAATTATTCCACCTGTCTGATAGCTTTTTGTACGAATAGTACAAATGAGCCTAATGACATGACTAACCACTGAGCTTTATATGTAGGTAGAGGGTACATTTCTCCATAGCAGCTCGCTATGGAGTAGTAGGATTGGGCATAACTAGCGCATTTTCTGAACCTTTCTTGGGGAGCAAGGCCTCACGGGTCATTTGAGAGACCTCTGGGAATACTGAGTTTTGCTGAGGCCACCATGGACTCATCCTGGTGTGGCTAAGCTGTCTCTTCCTGTCCTCTTACCACACTTGCCTTTGGAGGATGGAGAGTGTAAGCGATAATGCTCTGGATCTGGGAGTGGGGGCATGATCATCCCTAAGCAGTATTTTGAAAAAGAAAGTTCATCTTTAGGACCTTTTCCTTACACCTCTGAATTGAACTGTCAGAATTCCCCCAGTGAGCCACCATGCCCAACCCAAATAAGGCACCTGCTCTTCCTGATAGAATCTAATTAGCACAGACTACAGTGAGACAACATAGGGATTCATGTTTCAGTTCCTTGTTCCTATTCCCATTTTGTGTTTTAAAGAACAGAAGCAAAAATTCAGAAACTGTTATTTCCATTAACAAACCTTCTTATTATGGGCTTGAAAACACTGATGTATCACTAATCTTGAGTAACATCAGCAATAAAATCCGTTGTGTTGGAGAAATTATTGAGTAAAAAATAGAAGATATAGGTAACACACATGTATTCTACTTCAAAGCTGTGTATCTGATTCAGTTTTTCACTTGTCTCTTTATTTTAGGATGAGTAGTATGTCAGCACTCTTTCAGCTGTCTATGTGGATCAGGGTATGTGCTAAAATTTTATTTCTATTTTAAACATTTTGACACTGTCACTTTTTAGGAAATGACCATGTTTTTACTTTAAATTTTTTTCTTTTGATTTTAGACTTACCATAACTATTTTATTGAAGACCTTGGATTACCGGTTTGGGGATCATATACAGTGTTTGCTTTAGCAACTCTGCTTTCGGGACTATTATTAGGACTTGTAAGCACTTCATTTTCGGAGTACTGGGAAGAAAAATATTTTAGAATTTCATAATTCAATATAGTTTCATTAGCTTTATATTGTACATTCATATTTCTTATGTTTATTTTTGCAGTGCATGATATTTGTGGTAGATTGCCTTTGTCCTTCCAAAAGGCGCAGACCACAGCCATACCCTTCCAGTAAGTATATTTTTAAATGTTTATTTTTATTCACTATAATCCCATTGATTTCTGTAATAAACACAATCACACATAAAACAGGTTGCCTTTCTAGCTTAGGTTTCTCAATATGGAGTGGTGGGGGAAGAGGGATGTATATTTCATGTAAGAATGACAACCCATTGGATTTAGAAACAGTTTTTTTTTTTTTTTGGTTTTTATAGTGTGGAGAATTTTAACACTGCATATAACTTATAGATATTTGATAACCATTGACCTGATGTCAGTTTGTTTGAAAATTCCATGATATTCATGGGTCCATTTGAATTTACTTGGGTCAAAAAAAGTTGAATATATTCCACTCTTTTTTTTTTTTAACATCTTTATTGGAATATAACTGTTTTACAATAGTGTGTTAGTTTCTCCTTTACAACAAAGTGAATCAGTTATACATATACATATGTTCCCATATCTCTTCCCTCTTGCGTCTCCCTCCCTCCCACCTCATAGTTTTATTATTTGGAGGAGTAACAATAACAGTCTTAAGACTTATGATTGTTTAAAAATATAACCTCGGTGTTTAATTAAATTTGGGGCTAAGATGTCAAGGGTAGGTAATTAGTGTAATTTGCTACTTGTGCATTGCTGATGATTTTGAAGATTAGGATTGATTGTAAAATGAGGTTATAGAAATAGCAAAACAAAGTTTATTTATTTGGTGCTGATTAATATTTACTTGTGATCTTCTTTAGTTGTAAAAATGGTGAATTTAGGCGCTATCAGGGCCCAAGGACTAAGAAGGACTTCATAAACTTTATAAGTGAAAAAGAGTGGAAGAGTATTGAACCTGTTTCATCATGGCTTGGTCCAGGTTCTGTTTTGTAAGTATGAGGGGTTTTTCTCTTATTTATTTCAGGATTAATTGGGACATATATTTCATATAAATAAAGCATATTTACTTAGTTTTAATTCTAGGACTCTTAAGATATGTTCAGATTTACTATGTGATATTTTCAATTTGACTTTATCTTCTAAGTCCAGTGGATACTGTGATCCTTGTTAATGTAGAAGGAGGCATTCTATAGAATTAAGCTGAAAGTCTTTTTAGGAATATTTTAGCTCTGTAAATATGGTCATTTGTATCATCAAAAACTAATAAATCCCCCTAAGAGTGTGAGCGATATAATGGGTAAAACTATCATTTGAGGGGTTTTTTGTTTTTGGTTTTGTTTTTTAAAATATTTATTTATTTGGCTGTGCCAGGTCTTAGTTGCGGCATGTGGAATCTTTAGTTGAGGCATACGGGCTCTTAGTTGGCGGCACGTGGGATCTAGTTCCCTGACAAGGGATTGAATCCCGGCCCCCTGCATTGGGAGTGCGGAGTTTTAACCACTGGACCACCAGGGAAGTCCCGATCATTTGAGCTTAGCATTTGGATGAGAAGCCTCAACCATATACCTACTCATGCTACCTTTAGATTTCAGTTCTTGATTTAATGTGATTGAATTATTCCACCTGTCTGATAGCTTTTTGTACGAATAGTACAAATGAGCCTAATGACATGACTAACCACTGAGCTTTATATGTAGGTAGAGGGTACATTTCTCCATAGCAGCTCGCTATGGAGTAGTAGGATTGGGCATAACTAGCGCATTTTCTGAACCTTTCTTGGGGAGCAAGGCCTCACGGGTCATTTGAGAGACCTCTGGGAATACTGAGTTTTGCTGAGGCCACCATGGACTCATCCTGGTGTGGCTAAGCTGTCTCTTCCTGTCCTCTTACCACACTTGCCTTTGGAGGATGGAGAGTGTAAGCGATAATGCTCTGGATCTGGGAGTGGGGGCATGATCATCCCTAAGCAGTATTTTGAAAAAGAAAGTTCATCTTTAGGACCTTTTCCTTACACCTCTGAATTGAACTGTCAGAATTCCCCCAGTGAGCCACCATGCCCAACCCAAATAAGGCACCTGCTCTTCCTGATAGAATCTAATTAGCACAGACTACAGTGAGACAACATAGGGATTCATGTTTCAGTTCCTTGTTCCTATTCCCATTTTGTGTTTTAAAGAACAGAAGCAAAAATTCAGAAACTGTTATTTCCATTAACAAACCTTCTTATTATGGGCTTGAAAACACTGATGTATCACTAATCTTGAGTAACATCAGCAATAAAATCCGTTGTGTTGGAGAAATTATTGAGTAAAAAATAGAAGATATAGGTAACACACATGTATTCTACTTCAAAGCTGTGTATCTGATTCAGTTTTTCACTTGTCTCTTTATTTTAGGATGAGTAGTATGTCAGCACTCTTTCAGCTGTCTATGTGGATCAGGGTATGTGCTAAAATTTTATTTCTATTTTAAACATTTTGACACTGTCACTTTTTAGGAAATGACCATGTTTTTACTTTAAATTTTTTTCTTTTGATTTTAGACTTACCATAACTATTTTATTGAAGACCTTGGATTACCGGTTTGGGGATCATATACAGTGTTTGCTTTAGCAACTCTGCTTTCGGGACTATTATTAGGACTTGTAAGCACTTCATTTTCGGAGTACTGGGAAGAAAAATATTTTAGAATTTCATAATTCAATATAGTTTCATTAGCTTTATATTGTACATTCATATTTCTTATGTTTATTTTTGCAGTGCATGATATTTGTGGTAGATTGCCTTTGTCCTTCCAAAAGGCGCAGACCACAGCCATACCCTTCCAGTAAGTATATTTTTAAATGTTTATTTTTATTCACTATAATCCCATTGATTTCTGTAATAAACACAATCACACATAAAACAGGTTGCCTTTCTAGCTTAGGTTTCTCAATATGGAGTGGTGGGGGAAGAGGGATGTATATTTCATGTAAGAATGACAACCCATTGGATTTAGAAACAGTTTTTTTTTTTTTTTTTGGTTTTTATAGTGTGGAGAATTTTAACACTGCATATAACTTACAGATATTTGATAACCATTGACCTGATGTCAGTTTGTTTGAAAATTCCATGATATTCATGGGTCCATTTGAATATACTTGGGTCAAAAAAAGTTGAATATATTCCACTCTTGAAGTCTTTTCATTGGTATAGTGACCACATTTGAAGCTTTTTCTTTGTATGCTGGTCAAGTCTAAGTTTTTCTGTTAGGTTATTGGGAAAAGGAAATCCTGTAGTTGCTTGAGGATTCTCATTGCCATTGTATTTTACTACATGATGGGTTTATAGAATTAGAATATTCACCGCTGTTTATCATAATATGATTACCTACCAATCATTTATTTTTAATCTTGAAAATTATACTGTTATGAAGGCCCTCTTATTTGCTGTTTGTAAAGACCTTTCACTTTCTGTCGTCCCATTTGCTTTTCAGCAGCTCTTTAAAGTAGACTGCAAAAGTGATACTCTTCCCATTTTGTGGTGGAGGAAACTAAAGCTCAGAGAGATGAACTGTGTTTCCAAGTTTACACAGAAATGACAGAGCTGAGAGTAGAACCTAAACCAGACTTTTGGCCTGACATTTCTGTTCTGTTGCGTTTCGTGACTTAGGACTTAAACTGAGGTCAAAACTCCTGAAATGAAATCAGTGGAGATTGCATTTACAGTATTCCTTGTCTGTCGAACAACTGACAGGATTTTAAAAAAAATTTCTTAGATAGTTGCATTGATGCTAAGAAGGACACAGGTAGGGGAGGGAATAATTTTATCCACCAAGGGCCACTGACCTGTAGGAAAAAATATAATAAGCACAGATTACTTAAAAGACAAGTCAGTGAATGTACATTTTATATTTATTTTGCTTCAAAAACCTTAAGCCTAATAACAGATTTGTCTCTTAAGTAATCTGTGACACAACTGATACTAATCCATACTTTAATGTGATATTACCTCTTCTACAGCAGGCTACAGGATTTTTTTGAGTTGTTTTCCATTATGTGTGTTTGGCTTAGATTTTGAGTTGCTAGGAAAAGATCCAACTGAGTCTAACTTTAAGCAAAATCAGAATTTATTGGTTCACATAGTCAGGAAGTCTGAGGGCAGAGTTGATTGGATCCTAGGGCTCAAATGTTTTCATGTTTCTGAATTGCTCAGTTCTCTATGACTTTGCTTGCTCCATTTTGGGCTCTTTTTAGTCCTGAGAATAGAATGACTATAGAAAGCTATAGCTCATAATCCCAGAGTAAGAAGGAAATATACTTCTCCCTGTACTCACCTATCTTTTGGAAAAATTCTGGGGTATTCCACTTGTGCAGAGGGCTCACTTTTTAGAACAGTCACTGTAAACCGGGGTTTCTCAACCTTGGCACTATTGGTCTTTTGGGCTGGATAATTCTTAATCGTGATGAACTGTCTTTTGTACATTATTGAATGTTCAGCAGCATCCCCCTGGTTGCCAGTAGCACCACCCCTCTCTGTTGTAGCAACCAAAAATATCTTCAGACATAGCCAAGTGTTCCCTAGGAGGCAGAATCACCCCTGGTGGAGAACCACTGCTCTAAACTGTCATTTGTGCTCACCACAGCCACCTGGGATGTGGCATAGGGAAGGGGTAACCCAACAGGAAAAGAGATGCTAGACAGACCAAACAACAGATTGTCCACTTTACAGTAATTCCTTCCCATAATTTCTTCTATCTTGCACCCTCGTGTTCTTCTTCCCGCTCCATTCCGGGTTGCCTAGGATTAGGGACGGTCTCGGATCACTGAACAGAGAAAAGCTCATTGGCCAAATTCTGTGTTCTGGATCTCAGTAACATGGTGTCTTCTAAGTTTAAGTTAACTAGCAACAGTCCCTATTAACAAAGGGATGGGGGGTATATGTGTGTGTGTGCGTATTAAAAAATTAATTGAGCTGTATACTTAAGGTATGTATCTTATATTATTTGTAATTACACCTTAATAAAATTACATATGTGGAGAAGTGGAAGCATCTTTATGAAAGCACTTGAAAAAAAACATGGCTAGGAACATAGCCTTCAACTTAAGTGTCTGATTCCTGTTCTCCTGGGAGCTGAAAACAAGGGTGGTATTGAAGTTTGTCTTAGTATACTTCTTATCTAGAAGATTTAATAATAGCAAGTTAATATAAGATAGTTATATTTAATGCAGTCTGTTTTCTTAAAACATCCATAAGCACAGCATTAATTCTGGTTCATTAATTTCAGTTCAGTTTATGAATAGGTGGTTAATAAGAATGAATTTGGTCAGTAAAATGGATCTTCCAAACCAGTTATTTTGACAGTATCACTTGTTCTTGAAGATAGCTTTTTCCTTTTGGAAATCCAAACATGATTGATAAATAAATGCCAAAGCAATTTATGGGCATATGAATTGTGTCTTGATTGTACTTTTAACACAACTCTAATACATCAACAAAAGAACATTTCTGGTTTTTATCTTTAAGAAAAATTATTACTAGAATCTTCTCAACCTCTGAAAAAAGTGGAGGAAGAGCAAGAGGCTGATGAAGAAGATGTTTCAGAAGAGGAACCTGAAAGCAAAGAAGGAATAAACACAGACTTTGCACAGAATGCCATAAGACAACGTTCTGTGGCTCCTTCATTGGCCACAGATAAATCTAGTTAATTTGTACAAGTATATTCATATGATTTTGACAAAAACAGAAGATTGATCATTTCTTTTGGCTTGAAGTGAACTGTGACTTGCTTGTACATTGCAGGGTTCCGTCTAGATTGTCATTAGGTTGAACAGTCTACCCTTCAGAAAATAAAAGTAACATTATTTGAAAAAACAGGATTTGAGAACAGTATGGTGGTTCAAACAGTTGTTTAATTTTTGAAAAATCTGGTGCCAAGCAATAAGATTTCTGTATGTTTGTTTCATGATAACCTTTTCAAGTCTGAGTTGAAAAATTACATTTCCCAAGTATTGCATTATTGAGGTATTTAAGGATTACTTTAGAGAAAAAGATATCTCATTTGATACAATTTTTCTCAGTTTCACTGTGTGAAAAAAAGAACATATTTCCCATAAATGGGAACTTTGCCCATTGTCTCAAGAAATGTGTATTTCAGTGACAACTCTGAGGTCCTTTTAGAGGTAAAGTCCAAAATTTAGTCATAGCTTTAGAGCATGCAACTAATAAAAGCTACCTTACTTTAGTTACAGTTTTTTACATATGATAATACAGAATATGTTTAGGAAGATTTTATAAGCCCATGGTGTTGTCTTGATTCCTATAAAAGGTTGGTTGCCTTTTTGTTCTCCTCTGTTCAGTGTATGATTTATATTTTTTTTACCATGAGTTACATTTTTCATTTTCCAAATTGGATAATTTCCTGGAAATGTTTTTCATGTTTTAATAAATTGTTTCAAACTGAAGTTTACTGAGGAATCCTTAAAAGTGAAGAGGCATCTACTGATAATGTAAAATCTTGGCTACTTGTTTCAGATTTTACATCATTCTTGTTGAACCTCTACTTGAACTTTTTTTGGATGTGAAGGTGAACATTCCTGATTTTTATTTGATTTTGTGGAAAAGCCTTGGTATTTTACATTTTGAAAATACACAGAACTTAATTTGATATAAAGTTAGCATTCTACTCAGGAAAAAGCATCTTGTAGTGTATGTTTTCAATGTATATTTGTCCTCATACAGAAAGTTCTTGATTTTAAAAGTCAATGTATGCTTGATGTCTTAAACTCATAAAAGTCTTATGTTTTTGAAAAGACAAACTCCGTATTCTACTGTACTTTCTGTTGTGTGGTATTTCACAGGTGGGTATCAGCAAGGTGGGACATTTAATGTATTTTTACTCCTTGAAGAGTTTAAGAATAGAGTTTTCGCCTTACAGCAAAAGAGGGGGTGGGCGGACGTGTGCGGCGGCAGTAGAGAACTGTGTTAGCTACAAGAAGGGGAAAAAGCATAAATATTTAGAATGGATCACCTCTCCATTATGGTAATAGACAATTTCTGTAATGTCCCCTTTCATCTGGGTTCTGCTGCTGTGTGAATCCATTAGACTTACAGTATCATAATGTACAACAGTTTTCTTTAAAGACCTCTCCTTTAAAATATTAAATATTCTACCATTGAAGAGTTTGGATGTGTAATTTTGTGATGCTTTAGAAAAATAATCTAAGCATAAAATAAACTTTTCTAAGCACTTCACTGAAGCTGAAGGCAAGTGTGATTTCTAGTTGCATATTTAACGATGCTTAATTAATTTGCATTTAACAGTGTTCAAGTGAATATTTGTGTCACTGTGTATATACTTGATATGTGTAATCAAAAGGCTAGAGTCATACACATCTGTTTCTGTCACTTGAGATGATAGAGAAATACTGCTGTTAATTAAGCGTTCTATTTTTCTAGTCTTGTAGTGTACATGACAATATATTTTTAAGTTTTTAAGTGATTAAAAAATACAATATATACAGAAGATTACAAGTAGGCTGAACATATAGAGACTTGATATTTCAGAAAAGAGATGATCTTGTGTGTCTTCAGGATATTCACTGTAGACATCTGAATAATCAATTTTCTGTCACACCAGAGGCTTACAGAAACTATATTGGGATCATTTTACCTTTAACAGACCCCTTTTGTTTCTGCATTGGTTTAAAGGGGCTCCACATGGCAGCTTAGCAACAGATCCGTCTAGGAGGGAATAAGGTGCAATATCAGCATCCTGGAGAACGCTGCTCCTCACACTGTCTCAGTCATTCAGCTCCACCACTAAAGTATTGAAATCTGATCACTCCACTAGAAAATGCAGTGTTCTACCACGTATTGCCTAAATAGTTAAATGAGCAAGACTGACAATAGCTTTAGTGAAGGTTCCATAGGGAACATTTTTCATTCATTGAGTATTGGAGCTGTGCTATTTTCCTGTAATAATTCATTTAGTCTGACTACAGTATGTGATATCTGAGCATTACACGTCATTCAGGTGAACAGGCTCAGAGAGCTATGGCAGAAATAGGTACAATTTGAAACCACAAGGTTTCAAATCATGCTTTTTTTTTCAGCATGAGTACTGCAAATTTAGCAATTTATATATGAAATTACAATATAAATTTAAAAATTTCACTCATCAGAATATTGCAACAAATACTATTCAGAAATACCAGAATTCAGTACTTGCAGTCTTGTATTTTGGGTACTGCATAAAGAATCGATGTTATTACCATAAATGATGCTTTTGAAAGCAGTTTTCTCTCTAGTCAGTTGTGTTCTTATTGAACCCGATGCATAAAAAGGCATAGTACTGGACTTGTGATTAGATAAACATTTTTGAATGAACATTTTAACTCATTTTAAAGTTACCTAGTATATTCGGATTCATTGCATAATTTAAGTTAGAATTCTTTCGACAATTTTTTTTTCCCAAGCTTTACTG
>NC_041224.1:133453461-133463667 GCF_002837175.3 Physeter macrocephalus
GTGGGATCTTCCCGGACCAGGGCACGAACCCGTGTACCCTGTATCGGCAGGCGGATTCTCAACCACTGCGCCACCAGGGAAGCCCGACAAATTACTTTTGATGTGGGGCTTTTATTAATCATAATTGTTTGGGGTTGGAATTTAAATGAGTGGTCATACTGAGTATAAATGTGTAATTCTAAAAGTAAATTTTAAATTGAATATCCTACTTGCAGATTTAGATATGTTGGTATTTCATATCCAGCAACTTTTGCACCTGTTTTAGAGCCATTGGAATTAGAAAAACAAAAGTTTAAATTGGAACTTTGATACTCTATAAGTAGTAAGATTCAGTTACATACTTGAACTAAACATCTAAAATGTTCCTTCTCCTTTAATGATTTTTTAATTTTGATTCATTCATTACAAATAGTGATAATATCAGTACTGTATTGTGGCCATTAATGAAATAAGCTGTCCTTCCTTTCTACACATTTGGCTATGTGTGACATTACTTATAAGCCTGTTCTCATTGTAGTATCACAACTCAGACTGGTTGTATCCTGAAAATGAAAATATATAAGAGTCAGTTGAGCAAATAGAGGTTTGATTTATCTGAAACTTCTTTTAAATCTAAGCATAACTGAGAGAGTCATGTTTTAAATTCATTGAAAATATGTTGATACTTCACTTGGAAGAATAACTTAAGTAATTAAGTGTTTTTTTAAACTTTCTCAGCTTCGGTGCTTTACTAAAGCATGTAGTAGATAGAAGGTTGCTAGTGGGTTAGAATGTATCAACTCAAGTAAGTACTTAGGAAGTTTCAACATATTGCTACCAAGGCATTCCTAAGAAATCTTCTCTAAACTTTAGTCTTTCTGTTTCCACAGAATCAAGTATATACTTGGTTGGAAATTGTAAATGCTCTTAACCCTATCTCTCCGGCCCCAACCCAACTAATGTTCCTGAAACTACTTTAACAAATGAACTGTTGTTCTCTGAGCCTGCCTCATTCCATCTGTTGGTTCAAGAGTCAGCTCAAATCCTGAGTCCTTTCTGGCCCACAGTCATTTATTTCAGAAAGAAACTATTTTGTGGATTTTTACCATTCTCTGGCAGTTAAATCATATACTATCTTGTAATGTTTCTTCTCTTGCATTTATTATACCAATTAACTGACATGGAGCAACCACAATACATCTCTAGGCCTCGATTTGTGAGTAAAATGATTTCTGAGGTTCTCTACCTTCAACAAGATAAACATTGCTCTCATCTGTTGTCTCGAAAAGCTGACTGTCAACTCTTTGAGGCCTGGAACTTACTGTTAGTTTGATACAAAGTGTAGTGTTGGGGGGAGACTTCTGGGCAGAGGTCAAGGGACCTGGCTTCAAATCTTGTCTCCGCCCCTGACCAGGAATGCAACTGCCGCCTCTCTGGACATTGATTTTCATATTTATGAAATGAGGGTAAGTTGAGTAGTCTAGTGTTCAGATAAATGGCTTTGGGGAAATTCTTGAAATGAACATTAAAGTATTTGTAACTTTAGCTTCCTGGGCAAGTTTCCTAGAATATTAATGCCTTGTGAAGGAAGACAGTCAAATAGTAAAGCTATTAATGTTGACAGTAAGCTGTGTGAGTGTCACTAGGAACTCACTTGAGTCCTCAATCTACTGAGATGGGGGAGCAGGAAAAGAAAAACTCTTCTGCCTTTACTCTCATGGTAAGCACTGATGTCATCCTTCACACCAGAACCCAGATTTTAAGTTCTGCATTTCTTTGCAGCCCTGTGCTTCAGGGGAAGCTTGACTCCAACCTCGCTTACTAGGGGCAAGTTTAAATCCTATTTTATGTGGATTTTGTGTTTAGTATGCAAAATCTTACGTGTCATATTGACAGTAACTTGAGTCTTCTCCTGAGAACGGGAGCAGTGTAAATTTGAAGGTGGTAAGAACGAATTATTTTGCCATTTTGTCCCCTTTGAGGAGGAGGAAGTAAAGGCTGAGGTATGTTTATGTCTTCTGAAATATGTGGGTGGTTTTTTTTTTAGTTTATTTTTTGTTTATTGTCAAGATTAAATGAGATAATGTATGTGAAAATGCCAGTTATAACTTAGCACGTGCAAACAGCTCAATATGGAATGTTTCTTAATCTAATGTTTATGAAAGGGGATTTCAGTTGAATAGCCCTACTGCTTAATAGACTATGTAACTTGCATTGTAATTTGAGCTATTTTTGACGGTTTTTTTTTGCAGACCTGCAAAGAGTATGATTACTTTTTTTGATATGACTTTTGAGCTCCTTGTCAATGGATGCTTTGATACATCATTGCTGGAGAAGCCAAACGACTTGCTAACTTTCAATTAGATACAGCATGTAAAAATTCTTTTGTTATGTTCAGTGTTTATGTATGAGTTCAGATTGTGCAATGGCCGCAGCCTTCAGGTTGATTTTTAATCCAAGGATACACAAATTGTACAAAACGATGTTACTTATTCTCCCCCTTGCTTATGAGCTTACAGAGGAATTCTAGTACACAAGGGCAGGACAACGTGGTGAGTTTTTTTTTTCATTAAATTAAAGGACCATCTTTTATTCTGATATATTCTTCTACTTCTTAATGTTTTTAAAATTAAAAATGCTAAATTAAAAAAAAACCAAAGTTCGGAGTTGACAAACTCTTGTGAGTATCCTAAATTTGGAGAATTTCACTGGGCCACAAAATTTTGAACTCTGAGAACAACTCATCTAGTCTGAGATGAGTAAACTGAAGTTTCTTCACTAGACAGCTCATAAAAGGCAGTAGAAAGTGAGGATTCAGGTGTCTTTACATTAACTGATTTCTTCCTACTTCACAAAGTTTTCTCTGAGTGGGGTTAGTGGAAGCCATGCCATGTTACACCACTGCAAACTTAAATGCGCTGTTCGTGTTGTTAAATGGAACCCAAGTCTTTGATCAAAAAGGGCTGTTGGCTTATAGATCTATCAGGTAACTATTACTGTACCACTTAGGCCTGTAGTCTCATTTCTCTATGTGTCTGTGTTGGAAAGACAGAATCATCAAGGTGAATGATTATCTTTCAAATTTAGTTGCATTAATAACATTTCTGCCTCTTCATATAGGGAGATGAGATTGAATCTGATGCTTGGTACTAAGGAACAGAAAGACCAGTTAGGTACACTGAGGTTCTGTAGCCTTTTTTTTTTTTTTGGTTGAATCATCATTATAAAACTTATAGTAAGGGGGCTTCCCTGGTGGCGCAGTGGTTGAGAGTCCGCCTGCCGATGCAGGGGACACGGGTTCATGCCCCGGTCCGGGAGGATCCCACATGCCGCGGAGCGGCTGGGCCCGTGAGCCATGCCGCTGAGCCTGTGCGTCCGGAGCCTGTGCTCCGCAACGGGAGAGGCCACGACAGTGAAAGGCCCGCCTACCGTAAAAAAAACAAAAAACAAACAAACAAAAAACTTATAGTGAGAAGAGAAGTGCCCAAGTTAAGTTCATGTGGATCACATTCATCTCTTGGCACTATGACAACTTACGGTTTGCTGAATGTATTCATTCTGCAATGTTTACTTCTGACCTTGAGGCAGACCAGCAAAGAAAGCTCCAGTGGTGCCAGTTATCAGACTTTGTACAATACAAATTTTATTACAATATTTTCTATACTCTGTCTCATGATCCCCATTGATTTACATTATCTCTAATGTAAGGTATTGTTAAAAACACTTGTGTGTATTGCTTTAGAATTTACCAAGGGCTTTCACAAGCTTTATTTCATTTGGCTGTCATAGAAACCTTGATTTTAGGGTTGGTATTATTATTATTATTATTATTTTACAGATAAGAAAATTGAAACTCTGAGAGGCCAAGAGACCCTCTTGAGATTACACAACTAGTAAGTACTGCAATTAAGACTCGAACCTAGGATTGCTGACTTTAGTATAGAGTTAAATGTTTCTCAAATTATCTTCTGTAGAACATTAGTCCCACAAGATGTTTCATGAGGAAGATCTTCATGGTGAAATGAGTTTGGGAAAGCCTGTGTATATTGTTCCTTCTGGATGCTCATAATACATCAGTCCCTGTACCGACAAGACCAGTTTACCTTTGTTCAACCTGATATTTCCCAGATTTATTTGAATATAGAACCCCTTTTAAAACTAACACACTCTAAACACCCCAAGGCATTAGTATTCCTTAAAGTACACTTCTGGGGGAATATTAGTGTAGTAATTTTCCTATACTGTACTACCCTAATCTTGTATGGAACTCTTTGTATGGTACCTTATAATTTAAGCTTTCTACCCTTGTCGAATGCTAGCTTCCTGAAAATACACCAAAATCATCCTATTGATAAACTAAAGCTGAGTTTATTGCTTACTATATATGGTAAGGACAGTCACTACATTGACAGTCTTAGTAGTGTCTTGGATAGAGGCAGTTTATTGAGTTATTTTGGGATCTGGTTTAAGGGGATTTTTTGATTTGAGGGCTTGTTTATGATGGGACATATTAGGGACTAGGGTTTTAAAGCAAATTTTGAAAAGTAAACAGTCATTCAATGCCATCTATTATTCTGAGAAGGGAGTATAAACTTGGCTGAGGGTAAGTTGAATAGTCTAGTGTTCAGATAAATGACATTGAAGAAGTTCTTGAACAATGAAGCTATTTGCAACTTTAGCTTCCTGGGTAAGTTTCCTAGAATATAAATGCCATGTGAATGAAGACAGTCGAATAATAAAGTTGCTAATATTAAGCTGTGTGGGTACAAATGGGTTCAGTTATCAGTATGGCCCCCTTATTGCCATTCTTTGGCCTGAGCTGAAGAATTCACAACTGGGGATGTGATCTCACGATCTTGACGGCAGAGCTTCACCGCTATTTGTGGCATCATTATCATGTATCAGGTTTCCTAGATGGTTGTTTCAACATCCATAAGTGTTACATTTTTCTGTTCTTTTACTGGATCATTTTTTTAATCATGTGGTGGGATGACAGTTGCATGGTGGCTATAAAACTTGTAGTCACCCATCTGATCCCCTGTATAACAAATAGCAAGGGAAGGGTTATGACCAGAGTTTATGGAGTTCTAAGGCATGAGCCAAGAGTGCCCAAATTAAACTGGAAGAACAGATTTCATTTCCAATGTAATGAGCCTGCAGTATCAAATATGGGATTATTAGCCAAATTACCCAATTTTGTAATTTCTTTGTTAGTTTACCAGATCTCTTTAGTAGTAATAAAGATGTCATAGAAGTTTGGAAGGATATAAGCTCACCATTTCCCCCTACCTGCCTAAAACAGCACGTGCTCCCCCTCAAGACACCAATATTATATCTAATGGGCTCTTATTCCATTTAATTTCCTGAACCTCTTGGATGAGGAGTTCCTTGGTGGAATTTTATAGCTTTGGTGGCTTTGTCTAGCTCCCCTTTGTTTGCTTTTCTCTGAATCGTAGCATGTCAGACTATCCTGAGGGCAAGTATCCATCTGTCAAGGTAACTACTCCCTGTCCATTTTGCAGGTAGTAGATGGTGGGCTTTTGTGTTTAAGACATAGGGGACTTCCCTGGCAGTCCAGTGGTTAAGAGTTCATGCTTCCACTGCCGGGGGCACAGGTTCGATCCCTGGTCAGGGAATTAAGATCCTGCATACCGCGAGGGGCAGTCAAAAAAAAAAAAAAAGATGTAATTGTGTTACAAATTCAATTCTGTGTTACAAATGTAGTCATTGGTGCCACCCAGTCATCTATTTTTGATCAAAATACCCCTATGGGTTGTCAAATAGTTTTTTATGATTTGGGGGCCACTTACGAGTAGTATGGCTCCAGGTGATGAAGTGTCAAGACCATTAATTAGGCAGATCTAAAGTTAAAGAAATAGTGTGTTTTACCTATAAAACTGGATAAAGTGAGACAGCTTCCAAATATGCACCATCTATTCCTAGTTCTCTCCCAAGCTCTGTATCTGTGAAAGCTAGCTCCCACAGAAGGTCCCAAGTATTAGTTTTGGTGGAGAGAAGAGTATTTTTTTTTCACCTAGATGATCATCATCTAGATCTATGATGATAGGGGATTTTTAGATTTCTGGCTATACTTGTGTTTGCCATCCAAAAAGTCACCTAATAAAACAGTTGTCAGTTACCCAGAAAATTATCTGATATCATTATAAGGAAGTAGAACCAAGGGAAGCTGGGTGCTCCTCCCGAAGGAAAATGTGTACAATTCCAGCAGTTAGTTTGATTGCATGCTTTAACCAGTTCATGAGTAAATTGTCTGTTCCTGCAGACTAAATCTTTGGTTTTAGGTTGTGCAAGGTTTAGGAAGATTTTGAGGAAAGGCTGCTCATACCTGTTGATAACAAGGCTGGGTGTATTGCATGAGCTCCTTGCAATATTTAGTCATGTCTACTTGCTAGTAGTGTGTGGAGTCTAGGATCAGATGAAATAGTCCTAGATATCTGGACAGGCCTGTTACTTAATCATAAGCCAAGAGCTGATGAAGCCCAGAGGAGTCATTAAAGCCAATGAGAAGATCTTAGACCATAGAACTTTGAGAGACTGAGAGCTTTGCTAAACTGAGTTTCGGAATTCCATTGCTCTTTCTACTTTTCCTAGAAATTGGAGGCAATATGTATACAGGCATACCCCATTTTATTGTGCTTTGTTTTATTGCTCTTTGCAAATACTATATTTTTTACAAATTGAAGATTGGTGGCAGTCCTGTGTCAAGCAGGTAAATCGGCAACATTTTTCCAACTCACTTTGTGTCTGAGTCACATTTTGGTAATTCTTGCAATGTTTCAAAGTTTTTCATTATTATATTTGTTATGGTGATCAGTGATCTTTGATATTACTATTGTAATTGTTTTGGGGTGCCACAAACTGTGCCCCGATAAGATTGCAACCTTAATCGATAAATTGTGTGTGTTCTGACTGCTCCACTGACCAGCTGTTCACCCCCATCTCCCTCTCCTTGGGCCTCCCTATCTCCTTAGAAACAGCAATATTGAAATTAGGCCAATTAATAACCCTGCAATGGCTTCTAAGGGTTTCAGTGAGAGGAAGAGTTGCATGTCTCTCACTTCAAATCAAAAGCTAGAAATGAGTAAGCTTAGTGAGGAAGACATGTCAAAAGCCGAGACAGGCTGAAAGCTAAGCCTCTTGTGTCAGTTAGCCAAGTTGTGAAGGAAAAGGAAAAGTTCTTAAAGGAAATTAAAAGTGCCACATGAATGTTAAGAAAGCAAAACAGCCTTATTTGCTGATATGGAGAAAGTTTGAGTGGTCTGGACTGAAAATCAAAACAGCCACAACATTCCCTTAAGCCAAAGCCTAATCCAGAGCAAGGCCGTAACTCTCTTCCATTCTATGAAGGCTGAGAGAGGTGAGGAAGCTGCAGAAGAAAGTTGGAAGCTAACAGAGGTTGGTCCATGAGGTTTAAGGAAAGAAGCTGTCTCCATAACATAAAAGTGCCAGGAGAAGCAGCAAGTGCTAATGTCGAAGCTGCAGCAAGTTTATCCAGAAGATCTAGCTAAGACTATTAATACAGATGGCTACACTAAACAACAGATTTTCAATGTAGACTAAACAGGCTTATATTAGAAGATGCCATCTAGGATTTTCATAGCTAGAGAGGAAAAGTCATGCCTGGTTTCAAAGCTTCAAAGGACAGGCTGACTCTTGTTAGGGGCTAATGCAACTGGAGACTTTAAGTTGAAGCCAGTGCTCATCTGCCATTCCAAAAACCTGAAGCCCCTTAAGAATTATGCTAAGTTGACTCTGCTTGTGCTCTGTAAGTGCAACAAAGCCTGGATGACAGCACATCTGTTTACAACATGGCTTACTGAGTATTTTAAACCTGCTGTTGAGAACGACTATTAGGAAAAAAAATTCCTTTCAAAATATCACTGCTTATTAACAATGCATCTGGTCACCCAGGAGCTCTGATGGAGTTGTACAATGAGATTTATGTTGTTTTCATGCCTGGTAACATCCATTCTGTAGCCCATGGATCAAGGAGTCATTTCGACTTTCAAGTCTCACTATTTAAGAAATACATTTCTTAAGGCTAAAGCTACCATGGATAGTAATTTCTCTCATGGATCTGGACAAAGTAAATTGAAAATCTTCTGGAAAGGATTCATCATTCTAGATGCCATTAAGGGCATATGTGATTCACAGGAAGAGGTCAAAATAGCAACATTAACAGGAGTTTGGAAGAATATGATTCCAGCCCTCATGGATGAATTTGAGGGGTTCAAGATTTTAGTGGAGGAAGTGACTGCAGATGTGGTGGAAATTGCAAGAGAACTAGAATTAGAAGTGGAGCCTGAAGGTGTGACTGAATTGCTGCAATCTCATGATAAAACTTGAATGGATAAGGAGTTGCTTATGGATGAGCAAAGAAAGTGGTTCCTTGAGAGGGAGTTACTTCTCTTGAAGATGCTGTGAAGATTGTTGAAATGACAACAAAGGATTTAGAATATTACATAAACTTAATTGACAAAGCAGTGGCAGGATTTGAGAGGATTAACTCCAATTTTGAAAAAAGTTCTACTGTGGGTAAAATGGTTATATCAAACAGCTTTACATGCTATAGAGAACTTGTGCGTGAAAGGAAGAGTCAGTTGATGTGGCAAACTTCATCACTGTCTTATTTTAAGAAAAAGCACCGCCACCCCAGTTTTCAGTAACCACCACCCTGATCAGTCAGCAGCCGTCTACATGGAGGCCAGACCCTTCACCAGCAGAAAGATTATGACTCACTGAAGGCTCAGATGATGGTTAGCATTTTTTAGCAATAAAATATATTTTTAAAAATAAATATATTTATTTATTTATTGGCTGCGTTGGGTCTTCGTTGCTGCGCACGGGCTTTCCTTAGTTGCAGAGAGCAAGGGCTACTCTTCATTGTGGTACACAGGCTTGTCATTGCGGTGGCTTCTCTTGTTGTGGAGCGTGGGCTCTAGAGCGCAGGCTCGGTAGTTGTGGCGCACGGGCTTAGTTGCTCTGCAGCACGTGGGATCTTCCCAGACTAGGGCTCGAACCATGTCCCCTGCATTGGCAGGCGGACTCTAAACCACTACACCACTAGGGAAGTCCCCAATATTTTTAAATTAAGGAACGTCCACGGTTTTTCTTTAGATATAATACTATTGCATATTTACTAGACTAAAATATAATGTAAATATAACTCTTGTATGCACTGGGAAACTGAAAATTTTGTGTGACTCACTTTATTGCAATATTCATTATTGCAGTGGTCTGGAACTGAACCTGATGTATCTCCAAGGTTTGCCTGTATAAACTTTCTGATTAAGTTGTAGGGCTTTACCTACCACTTATTAAAGCTCTTTAATAACAGTTCCAGAAAAATTGCTGCCCCTGACACTAGAGATAGATTTGAATTCCCCAGCTTGGGGCATGAAATATGGTAGTTTCTCTCCTACTGTAGAGCCAGAGCTTTCTGGCAAGGAAAGACCAGTCTATCCTGAGAATAAGCAAATAATGCCAGGGCATATTTAAAACCCATAGCAGTGTGTACTTGTATGAAATCCATTTGGACATGTTCAAAGAGGACCTGAATGGGGAGCTTTTGTCCATGTTCAACTTTACAGCTTTTCCAGGGTAATGCTGGTGACATGAAACATGCACCAGCAAAGTTAGCAAACTTTCCCTACTGTGATGAGTAATTTTGTGTCAACCTGACTGAGCTAAGGGTTGCCCAGATCCTGGTAAACATTATTTTTGGGTGCATCTGTGAGGGTATTTCTGGAAGAGATTAGCATTTGAATCAGTAGACTGAATAAAGAAGATCTACCCTCACCAATGTGGATGGACAACATCAAATAAGTTGAGGGCCCAAATAGAACAGAAAGGCTGAGAAGGGGTAGATTCACTCTCCTCTTACCATTGGACACCAGAGCTTCTGGTTTTGCGGGCTTTGGACTTGGACTGAATTTTATCACTGGCTTTCCTGTTTTGCCAGCTTGCAGACAGCAGATTGCTGGCCTTTGTGGCCTTCACAACCATGTGAGCCAATTTCTGTAATAAATCTCTTCATATATATATGTGTGTGTATATACACACACACACATATATATTCCTTTTTTATGTGTTTGCTTGATGTTGTCACAGAGGTCCCTTAAACTGTACTCATTTTTTTTTTTTTTTTTTTTTGCGGTACGCGGGCCTCTCACTGCTGTGGCCTCTCCCGCTGCGGAGCACAGGCTC
>NC_041224.1:133463839-133534988 GCF_002837175.3 Physeter macrocephalus
CGGGCCCAGGCACTCCGTGGCATGTGGGATCCTCCCAGACCGGGGCACGAACCCGCGTCCCCTGCATCGGCAGGTGGACTCTCAGCCACTGCGCCACCAGGGAAGCCCTGTACTCATTTTTAAAATTTGTTTTTCTTTTTGCTGTTCTGACTAGGTGATTTCCATTATTCTATCTTCCGGATCGCTTATGCATTCTGTATCACCTAATCTGCTGTTTATTCTCGCTAGTGTATTTTTCGTTTCACTTATTGTGTTCTTTAGCTCTGTCTGGTTCTTTTTATATATTCTAGTTCTTTGTGAAAATTCTCACTGTGTTCATCTATTCTTTCCTCAAGTTCAGTTATCATTCTTATTATGATTGCTTTGAACTCTTTATTAGGGAAATTATCTCTGTTTCATTAGCATTTTCTTCCTTGTTCTTTTACTTAAAACATGTTCCTCTGCCATCTCATTTTGCTTAACTTTCTCTGTCTCTATAAAATTAGGTAAAACAGTTACATATCCCAGTCTTGATAGCGTGTCCTTGTGTGGGAGCCTCCCTGTGTGGTTGGCATGTGCCCAGCAGCTTTGGTGGGAGAGCTGGATCTGAAGTGAACACGGGCTGCATCTCCCCCCAGGGTGTGCTGGCAACAACAGTCTTAGTGAGGGGGTAGGGCTAGAGCCAGAGCCAGGTGCAAGCTGGGGTTTCTTCTAGGCTCGATGGCCATCACCAACCTATGGGGGAAGGGGGGCAGATAAGGGCCTGAGGGTCTGGAGCAGGAACCCTGAGGGAGTTGGGTTTCTCCCAGGTGTGATAGCAGTTTCTGCCTTGGTTAGGGGCGTGACTGGTGCCTGAGGGCTTGGGAGTATAGTTCTCTGCTGGTTTCGCATTTTCCCCCAGTGTGTGTGCCTTGGTTAGAGGCTGGATTGGGACTGTAGAGGTTGGTACTACACTGCTGAGCTGGTTTCACTCCCTCCCAAGTGTGTGCACTGATGCACGTGCTGGCAATGGCTGCCTCTGGTCAGGAGGGTCCCAGCCAGCTTCATTTCATTCAAGTGTACACACTCTCCTTAGCAGCTTCCACCTTAGTGGGAAGCAGCACTGGAGCAAGAAGGGCTGGAGCAGGAGCTAGGTGTGGGCTGGGGGATACACCAGGGCAGTCCTGGGAAGCAGGCCAGAGCCCCAGGCAGTTTTTAGTCTGTTGCATCCACAGTGTGACTATGAGTAAGCAAGTCTGTGCACGTGTTCTTCAAAAGTGGAGTCTTGGTTTCTTACAGCCCTCCAGTAAGCCCCAGTCGTTTTCAAACTAAATAAGGGGGCTTGTCTTCCTGGTGTCGGACTCTACGGCTGGGGTACCTAATATGTGGCTTGAATCTCTCACCCCCCAGGGAGGATCCCTGAGCCTGTGATCCCTCTTCTTCTGTGTCTCCTACTAGGGGTGTAGGTCCCAACCTGACCACTTCTCCCTTCCTACCAGATGCCATGTGGATCTTTCTTTACAGCCTTGGTTGTAGAAAAGCTATACTGCTAGTCCCCAGGTTGATTTCAGCAAGAGTCACTCTATATGTAGTTGTAGTTTGGAGGTGTTTGTGAGGGGAGGTGAGCCCAGCGTCCTCCTACTCTTCCTTCTTGATCTGTCTCCTATAACTATAGGTCTTCTATTGATTCTGTTTCCCTGGAGAACCCTAATACATGAACCAATGTTGATTCAGTACAGTGGCCAATTTTTCCTTACTGTGGTGAGTAATTTCGTGTAAACTTTACAACATTCCATGCTGAGAATGCCAGAAGTGATCTTTATATGATTTGCATCCAGATTTCTTCCAGCACCTCTTTTTGACTCTGGATCTAATTGCTGGCATTCTGTAATAGCCTTTTTGAGTCTCTTTAAAAATTCGGTCTTTTGGGATTTCATGGATGCTAGGATCTTAGCAAGAGATGCCTGTCTCACACACTGATCAGCCAGGATATTTTGTTGAGGGTTAGCCCTTTTGGGGGTGAGTTCTGACCTTTTTAATATCTGGCACCTTAGGAAGTATTAGAGCACTTAAAAAAATTCTTTATTTTGCTAACTGATCTTAATTGGATTTCCTGCTGAAACTAAGAACTCTTATTGTATCCAAAGCATTCTAAAATCATGGTCTACCCCCAAAGCATATCTGCTATCAGTTTATATATCAATGCTCTTATCTTTACTTAACCAGCAAGCCTTGGTGAGTGTAATGAGTTCTGCCATCTAGGCAAATTTTGCCTCTTGCAAGGGGTCATATTCTAGAGGTGAAGTGAGACCTGTTATGGTGTATCTCTCCTAATATTTTTCTATGTAGGTCTTAAGATATGATCCATCAACAGAGAAGTTTAAGTCTGGATTTTCTAATGAATTAATTTGGAGTATAGGTCGTACACACATAGAGGTTAAACAGTCGGGGGTTTCTCATTCTCCAGGTAATAGAAGAGTAGCAGCATTTAAAATATTGTAAGAATGAATGAAATATGTGGAATAGAAAATAATACGATTTTGATTTCATAGAGGGTAAGCCCACTTGCTCAGAAATGTGTATTTTCAGCAAGCAACAAAGATTGTACAGCATAAGATGCATCAAGTTTAAAGGGGACCCTAAAACAAAATCTGCAGAAGCCTTCACTAAGTTAGCTGCTGTAGCTGTTGCCCTTACCAGGGCAGTAGGTTTTGCCACTAGGTCAAGAAGAAGTTTGTAGTAAGCCTTTGGCCCCCAGTGATGCCCATGAAATTAAGTCAGAACATTAAAAGCTTATACAGATTACTCCCATACAAATAGGCAGAGAGATTTATAGTAACTAGGAATACCTAGAGTGAGACATTGTTGAAGAGCTCAACTTTGCTGTTGTAGCACAAAGACAGCTTTGGACACTCCGTAAATCAACGAATGGAACTACGTTCCAATAACATAATATTTACAAAACAGGTGGTGATATATAGATCTTTTCTTTTATTGAAGAATATAGTCCCTTAATATTTATTGTGGTTACTGATATATTTGGAGTTCTTTCTACCATCTTATTTTGTGCTTTGTGTCTTGATTTTTATATACATATTGTCTCCTTTCTTTTGGATTGACAGAGATTTAACAATTTTTTAAAGAAATTCCATCTTTCTCCTTCATTGAAAATGATGCTATTTTAATTTTTTTGTGGTTCTAACAAGCATGTTTAACTTAACAAATTCAAAATGTAATCACTATTTTTGCCCATCTCTCAATATATATGCTATAATTTTTAATTTTAGTTCTCTATATTTAACCCCACAATTTAGATAGTACTATTTTGTTGCTGTATTATACAATGTTAATTTCTATTTTCCCATATAGTTTCCATTTATTTTGCTCACCATTGGGTTTTGTGTCATGTACCATGATTTTGGACCCATTTTACGTCTTCCTGGAGTAGGTCTTCTGAATTTTAGAAGCTAGTTATTAGAATAATTTTTTAAAGGGGATGTCTTTTTTTCTCTGACTGCATATATGATCTGCCTTTTGTTGTTCTGTTGTGTCTAGGTGTGTATATCTTTATTTAAGATTTTTAGGATTTATCTGAATTCTTGAATCTGAGGATTTGTGTATTTTATCATTTTTGGAAATTTTACAGCTGTTATGTCTTTAAATATTGACTCATCCCTATATTATCTATTAGCTCATTCTGACAGTCTTATTAGAGCTATGTTAAACATTCTCCCTCTGTTCTCAATATCTATCAAATTCCCTTTTAAATTTTTTATCTCTTTATTATTCTTTCCTCCATTCTGAATAATTTTTTCAGAACTATCTCCAATAGTAATTCTTTCCTTATTCATGTCTAATCTTCTATTTCATCTCTTCATTGAGTTTCTAAATTCAATTATATATTTTAAATTTCTAGACACTCTACTTATGAAATCTGCTTGTTATTTTAAATACTATGTTTTAAATATATTCAATATAATTATTTTCAGTCATTGTGACTCTGACGTAGTTGTTTGTGTTCTGTTGAGTGTCAGTCGCGTATGCTAATTTGTTTCCTTCTGTGCCTAAGAATTTTTGATCTTAAGGTCATATTTACTTTATCTGTAAATCCCTGGAGGCCTGGCTTTAAGGTATTTTCCTCTAGGATTTTCATTTATTTCTGCGAGTCACTTGCGGTGTCTTAAAGTAAATTCTCACCATGGAATTTTTCACACGTGAGGGTAGTACAGATTTTGTCTTTGTGTGCAGGGCCACCTTGTGGATAGAAATTCCCAGAGAAGACTTTTCCTTTCTTCCAGAACTAAGGTAAAATAGGCACATTTTCTTACGATGTCTCTAGGAGTTACTGGCAAATTTCACCTCACCTGACCTGTCATCCTAGGCTTTTTCTCCGGTGCCCCTGTTTTTATAAAGACCAAAAAGCTGGAAATCGAGTCTACCAATGGTGGGCAGAAGCTTCAATGGTAGCTGTTAGGTCTTGCACTTAGCTGTCTCACTGGATTCAAGTTTTTGCTTCATGTTTGGCCTATGGAGAGTTTCTCCTTAAATGCCCAGCCATATATTTAAAGAGACTTAAAAAAACATTTATCTAGACCTTTTAGGTGTATGTCTTAGGAGTTTTTCTCAAGTTATCCACTTCACTAAATTGCCTAAGACAGAAGTACTCTCCCACTCTTTTTTGTATTGTGGATTTACACTTAAAAAAAAAATCTCCTTGCCATCACTTTAGCACTGTTTTGAGAAAATTAAAGATTAACAAAAATGTTTTATTGTGGAAGATCATTTAACGATTACATTTGGGACCTTATTTACGCTGAAGCATAGGGGTGACTTCACAAACACAGAATTGAGTTTAAATTTATAGGTGAGTCCTGAAATTAAGTGTGATGCTTTTGTTCCTCCCTTTTATTGTCAAATATTGTTATTAAATCAGTTGGGTTTGACAGATGAATGTATGTATCTAAGGGTATGTTCCTGCATCATTTCACTCAATTAGGCTGTATTAACTGATAGTTTCAAATGATAAATTCTACTCATTTTAGTGAAACTTTAAAATGATACAAAGTAGATATCACAAAGTTATAAATATGACTTTTACTTCTGGATATACTTTCCATTATGTTAATTCTTTATTAAATTTATAAAGGCCAGAGAATGACATTTGATGAGGCGGAAGAGAAATTGTAGAGAAAATACTTGAGAGTTATTGTGTTAAGATCTTATTTAGATAAAAATCTATGTTTGTAGCAGAGGACAAAATAGTTAATTAACTTGGTAAAGATAAATTTTCTTTTTCCTTGAAGAAGGCACATTTGTAGTTAGCTTTGTGCCTGAGGTTGGATTGACTCAGCAACAAATTGTCAATCATTATTGTAAAATGCAAATCTCATTTATTTGGATAGAAATTAATAGAGCAGGGGGTTCTGAACTTGTGATCTGGGCTTCAGAAGGTTTGAGATCCCCTGAAATTATGTAGTTTTGCACATATATTTATATTCATGCATTTTCTTTGGGCCAACCAACCCACTCCTTGACCCTCACATCCCCTTGGTACATTTGTGCAGTGCAAGCTGTATAACTGTGTGGGGTTGTTAGATTTCCTAAAAGCTTGCATCCCGTAGTTTGAGAAATGGAAAAAGATGAATGAAAGCAACATGATTTGATATACTGAGGAAAACTTGTTTCATGGGGATGGGATTTAGAAACTTAAAAGTCATCCTCATCAGGTGTGTTAAATATGGAGCTAACAAGAGTGAACTCTCAGAGTCAAACGTTATCATTTATTTTAAAAGTTAAGGTATAGTTAATTTACAGTGTTGTGTTAGTCTCAAGTCTACAGCAAACTTCCCTGTGTTATACAGTGTGGGTCCTTGTTGTTTACCTATTTTATATATAGTAATGTATATATAAAATAGGTAAACTCCTAATTTTTTATTAGGATGTATAATACACATGATTTTTTATTCGTTTGTGTGTGTGTTTACCACACCTGGGAGAAGCCATTCATGCCAGGAGAAGCAGCTCTCTTGCAAATCTTCCAAAACCTTGCTGGATTTCTTGACCAGGTTTAAAATACACTATATTTAGAAGCTGACTATTTTCCAGCTGAAGTTTCAGACTGGCAAGAAACATGGGTACTGGCTAACCAGAGTCTTAGTTCACAATTCCTATTTTTTCTTCTTAAAGGAAGTAGTTAGTACATCTTTTAAAGAAAACAAACTAATGTATTACCATTAATAAAGGAAACACAAGGAGAAAAGAGCAACAAAAGTTTTGTATGCCAAACATAAAATAATGTGATTGTGGTTACCATAAATTGATACGTAGCTGTTTTGTTAAAAATTGTTTCAAGTATCGATAGCACTGAATTTATTTTTTATTAAAAAGCTGAATGTAAATTTTGCTAAGTTATATTTCTTTTAGTCTCCTCTCCCTTTTTTGTTCCTTATATAAATAAACCAAATATTTCCTATCTGGTATTTCACAAAAGAAATCTCTCCTTTAAAAAAAAATGTAGGGGCTTCCCTGGTGGCGCAGTGGTTAAGAATCCACCTGCCAATGCAGGGGACACAGGTTCCATCCCTGGTCTGGGAAGATCCCACATGCCGCAGAGCAACTAAGCCCGTGTGCCACAACTACTGAAGCCTGTGTGCCACAACTACTGAAGCCCGGGCACCTAGAACCCGTGCTCCACAACTAGAGAAGCCACTGCAATGAGAAGCCTGCGCACCGCAATGAAGAGTAGCCCCTGCTCGCCGCAACTAGAGAAAGCCCGCGCGCAGCAACGAAGACCCAACACAGCCAAAAAAAAAAAAATGTAGGTCTTACATTTCATGTAAACAAGCCAGAAATACATGTTTTTCCTTCCGAGGTCAAAATGTTCTCATTTTTCATCTTTGCTGGCTAATAATGGACTTCTTTAAGAGCTCATGTACATAAGAAGTCGTTGAGCAGTGCTGATGAAGTCTTTTGACAGTCTTGTTTTCCATGTGGCAAGAAGAAAACCCATCTTGAGCTTGTTCCTCAGTTTTCTCTCCATGGATGAGGAATGCCCTCTGCTTATTCTGTCACTCTCTCAAAGAGTTATTACTCCTTCAGGGATCACTTCACAATCTACCTCCATCTGGAACAGGTTGTTCACTGCGTAGAATTCTCATTTGCAGACATCTTTATGGCTATTTTATGTACTTGGTAATATACTCCCACTGATTGATATCTATTTCATATTTGTGTCTGCAACTTACACTTAAAGGCAAGCCTATATCTTTTTCTTAGCTTGTGTCTCCACCATCCCTTCCTTCACACTCCCTTCCCACCCTGCTCTCCTTGCCCCCCAAAAGCAGAGCCTAGCACAAAGACTGGTGAGCAAGTAATTTGTTTGGACGTGATCCCATTGAGCAAGGGTAAGGAATCAGGGGAATTGAACAGGGAGGGAGGGAAGACTAATACAGTGATACATTATTAAGTTGTCCGTTCCTATGGGTGACTGGTGCTCAGTGTTGATGGGATATTCTTTTAAATGTGTGTCAGAACTGTTTGCCTGGGGAACAAAAGGAGAGAGCATTTATCCATTGGTTTCTGCCTCCTGTTGGCTAAGGCTGGCCATGCAAGTGTAAACTCCAAAAGGTGGGACCAAAGGATGTACATCGGTGCCTAAGAGGTGTCCGTTAAAATTTCATGAAACTAATAGGCCCCAGCTCAATTCTGAGCACATAGTATGCATCTAGTGACTACTTGGTTATATTTCTAAAAATATGGAAATAGCACAAATAGCTCATTATTATTCTTATTTTCCCAAATCTGCTAAATGGCAAATAGGCTCTATTTTATTTTATGATGTTTTAAACAAAGTATGGTTCTGCTGATGTTTTCTCTAGTGTCCAACATTCTTCCTACAGAATTTACACACCAATAACTGCAGAGGGTTTTAAGCTCAGTAATTATAAAAAGGTATTACACATGTAATACCCTCAGAAATGTGTCACATTGACATGTTTTCACTTCACAGAAACACTTCTTAATCCTTTAAAAAGCTTTCTAATTTGAAATAAGTGTAGACTTATAGAAAAGACGTGCAAAAATAATAGAGTTCCCATATGCCCTTCACCAGCTTTCTCTCATGTGTATACTTATTCAACAGAAAAATCAGGAAATTAACATTGACACTCTACTATCAACCAATCTATAAACACTATTCACATTCAACAGTGTTCCCACTAACGTTGAAGAAATCCTTCTTCTGGTTCCAGATTTAATCCAGGATCACGTATTGCATTTAGTTGTCATGTCTCTGTTATCTCTCTAACATTCTTTGTCTTTCATGACCTTGACACTTTTGGGGAGTACTGATCAGTTATTTTGTAGAATATCCCTTGTTTGGGTTTGTCTGATGATTTCTCATGATTAGACTGAGATGATGCATTTTTTGGTAAGAATACTGGAGAAGGTTTTGTATGCCAAACATAAAATAATGTGATTGTGGTTACCATAAATTGATACGTAGCTGTTTTGTTAAAAATTGTTTCAAGTATCGATAGCACTGAATTTATTTTTTATTAAAAAGCTGAATGTAAATTTTGCTAAGTTATATTTCTTTTAGTCTCCTCTCCCTTTTTTGTTCCTTATATAAATAAACCAAATATTTCCTATCTGGTATTTCACAAAAGAAATCTCTCCTTTAAAAAAAAATGTAGGGGCTTCCCTGGTGGCGCAGTGGTTAAGAATCCACCTGCCAATGCAGGGGACACAGGTTCCATCCCTGGTCTGGGAAGATCCCACATGCCGCAGAGCAACTAAGCCCGTGTGCCACAACTACTGAAGCCTGTGTGCCACAACTACTGAAGCCCGGGCACCTAGAACCCGTGCTCCACAACTAGAGAAGCCACTGCAATGAGAAGCCTGCGCACCGCAATGAAGAGTAGCCCCTGCTCGCCGCAACTAGAGAAAGCCCGCGCGCAGCAACGAAGACCCAACACAGCCAAAAAAAAAAAAATGTAGGTCTTACATTTCATGTAAACAAGCCAGAAATACATGTTTTTCCTTCCGAGGTCAAAATGTTCTCATTTTTCATCTTTGCTGGCTAATAATGGACTTCTTTAAGAGCTCATGTACATAAGAAGTCGTTGAGCAGTGCTGATGAAGTCTTTTGACAGTCTTGTTTTCCATGTGGCAAGAAGAAAACCCATCTTGAGCTTGTTCCTCAGTTTTCTCTCCATGGATGAGGAATGCCCTCTGCTTATTCTGTCACTCTCTCAAAGAGTTATTACTCCTTCAGGGATCACTTCACAATCTACCTCCATCTGGAACAGGTTGTTCACTGCGTAGAATTCTCGTTTGCAGACATCTTTATGGCTATTTTATGTACTTGGTAATATACTCCCACTGATTGATATCTATTTCATATTTGTGTCTGCAACTTACACTTAAAGGCAAGCCTATATCTTTTTCTTAGCTTGTGTCTCCACCATCCCTTCCTTCACACTCCCTTCCCACCCTGCTCTCCTTGCCCCCCAAAAGCAGAGCCTAGCACAAAGACTGGTGAGCAAGTAATTTGTTTGGACGTGATCCCATTGAGCAAGGGTAAGGAATCAGGGGAATTGAACAGGGAGGGAGGGAAAACTAATACAGTGATACATTATTAAGTTGTCCGTTCCTATGGGTGACTGGTGCTCAGTATTGATGGGATATTCTTTTAAATGTGTCTCAGAACTGTTTGCCTGGGGAACAAAAGGAGAGAGCATTTATCCATTGGTTTCTGCCTCCTGTTGGCTAAGGCTGGCCATGCAAGTGTAAACTCCAAAAGGTGGGACCAAAGGATGTACATCGGTGCCTAAGAGGTGTCCGCGTTAAAATTTCACGAAACTAATAGGCCCCAGCTCAATTCTGAGCACATAGTATGCATCTAGTGACTACTTGGTTATATTTCTAAAAATATGGAAATAGCACAAATAGCTCATTATTATTCTTATTTTCCCAAATCTGCTAAATGGCAAATAGGCTCTATTTTATTTTATGATGTTTTAAACAAAGTATGGTTCTGCTGATGTTTTCTCTAGTGTCCAACATTCTTCCTACAGAATTTACACACCAATAACTGCAGAGGGTTTTAAGCTCAGTAATTATAAAAAGGTATTACACATGTAATACCCTCAGAAATGTGTCACATTGACATGTTTTCACTTCACAGAAACACTTCTTAATCCTTTAAAAAGCTTTCTAATTTGAAATAAGTGTAGACTTATAGAAAAGACGTGCAAAAATAATAGAGTTCCCATATGCCCTTCACCAGCTTTCTCTCATGTGTATACTTATTCAACAGAAAAATCAGGAAATTAACATTGACACTCTACTATCAACCAATCTATAAACACTATTCACATTCAACAGTGTTCCCACTAACGTTGAAGAAATCCTTCTTCTGGTTCCAGATTTAATCCAGGATCACGTATTGCATTTAGTTGTCATGTCTCTGTTATCTCTCTAACATTCTTTGTCTTTCATGACCTTGACACTTTTGGGGAGTACTGATCAGTTATTTTGTAGAATATCCCTTGTTTGGGTTTGTCTGATGATTTCTCATGATTAGACTGAGATGATGCATTTTTTGGTAAGAATACTGGAGAAGTTATGCTGTGCCCTTCTCAGTGCATCCCATCAGGGGTATGTGATGTCACCATGTCTTATTACTGATGATGTTCATGTTGATCAGTTGATTAGAATGCTATATGCCAGGTTTCTGTGCTGTAAGGTGACTGTTTTTTCCCTTTGTAACCATTAAGTGTCTTGTAGGGAGATACTTTGAGACTACGCAAAAATCCTGTTTCTCATAGTACTTTTGCCTGCTAATTTTACCATCCATTGATGGTTCTTCTATGCAACAGTTATTAGGTATGGTGTTTGCCTAACCCTGATTTTCTATTTCCATCATTCCTTCCATATTTATTAATTGGAATGCTGATTTATTTTATCAGTTTCGGACTCATGGGTATAATCCATCACTATCATTATATATATTGTTGCTCAGATATCAAAATGTGTGTTGTTCCTGCCTTAGCTCCTTCCAGTTGGCTCCTGTGTCCTTTCAGCATGCCCCTATCATTTTTTGAGCACTTCCTTATTTTCTGGCACCAGAAGATGTTCCAGGTGCATCTTCTATTTTTCCTGTCCCAGGCTTGGAACCTACCATTTCTCCAAGGAGCTTTGGTTCCATTTATTGGAGAATGGTATTTGGAAACCAAGATCTTGGAGCGAGGTGTGCTCATTGCTTCTAGGCCCTCTCAGAGGATAGAGCCAGGAAATATATGTATGTATATTAACTCACGCACACACACACGTTTAAATCTATTTTTATAGCTGTCCATCTGTACAAATATTAAAAACTATGAATTCATATTGACACCTCCAATTCCAGTCCAGTACTATAGGATTCATTCCAGCCCCTCACTCCCTCTTCCTTATTTGTAATGTCTTTCTTGGATAATGAGAAACCTGGCTCCCATAATCCATAATATATTTACTTGTTTGTTCACAACCAGTATTCACAAATTTACTAAGTAGAGAACAATATTTGTGCACATTTCTTTTTGTCTTTGCTTCTTTTTGTAGTAGATCGTCAAAATACTGCTTCTTAGGATAGCTCTTCCTTTTCCCACCTCTTTCATATGAGTACATTATTCATCTGTAATCCAGTTAAGTTCATTTGTTACTGTTTATTCCATTTTGGGTTCTCCCCACCTCCTAGTTTATTGTAATCATTTATTTATTTTTTGGGTATGTGAAACATTACATTGTTTTAAGTATCAGAGTTATTTAAAACAAAGTACACTCAAAATATTTCTACTCCCTCCCATCACTACCGTGTTTCTCTTTCCCCATTTTTTTCTGCCCTGTTCCCACTCACTGTAGGTAACCAATCTCATTAATTTAGGGTTTATCCTTTTGGCATTTCATTTGTACAAATGAATATTTGTACAATCATTTGTATACAAATGAATATATATAGAATGTTATATATGTGAATATTCAATATATATATTCATATCCCCTTCTGCCTTATATGAAAGGTAGCATACTATAAATACTCTTTCATTTTGCTTTTTAAATTTAATGTGTCCTGGAAAAAAAATCATTCGATATAATTTCACAGAGATCTTTATTCTTTTTTATAGCTGCTTAGTACTCCATTGTGTGGATGTATCATAGTTTATCCATAGGAGAATTTAGCCACTCTCCAATGTATGTCACTGAGATAAGTTGCTTCTAATATTTTGCAGTTACACTGTTGCAGTGAATAACCTTGAAAATATTCATTTTATATTGTTGGAGGTTTATCTTCAGAGTAGATTCCTAAAAGTGGAATTGCTGGGGCAAAAGTTAAATATATCTGTAGTTTTTGTTAAGTATTGTCCAATTTCCTTCTAGAAGAGTTATACCAATCTTCATTCCCACCAGCAACGAGCCTTGTCAACAGAATGTATTACCATACTTTATAATTTTTACCAGTCTGATAGATACAAAATGGTATTTCAGTGTTTTGTTTTTTTTTTGTTTTTTTTTTTTTTTGTGGTACACGGGCCTCTCACTGTTGTGGCCTCTCCCGTTGCGGAGCACAGGCTCCGGACGCGCGCAGGCTCAGCAGCCATGGCTCACGGGCCCAGCCGCTCCGCGGCATGTGGGATCCTCCCGGACCAGGGCACGAACCCGTGTCCCCTGCATCAGCAGGCAGACTCTCAACCACTGCGCCACCAGGGAAGCCCTTCAGTGTTGTTTTAATTTAATTTCTCTATTCTCTAACTCTTTTTTTCATAATTTAAGAGCTGTTTTATATTTTTTGGGTGAATTGTCCTTTCTTCCTTGATTTTTAAGAGTTCTTTACATATTAGGGATATGTCTGTTGCAAATATTTTCTCCCATTTTGTCAGTTGTCTTTCACCTGTGCTTATGCTTTGTATTTATTTTTATGTGGTCAGATTATCTATCTTTTCTTTTATTGTCTCTATATTTTAGGTCTTTGTCTCTACACTGAGACTGAAGAGGAATTTACTCATATTTTTCTAGTACTTGTATAGTTTTATTTTTTGCACTTAGATATCTGAAACATTTAGAGTTTATTCTTTTGTATGGGATGAAATACAGAGCTAACTTTACCGTTTTTTGTTTTTTTTTTTCTAAATGGCTACCCATTTGTCCTGACACCATTAATTAAAAAGCCTATCTTTGCCTCAGTGCACTGAGATGTCACATTTATTGTATAATAAATTGCATGGAATCACCTTTAAATATTCATTTTTGTTCTTTTTGTCCTTTGTCATGGTGTGGCTTGTCTTATGCTGTCTATTCATTGCCTGTGGCCACAAATAGCATTCCAGATTGGTGTTTGTACTTCTGAAAGTATAGTTAATTATTGCAACAATAATCATGAAAGCTAGAGAAATGTACCCTCTGGCTTTGTATTTATAAAACACTGTTACCCAAATTGAACCCAAAGCTATGAGACATTGCTGCTTCTGTCCAAATGTTATCAGTATCTGTTATATTGTAAAATCATTAGGCTGAAATGAAGCTTTCTAAAATTACTCTCAGTGCTACTCTGGAGCCACTGTCTTGAAACCTTGAAGAATGGCCTAATGAGCACTGGCTTTATTAAGGTTCATTGTCTTTGACTCCTTGACTTGTTTTCTTAATTCAGCTGCTGGATCTAGGTAGACAAATTGTAATACTGCAATTACTGCCAGAGTGCAGTCATTAGAATTACAAGGTCATTTAACTTTTGGGTGCACCTGCATCTGGAGTCCAGAGTTGCCTGGCAACAATGATATCCTTGTTCAAATACAGAAAACCTGGAACAAAGTCCAGACGTTGTTCTTCCAGAATGACTTTAACACTGATGTGAGGAGTAATGCCATCCTACAGATTCCTCCTGTTTTCAAAATAAACAATGAGCAGTTTGGAGAAATACATTAGTGAAGGCTGATGCAAAATTATATCTTTTCCCCATCTTCTAAGGCCCATCTTGTGTATTTGATTGGTACTGTAGGTCTGGCTTTGCTTACAAAGCACCCCAAATTCTTGGGCTTCAAATTTCAGAGTATGTGGAAAGTGCCAGAAAGCCAGTGGAATTTTAATTTCTTGCAGTTCTTTGTTTTGTCCTTTCATTTTAATACTGACATATTTTAAAGTGAAGAAGAAAGGTGCAGTGAAAAATGAAGCCACAGCTTCTAGCAATACAATTTTTTTTCTTTTACAGACATGTTATTCATGACCTTGACCTCCAGAGGGAGCAAGAGGGTTATAGTTAAGTAGTAATAATTCCTGAAAAAGAGCTCTTCTGTCTCCCTTTTCTCTCTCCTCCCCTCCTCTCCCTCCCCCCTCTTCCTCTCTTCTCTTCTCTCTGTCTTTCTCTTCCACCCTACATTTTGAAGAATCATGTCCTCCTCACCATTTTCTATTTTCCTGGTTCCTTTTTTGACATTCACCCAGGTTTCCCTAAACCCTTGTTAAACGTATCAGTCTTCTAGTTGTCAGACTTCCATTCCCTGATGGTGGAGGAGATAGATCTCTTAATGTTTCAGAAGAGTGATTCTATGGGAATCCAGATGGAAATGTGTTTCAGCAGGTGGGGCTATTTCTTTGGAAATAGTATTAGTCCTTTCACCCCCATCCTTCTACTCTGCCTCTTCTTAATTTAGTTAGAAGGACCTACACATTCTTTTCCCCCCGTTCCTATCCAACAACAAAAATGTCTGAGTGTGTGATGAACAGCTAGACCATAGGTCCTTCTGAATAGCGAGCTCAGCCTCTGGGTGGCTTCTGGATGAAAAGTTGTCCACCACCAGCTCCTTTTTGAGAAAAAAGTCCGGAAGGAGTGCTTTGTCTCTTGTTCATCTCCTGCTTGCATAGGTCATTTGCTCCGTGATGATGGGCCCCAAATAAGTATTTGTTTCTTTCTCTGGGATATAAATCTGTACAAAATGGATGACTTAGTTCCAAAGTATACATGCTCTCTCTCCTCTGTGGTTATCGCTAAAATCAAATGGGTCTGTGGTGCCTGCATCTGCACCTTAAATGTTATGCTGCATCTGAGAGCTTGCCTTGAGGTAGGTTTGGACTGGTTCAGGATTTCTGCTTGTCCTGACATGGCATGGCCTATAGAAGCTTCCAGCCCTGGTATAGTCGTGCCTGGACCGAGCCTTTCTTTATCCGAGTGTTGAGCTTTAGGTGCCATCTATATGTTGCTGACTCCCAAATTTTTATCGTCATCTCTGACCTCCCTTCTGAGTGGCCTGTTCCACATTATCACTTGGATGTCTAATTGGAATTTCAAATTTACTAGGTGCAAAACAGCATCCTTGACTTATCCCACCCCAAACCTGTTTCTTCCCCAGCATTCTCCATTCCAGAGAAATTGACCACCATCTGTCTATTACTCAGGTAGGAGTCATTCTGGGTTTCCCATTTTCTTCACCCCTACCATCTAATCCATCAGCCAATCCTATTAGTTCTCCTGCTGAAATATTTTCTATACCTGCCTACTTTTCTCTCCCTTTCCTGCTCTCTACTCCACTTCCACCAGGTAACAAGCTGTACTTAGCTCTCAGCTAGACCATTAAGGTAGTGTGCTTCCTAACAATGTAAGGTGTAATGATGGCAATAGTTTTGAAAAATTTAATGTGCTTTTCTCTTTTTCCTGACGATACCTGCTCAGAGAGGAGATAAAAGAATGCAAACTGAAAGAAAGAGTTAAGATTTGGCTTCTGACATTTAAAAGTCGGGTTCTATAGAAAGACAATGGGCTTGAAAGCTAGTCTCTGCAGGGAGAGAAAGGATTTTATAAATGTTTCTAGTTTCCATTTACATAGTAGGGGTCAGGACTGCAAGATGAGATTATAAATTTCTCCCATAACGTACAGAATGTTTACACTCTTCACCGTTAATGCTGAGTGATAAGGCTGGAGTTCAGAAGATGGGGCTATGATGATGAAGCTTGCGCTTCTACCCCCCAAAAAAATTTTGGAGAAGGAAGACAGAAGGGAGACAGATAGAGGAAGCAGTTGGTCATTTAGGGATTCTGATCTTCCCTCAAGGCTGTAGCCCAGAGAGAGGAGGTCTGTTCAATAGCTGGAGGATACAGAGGACAGAGGGGCTCCTTCCTGGCTTCCAGTATGGGACCCTGGGAAGAGTCACCTGGAGGGTCCGGGAGGGGCCTTCTTGACCAACCTGGAGAGTGACCACATGAAAATAAATCCAGAGGTGTGGACAGGGAAGTGAGGGTCTAACTGGTTTCCCCAGTCCTTTCTCTGTTCTCCCAAGGCATGAATGCAGAGTTGAGAGTCAGCAGGGCCGACATGGGGACCTTGAGTCACTCAGAGGGGCCTGTAATGCCAGTGAGAGCTGAGGTGACATGAGTCAGTCAGACACCGAGCTGAGAGGGAGGTTAGACCAAGATGTACAGCAGCTGCAACCTCAGCCATAGGCCCTAATGACCCCATTGCAGGCCATTGACAAGGGGGGACAAGGGACATTGCTGGGGAGCCAGAGGGCCTTGCATGCTTTTGAGGACTCTTCCCCCCAAATTCACAAGGTCATGGATTCTGGAGGGATTCTGTCCCGCCATGCACGGTCCTGAGGACAGGGGTGGTGCCTAAATCTAGAGACTAAGCGTGTCCAACCAAAGAAGCTGAGTTCTGTCTAAAAGGAAGTTTATTTATTGTTTTTTTCCTTTTTTTAAAATTGAAGTGTAGTTGATTTACAATGTCGTGCCAGTCTCTGTTGTACAGCAAAGTGAGTTATACACATGTAGACATTCTTTTTTAATATTCTTTTCCATTATGGTTTAATCCCAGGAGATTGGATGTAGTTCCCTGTGCTATACAGTAGGACCTTGTTGTTTATCCATTCTAAATGTAATCGTTTGCATCTACCAACTCCAAACTCCCAGTCCATCCTTCTCCCTCCCCTAAAAAGGAACTTCAAATGATTGTGTTGGTCTAAAGGTTATCCCCCGGCTCCTTTTGCTTTCCTGTCATGGGTAGGAACTGGTGAGCAAGACTAGATCAGCTCAAGACCAAGTGGAAGTCTAATTTCTGTGCACATTTGCGTTCTGGGGTTAGTTGGTTGCAGCCCTGCTATGCTGGTTGCTTCCTGTTCCTCCCCTCCTCCCACCACACACACACTGCTCCTGCAGTTCCTACCCCACACAGCAGGTAGAGCAGGCCTTCAAAGTGTGAGAATCGGATCCTATCTCCCATCCAGACCATCCCAAGGCCTCCTTTTGGGCACAGAATGAAGTACCAGCACCTCAACATGGCATACAAGGCCCCGCATGATCTGGCCTGGCTTCCTCCCTGCCCTCCTCCTCTACCTTGTCCACTGAGCTCCAGCCCCATGGCCCTTCTGTTCCTTGAACAAGCTATGCTCTTTCCCGTCTCAAGCCTTTGCCCTTGCTGTTTGTGCTGATGCCTTCCACTTACCCTTCCACACCCAATTTCCATGCTTTCCAACCGTGTTCTGTGCCCCAGCAGGCTGACTGTGTGAACTGCATCAATGGACACTCTCACCTTCTGGTTTCCTATTGGAATTGGCCAATGGGAAGCACTAGCAGAATATCAGAGAGAGGGGGGAAGGAGATTTTTTTTTTTTAGGGTATTTATTCCCCCTGCTCCTTCCTGGCTCGGTTCCTGGGGATTGGCTGTATCTCTTTACCAAGGGCCATGACTCCTATGGGACCTTCTCTATCTTTTGGCAACCCCTCCTCCCTTTGCCCCTGCAGGCCTCGAGTGCTCCTGTCTCCCCCCACTTTTGGTAGCCCTGGGGTATTCCCTCTCTCCTGCTAGTTTCATTAACGTTCATTGTCTGCACTTTTGTACAGAGTCACTTTTGGGTGTCTTCTGCTTCCTGACAGACCTCGGCTGTCACACTGTTCCTTCTTCAGGCTCCCCTCCGGGCTCTCTGCATGCTGGTTTCTTCCTTCCCTTTAATCTCAGCTCAGATTTCACCACCTCAGGGAGGCCTTCCCTGACTACCCACTATCTCATTGCCCACCCCTGCATCCTGCCTCCTGCCTTTCACTCTTTATCACAACATATTTTTAATTTCTTGCATTACAGTGACTATAATCTGATGCTATCTTTTGTTTTGTTGTCTCATATTTGTCTCTTCTAACTAGGTTGTAAGCCAAGAACAGAAGGAACTTTGTCTGTTTCATGCCCCACTGTGTCCCCAGTGCCTAGAACAGAGCTTGTATGAAGTAGGCAGACAATAAACATTTTTTGAAGAAATGAATGAAAAGCTGATTTTTCTGGTTCCTGAAAAGCCTGGATCTCAGGATGGCATGTATGTCGGGGTGTCATAAGCAGGTCAGGAAGTTGTCTCATTTGCTTAAAATTTTATTGCATAAGGTGCCAACGGTGCTCCTCGGGTATTATTTGTTAACTAGCTCAACCACCAATAGAAGAAGTAGAAAGGAAGATACATAAAGATACATAATAATTACATTTCAAATTTAGCCCTTTTTTTTTTTTTTTTTTTGTGGTATGCGGGCCTCTCACTGTTGTGGCCTCTCCCGTTGCGGAGCACAGGCTCCGGATGCACAGGCCCAGCGGCCATGGCTCACGGGCCCAGCTGCTCCGCAGCATGTGGGATTTTCCCGGACCGGGGCACGAACCCGTGCCCCCTGCATCGGCAGGCGGACTCTCAACCACTGCGCCACCAGGGAAGCCCCAAGTTTAGCCCTTTTAATGGAAACATGGAAGGGGATCCCTACCATCCTATCTCTCTGTCTCCTTTACCCTAGTTAGATGTATCTAATCTCAGCTGGGTAAGGAAGCTGCCTTGTAGTTCTTTCAAATCTTGAGGCCACGGAGTTGAGGGTAGTGCTAAATGAATATCAAAAAACTTCTTTCATGCCAGAAAATGGAGAGTGCGCTCTGAGAGGGCTATGTTGGAATGCTCAGGCTGCATAAAAATACCAAGACGAGTGCCAGGCAGTGTAGTTCTTACCATTAGTTGATGGTGCCGAGTCACCATGGAACTTACACAGCTCTCTGGGCTGCATCCCAGGCCCACTGAGTCATACATTCCAAGAGATGTATTCAGGAATCTGTACTTTTTAAGTTCGGTAGATGCTTGTGGGACACAGCCAGGGTAAGAGCCACTTGACTGGCGTAAAGAGGATGGGTTCTACTTAGTTCCATAAATTCAAGGAGCTAATTGTGTGGGGTTTTTTCTAGCCTCTAAGTTTTTTTTTTTTATTGGATTATAGTTTATTTTTAATGTTGTGTTAGTTTCAGGTGTACAGCAAAGTGAATCAGTTATACGTATAAATATATCCACTCTTTGTTAGATTATTTTCCCACAAAGGCCATTACAGAGTACTGAGTAGAGTTCCCTGTGCTATACAGTAGGTCCTTATTAGTTATCTATTTTATATATAGTAGTGTGTATATGTCAATCCCAATCTTCCAATTTATCCCTCCCTGCCCCCATAACCATAAGTTTGTTTTTACATCTGTGACTCTATTTCTGTTTTGTGAATAAGTTCATTTGTACCATTTATTTTAGATCCCACATATAAGTGATATATGATATTTGTCTTTCTCTGACTTACTTCACTCAGTATGATAATCTCTAGGTCCACCCATGTTGCTGCAAATGGCATTATTTTGTTCTTTTTATGGCTGAGTAATATTCCACTGTATATACGTACCACATCTTCTTTATCCATTCCTCCGCTGATGGACATTTAGGTTGCTTCCATGTACTGGCTATTGTACATAGTGCTGCAAAGAACACTGAGGTGCATGTATCAAAACTACAATGAGGTATCACCTCACACCGGTCAGAATGTCCATCATCAAAAAATCTACAAACAATAAATGCTTGAGATGGTGTGGGGAAAAGTGAACCCTCCTACACTGTTGGTGGGAATGTAAATTGGTATAGCCACCATGGAGAACAGTATGGAGGTTCCTTAAAAAACTAAAATTAGAGCTACCATACGATCCAGCTAATTGTGTTTTAAATTTCCTGAACAATTCACCCAAGGCTGATGGGCCAAACACATTTTGTGTTTGAGTCAATAGATGTTTCCTTTCATGTCTTTGGAATTATTTCTCATAGCAATTGGGGTCTTGAGAACTTGGCGTTGGAAGGCTAATATTATTTTTAGTTTATAAAGTAAGCAACTGAAAATTGGAGAGGTTAGCAAACTTATTTGATCACAATGGCATTGAGACCATGCTCCTTTTACCTGTAAGCCTCATTATAACTCAATAGTCCATTGCATAAAACTCTTTATTTTAAAATGAGACACCCATCAGGACCCTATAGAGTCTTCTTTGTTTCCTCTTGACGCTTCCAATATGCCTATACATATTTCCTTAAAAGGCAGCCTCATCAATGAGTTTGGCATTGCTGGGTGGGCCCTGTCTTCAAATGTCTTCTTCAGTGCTGTCTTTTCTGTTTGTTGCTTATAAAGTAGCAGGCATCTGTGAACCAAACTGCTGTGTTCACTGGTCCATGTCAGCTTCTGGTCCTTATGTGTGCATTCATGTTGTACAAATTTATAGTATTATCACATCTAGAATTCTATGATACATATCTTCTACTTATATCATGAATATTTTAAAAATCAACTTTATTCAGGTATAATTTACACATAATAAACTGTACCCATTTAAGTATAGGTAGTTGAGTTTTGACAGTATGCACCTTGTAACCACTACCACAAACAAGATACCAGATATTTCCTTTACTCCTAAAAAATTCCCTCATACCCTACTACGGTCAATCTCTCCCTCCACTTTTGGCCACAGGCAACCGCTGATCTGCTTTCTGTCACAATAGATTAGTTTTCATTTTCTAGAGTTTCACACAAATGTTATAATACATAGGTATGATTTTCTGTCTCATTTCTTTTACTGAGCATAATGTTTTTAGATGTAATTTTTTTTCATTTTGCCCTAGTTTTTTTTTTTTCACCTAATTAAAAGTTCTTTTTTACCTAACATCTCTAGTACCACCACCAAAACTCTGCTCACTTACACCAGATAACTTAAGCTTGGCATGTATATTTTCTATCCCTTCTATCAATATTCATACAACCATATAGACATACAGGGGAGCCTACATAGTTCAGTCTGTAAAGGTCATCCTCCATGGACACAGAAAAGAACAGCAAAGGAGAGAGAATGGATTTGGAAGGGCAAAGGGAGACTAATCAGCAGAGGTAGGTAGGTATTCTCACTTCACGGATGAGAAAACTGGGAAACTCAGAAGGAACCTACAAATGGTCAATGACAGAGGCCCTCCTGACTCCAAGTCCCACATCTCATTTCCTTCCAAGAGCGTTTTTTTGCTCAATAAAATTATGAAGGTCCCAAGGGCAAGGATATTTAGCACCAGGAGAAAAGATAATGTTAGTGATGATTATGGTGATGACTATGATGATGTTAGTCATGGTGGAGGTGATGACGTTGATGATGGCAATTATGATGATGATGGTGGTAGTAGTGGTGATGATGATATGGTGATGATGGTAGTGGTGATGGTGGTGATGATGAAGGTGATGGTGGTGGTGGTGGTGATGATGGTGATAATGATAATGGTGATGATGATGATGGTGGTAGTGGTGATGGCAGTGATGAGAAAGGTGATGGTGATGGTGGTGGTGATGATGCTGATAGTGATAATGGTGATGGTGGTACTCTAAAGAACAATGAGATCCAGGGAGAACTAAAGAGAATAGAAAACAACCCAACCTTTCCACAGTGCTTTCACCTATTTTTTTCTCATTTCATCTTGTAACAATCCTGTGAGATGTGTACTATTGTCATACCTATTTTAGATGGGGAACCTGAAGCCAAACTGATTTCTCAACCACTGTCAAGAGAAGCAGGTATTAAGCATTTAGTCCACTCTTTACATTCAGGTGTTTGTGAAAATCAATAAGCAAGTGTTTTAGTGGCCTATATTAGGCATTCAACAGATTTGAAAAATACTGCCAATTTTTCCTGCTTAAAATAAACCAAATTTCCTTCATGCCGAGTTATTAAGCCTGTTAGAAACAATGAGTTGATCTGTATAAACTAGGAGAGATTCCTATTTTGTTGCTGTTGTTGTTATTGTTGTCCTTAGGTGGGGAGATGAAGATGCAGATAAATGTATATGGTAAGTTCCGTTTTCATTAAACGACCATTAAACATACTGCCCTCCGACTTCCAGTTTGGTCTGGACAAGCTGCAGCAGTTTCAGGAAATCAGCAGGTGGGAGGAGCGAGACGTAGGGGGTTATCCCCCAACCCCTGCCCATCCCCTCCTTGCTTGGCCCAGGTTTGGGCAGCTGGCCACAGTTCCCACTGGGCAGCCCCTCTTCCACAGCCATGAGCCTGACAAGGTCCCTACGGTGTCATGATCCTTCATCTGTTCCCCTTAGGCTTCAGGGTGGTAACTGCCTCCGGCTGTTTCCAGTTGCTGGTTGTTTTAACATTCCCTTAACCCTGCGCGCACCTGTTGTGAAACCACACCATTATTAAGCTAATAATGCTCAGCCCCTAACCACCCTGTGACCTGCTTTTTGGTGCTGGGCTGGGAGTTTGCAAATTACACCCTTCTTTGCGGCAGCTCCCCGCCAGTTCTGCGCATGCGCGGTGCGGCAGAGATCCTGCCGGGGCCAAGGGACGTGATCTACCGCGGGCTTGTTCTTCCTGTTCCAGTCGTCTCACAAAGGCAAGTCCCCCAGGCACCGGGGTCCAGCCTCCTGCTTTTTTCTGACACTCCCAGGAACGTCCTCATTGTGCATGCTCTCAAGTGCTGGGATATAACTACTCCGAGCTCTTCCCTTGGTTCCCTGGCCCCAGGAGTGCTAGCTGCTATGTTACAGTTACTTTTCTGTGTTATCTCAGTGAGCCCTTTCACGTATTCAGATCTCCAACCTGTTTTTCGTTTCATTGTGGTAAAAAACACATAACATAAAATTTATCGTCTTAAACATTTTTAAGTGTCCAGTTCAGTTGCACTGTGTATTCACATTGCTGGGAAACAGATTTACAGAACGTCTTGATCTTTTACTTATTTATTTGTTTATTTATTTATTTATTGGAGTAAAATGGCTTTACACTGTTGTGTTAGTTTCCACTGTACAATGAAATGAATCAGCTATATGTATACACATATCCCCTCCCTCTTGGACCTCCCTCCCACCCTCCCATCCCACCCATCTAGGTGGTCACAGAGCACCTAGCCGAGCTCCCTATGCTATATACAGCAGGTTCCCACTTGCTATCTATTTTACACATGGTATAATGTATTTATGTCAAACCTTGATCTTTTAAAACTGAAACTCTGTATCCATTAAACAATAACTCTCCTTCCCTGCTCCCCAACCCTGCAACTACCATTCCACCTTCTGTCTGTATGAATCATGTAAAGATCTCTGACTCTCTTAAACATTCTCTTTATCAAAACAGTTGGCATGGTTTCTGTTTTCCTGATGGGACTCTGATGTACCTCTGTAAATAGTTCCTTCTTTAAATAATTTTCAATTAAACTCCTTAAATGTGCCGCCTGACTCCTGCTGAGATCCCGACTGATACATTATCTTGGGAGAATAACAGTTGTTAAAATAACAGTAAAGATGAAAGCCCTTTTTAAACCAAAAAACACTGTATATTATTACCATTAGTACTAGTACTAGTAGTGGTAGTACTTCAAAAGAGGCCTCCCCTGCAGTGTCCCTTGAAGCACCAGCATCCAGAGAAGAAGGATGACAAACACTAGAAAATGACTGTGGCTTCAGAGTTTCGACAGATCCTTTGTGGCTCTAGGCCTGAAGGTCACAATGAAAAGCCAAGACAGGAACCCTGTCCCCTTTTGTAAGAGAGGGTGTGGGGAACATAATAGAAGTCTCATATTTATATTCACAAGTTAATGTGGGGAGGAAGCCAAAGTGTCTGTGTCCTTAAGTGATACTGAGGCTCTGGCTCCAATCAAGACAAGGCTCTGATCCCAGATGTCCGTCCCCAGCGATTCAGTGACACTTCAACATCCTGACTTAAAATGAACAATCTGGTTGCTTTTCCAGAGTAGTAAATGACTGGAAAATCACCAAACACCAACCAACTCACAAATGCCAGAAAGTACTTGCAGCCATATCCCTGGCCAGAGATTTCCCTGCAGGGCAGGGTCCCCTGACCTCTTTAAGAGGAGCCCTCCTTTCTTCATGGGTCATCTGGTAAAATGAGGCTTCAGTGTCTCCCAGGGGCTGGAAAGGGACCAGGAGGCCGGGGTATTGTGGGCAAGTCCAGCAAGGAGAGCCTTGGCTTCCCTGACCAGGGCACCCTGGTTGGCTGTGCATTCTGGTGGATACAGTCATCCCCTGTCAGGAAAGAAGGCCTCAAAACACCAAGTCTGAGCAGCAAGAGTAAGATGTTTCTGCAGCAGCTGTTAATCAAGAAAACCTGGGCAAAAAGGACAGGCTCTTGCTTTCTTCTGGAACTATTTGACTGGCTTACTCTCTTTGTACTTGGATGGGGTAACTGTGAGGAAAAGCTCATCTATGTGAGGTTTGTGGCTGGATGTTATGGGACACACACATGAGCTACTCCTCCAATGTCCAGGAGCTCTGTAAGCCCCAAGAAATTATTTGTAAAATCGTGAGTGTGTGCATGGGGATCTGGAACAATTTTCTGGGGCCTGTAAACGTCATCTGATTCACAAAAGGGTCAGTTTCACCTCCCTGCCTCTTTCCCCATCCCCAAGTTGAGAACAGCCCTAGATTATGAATCACTGGAGGGCAGGCTCATGACTTTCATCCTTGAATCTCCAACAGCATCCTGCCTGGTATGATTTGTGCATAGTCTTTTCTTTTGTTTTTGTTTTTTAAAATAAAATATAGGTTTTATTTGCCTCTGGAAATCTTAGTATTTTGTTTTTCTCTTTTTCCTGTAGCTGTTGGCTATATATAAAATTGGAAAATGTTATTTTTATGAAAAGTCTTATAGGCTATTGCAAGCACACTTTTTTGTTTATTCTTTTTTTAAATTTTTAAATTTTTACTTATTTTTTTAATTGAAGTATAGTTGTTGTGTTAGTTTCAGGTGCAGAGCAAAGTGATTCCATTTTTTTTCATATATGTTTCCCAATTTGTGCATAGTCTTTTAATGAGTATTTACTAAATTGAGCATAGATTAACAGACTTCAACTTCTAAGGAATCTACAATAAATCCTTTCCATCCTGAGGTGGGCTTGTGATGGGTTATCCTTTCCAGGATCTCAGTAACAGTTTCTTCTGTTTGTGGACTGGCTCTTCCCCCAGGTGTCAGCATCAGAGAAGATAAACACTAATGTAGGAGGTTGAGCGCTAGTACTTGTTTCCCCACCAACACTCCATGCTTCCCCCACCCCCCACTTCATCATCTGAAAAATCATAGTCTCTTCCTGTCTCTACTACTCAATGAAATTTTTATGGGGAATCATGATACAAATGAGAGGAAGGAATTTTATTATAAACTCGAAGTCAAGGTACTAGCATTAACAGATGTTATAGGAGTCGGGTAGTTACTTACACTTCCAGGTTATTAGAGAGAAAAAAAGAGACAAGTTGAGGGGAGAAAAAGAGATGTAGTGAGATACTGTCTTTAAGATCATTGTAAAGTAATGTGACATAGTGTAGGGGAGTAGGGAAGAAAGATAGCTTTGAGGCCCTTGTTATAAGATAGAGCAATGGAAATGAGTTAGAACAGTGAAATGAGTCTGAATAGTGAAAAGACTATATTATATTTTTAACCATTGTCTTCTTCCTGGTTGGAATTATTTTCCTCCTAATTTTAGTTATGACTCCTGGTCTAAGTGAGGTGTGAAGAGGATGGGATGGGGTAGGGAGTGGGCACCATATTTCATTATTCTAGAAGGCACATTCCAGCATCTCTGGGGATCAGTTGATGGTGTCAGCTGGGCTCAGTGGAGATGCAGTTGTAAATGGTACTCCAACTTGGACATAGTTGCTCATATTGCCGTCAGCTCAGTCGAATTAAGTGCACTGTTCTTACTGCAGGTGTTGAGTTGCCATTTAAAAGGCCCTCGGAAAGATTACACTATGACTTGGCATTGAAATGAAAAATTATCATGTGTGCAAAAAGGTGTAGAAACAGAGAAACAGGGCTTTGATATTGGTGAAGCAGATATACGTGGTTGGAGGAATGAACACAAGTTCATAGTTTTTGCAAAGCAACAACTGAGTGCTTTCTGGAAGCAAAGAGAGGAAGAACCATCCCTGAAGTAGAAGAAGCTCTTACTGAGATCCATGATAGGGTTGCCATCACAAGCCCAGCTGAGTGACCAGAGAAAATGCCAACACTTCTTGAATTAAAAAAAGTCAAAGCAAGGAGAGGCTTGCATAACTGTGGAGTCTATTGTTAAGGCATTGTGTCCTAGTTGAATGGACAGTGTTTTTTCCTTCATGGTACATAAGGAAAGGTGTGTCTTAGAATCAATGGAAAATGGTATAAATGCAGGCTTATGACGTTCAGGGAGCCACTATCATTTTACAGAAAAGGAAGACAGACCCAATGCCTTCTCTGCTGGTGGGCTCACTCTTAGGAGATTCGGCACAGAGTTGGCAGACAGTTGGCCAGGACTGTGAGAGTAGGAATATCAGTATGCAACCCCAATGACTAACAAACAGGAGATAGAACAATCTCAAGTATAGAGGGAACAATCTCAAGTATAGAGGGGGAAAGAACCAGTCCTCCTCTTAGACACATGAACTTGAGATAGACAAAGGATTAAAAAAAAAAAAAAAGCATAGTTTTTTATTTAAAGAAAATGTTTACAGTTCTGGGGTACTTCTTATAAAATAGTGAAAATTAAACCTAAATTCTTGAACAGTATAGTAGTTTCATACCCCACCACAAATATAAAATATTTTAAAGTCAATTCACCTAGTAAATATTTAATTGTCTTGAAGATTATACTTTTAAATTTGCCAAGCATGATTATTTATAAGCAGATTAAATTTTATATAGTCAATTATTAATGTCCCTAAAATAACAAAATCACTTCAGATGAATAAAAGGACCAGAAAATTAATGATTGCATATATCTACATTTCTGCCAAATTTCTGTTAACAAACAGAACAGGAATAAAAAGAATACAGACAACTTTTCTCCTTATCCATCCCAACCCATCCCCACCTTGACTTTCCTCACGTATGGATGAAAAAGCCTAGACATTTCAGGTTCTTAATCCTCCATCATGTTTATGGTAGTTCTTAATCTGGGGCTCAAGGATTATAGGATGGGCTCCAGTTAGCCTGTGCACCTCTGAAATTATATGAAAAATCCTGGGTATTATGGGTGTTTTGTTGGTGTTGAGGAGAGGGGTACCGGTTGTCATCAATTTCTCAAAAGTGTCCATTTTTTAAAGAACAAAAGAGCCCGTGAACCCCTGGTCAGCATTGTGGGTCATTTGTGATCTGGCCCTGGGCCCCTCCTGACTGGGCATTTTGGTGGGAGTTTTGCCTCAGCAGGAGCCTGGGCGAGACCCAGCAGCATCTGAGGGTGACTCCTTAGACAAAAGATACCTGGGACATGGGCTTTGTGATTCTGTCTTGGTTTGGGGATTTGGCTGCCCAGATGTCCCTGCTCTTCCTCAAAATAAACAAAGACAAACCACTGCATTCCCGTGCCATCCAGGTTTAATCTGGCACTTTGAACTGTGTTTTTAAGCGACATAAACCAGGTCCTAATCCTTTCGTTTTCCTCTCCCTCTGGCAGGTCAGAGATACCCTGACTGTGATAAGGATAAGCTTATGGGGGCGCTGAAGGGGCAGAGATCCAGGCCACTTGCCAGGGGTGGTGACTTTTATGCTCTAATTTGAAAATGTAAAAAGGCTAGTTTGGGTGGATTCTCATTGAGTTCCATGGAATTCCTCTGTCTCCCAGGCCTGGCCTGGATTAAACTGGTGCTCAGCCTCTGAAAATCCTAGGCTCAGAGGGGACTTGAGAGCTAAGACTGTCCCACACTTAACATCAGAATTTGTTGGAGAGCTTGTTGAATACACAGGTTTCTTGGATTACCCCCAGAGATTCTGATTTAGTAGGTCTAGGGTGGTGTCCTGGAATTGTTACGTTTGTTTGTTTTTTAAATAAATATCTCCAAGGGATTTTGAGAAAGGGGCCCTAAAGAGTTTTATTCTTCCAAGTGTTGAGAGCTGGGATGAAGATAAGGACCTCTGGGCCCTCATACATTCTGTCCTTCTTGAGTTGATTTTGTTGGGTCTGTTGGGTCAGCACTTCTCCCCACCAAGAGAAGGTACCCCTGGAAGGGGACTGAGTTTGGCGTGAAACATCGAGGCTAAATCCATAACCAAGATTTGTCTGTCAGGGGCTGCACTTTTCCCAGCCCTGGATCCCACCAAGGCTGTGCATTGAAGACTGAAGAAGAGAATGTCCCAGGCAGCAGTTTCTGTAGCCTTCTCCCTGGGAGGAGGCAGGGGGTATCGTGGAAAAACTCCCATCCCAGAGTACTAAGTCATTCATTCATCTGTTCATTCATTCACTCAACGAACACTTGACTGCTTACCACATGTGCTAAGCACTGTGTCAGGTGCTGGGATTCAAGGGTGAACAAGACACAGTCTGTGCCTCGGTGGAGTGCTTACTCTAATAGAGTGAAAGACACTAAAAAACGGTTCTAAAGTTTCTATAGGGAAAGGGACAGGGGCTTCAATATGATTTTAAGAGAGAAAGGGAGCGGCATAGAGATTTATGCTGAAGGCGATTTTGTGTTGCAAAATGACTGGTCTCCTCTCATGTTATCCGTTTATTTGGGGTAGATGATAAGGAAAAGCTGATGGGGACTGTCAAGTGGCCCTCTCCCCCAACATAACACTGAGCCACCCCTTGGTGCCAACATCAGAGAGTAAATAAGACATTATCTGATTTATTTAATCAATCATTCAATCAATCAATTGGTTAGTTAATGACAGTTGCAAGTGCTAAGAAGTATGCAGCATTCTGGGAGTTCTTAAAAGAATGCTTAGTCTGGGATAGGGCTTGAGGGAAAGATTTCTTAAACAGGTAACTTTTAACCTGAGACCAGAAATAAGAGGTAAGAAATGGAATGGAATGGATGGTGTGTTGGGGCCCGGCCAGAAGGGCTGAAGCTGACGAAACGTGAGGGAAAATATCACAATGAGGTTAGAGGGAAACAGGGTAAGATCCTGCAGGGGCTTATGGAGTTTTTCCATTCTACCTGTTGGTATGTGATCTTGAGAAAGTTTCCTAATCACTCATCTGTAAAACGGGGGACAGACCCAACCTGACAAGGCTTCAGTAAGGATGAAAACCTGCTTTGTAAAAAAGTAGCTTTACAAAAACAAAACGATTATGAGGGCTTGGTATCTGATAACTCAATTTACTCACTTGAACGTGATAGACTGATTGGGCAGGAGCCCAGATGGGCGCCTCGTTCACTCCAAAAGCCTTTCTGTGTTGGGGCAGGAGGCAAGTGTGCCCTGTCCCCTCAACCCTGGCCCTGACGGTCATGCCTGTTCAGAATCTTCCCTGGGCTCAACCAGAGGTGGCATTTCCTCCAATAGTCTGTCTAGCTTCTGGAAGTTGTCCTTATTTCTGGGTGTGCTGTCGCTTCCATTTACTCTTGTGATTTCTCTGACTTAATAAATTCCAGCTCCATTTTGTTGATTTTTAAAAAGTAAGTTTGGGTAAAAAACAAGGATCTGCTGTATAGCACAGGGAACTATATTCAATATCTTATAATAAACTATAATGGAAAATAATCTGAAAAAAGAATGTACATATATATTCTATATATTCAGATATATATATCTGAATCACTTTGCTGTACACCTGGAACTAACACAACGTTGTAAATTAACTATACTTTAATAAAAAATGGTTAAAAAAGTAAGTTTGGGAACAGCACCCTGTGGTTAGACAAGCATGCGTTTTTTATAACTCAGTATATCCATATTAATGGAATCTTTGGACACTGAGGAATCAACATGACATTTGGTGGTGGCGTCACGGAACAGGAACCTAGAATTTATTTAAATTTTATATATCAAGTACCACATGGTACACAAGTGGTCAGTGGAAATTTTTTGATGAAATGGGGATCTGTCTGCTCATCACTCTCTCCTCTCTTCATTGTCTCTCTTTTTAAAGGCTGGGTAAATACACACATGCTGAATTTCTACATTGAACCTGATTATCTACCCTGAAGATCCTGTCAACTTTACGAGAGTTTATATAACACCTCTCTTCTCATGAACAGGTGCATCCTCACATAAGTGCTTCTTCTTCTTGATTCCATATGTGTTTATTAAAATTTAGCCAGGAAGGAGATTTCTCTGCCTTAATGATGAAAGAAGCATAGGAAAAAAATCTTTGGGCTAAGAGTCAGGGGCCCTGAGACCTAATGTTGCCTTAGCCATTTGCTAGCTCTGTGACACTGCATGGGATGGATTTGACAGCAAGTAGCAGAAAACTCTACATGTGGCACCTTACACAAAGAGAAACTTTTTTTTTTTTTTACATAACAAGAAGGCTAAAAGGAGGAAGTTACTGGATTGATTCAGCTGCCAGCTGAATGATGTCTTCCAGGTACCCTGTGTCTTTCCCTTCCACAATCCTTGGCATGTGGGCCTTTTACCCTCATGCCTGTGGCTTTATTGTCACAAGATGCCCACCCCAGCTCCAGACTACGCAGAATAAACAGGGAAGGATGATACATCCATAGCTGGCTAACATTCCCAAGAAAGCAGATTTCCAAGAAACCCTCCCATTAGATGCCACTGGTTGGAACTGTCAGATAGCTACTTACAGCTGCAAGGGAGACTGGGAAAATATTTAGATGTTTCACCTCGTAAAGTGGCAAGTAGCAAGGGATGAGGGGGCTGGAAATGCCTAGAGGATTAGTCAAGGGGCAGCATCTGCCCTGGTGTCCTTGGACAAGTTATATCATTTTGGAATCAGTTTCCTCAGCTATAAAATGAGGTGGTTTAACCAGGATCTAGATGGCCTCTGGAGCTCCTTGTAGTTCAAAAGTAGGAATTCTCAAACTTTAATGTGCATACAAATCACCTGGAGATCTTGTTAAAATTCAGGTTCCAGGGGTGGGGCTGGGATGGGGGTAGGGTGCCTGAGAGTCTGCATTTCTAACAGGCTCTCTCTCAGGTGATGGTGATGCTGCTGGACCACACTTTGATTTGCAAGGTTCTATGAGTCCTTAGATATCTACCTCTCTGCTTTTCTCAGTAGACAAGCCAGCTTAAGGCAAAGACCATACAAATCCCTTAAGTTGCCTAGAATGACTGAATTCTCAGAACTGTGTATGCACATTCCTCCTGTTTTTTCGGCATTTCTAGGCACAGAAGAAGTATAAGAGCTAGAGTCTCAGTCTTAAGGGCAGTATACCTAGTTCGAATAGAGACTAGGACAGAAGAAACAACTTTTCTAATTGAACTCTCACAACCCTGTGAGGCCAGCCTCATCGCTCTCATCTCACACATGAGGAATCCGAGAATCAGAGACTCAGGGTAAATCACTTTCTTAAGGCTGTGCAGCTGGATTAGATTCTAACCCAGGTCTCTGACTGCGAGGTCCATGTTTTCCATTTCACCATGCTGATTCCTGCAGAGGCCCACGTGTGAGAGACAACAAGGGCAAATACAAGAGAGCCCCCAGCTTAGTGATGATTAGCTTGGTACAAACCTGTCCATGCTGATTAGTCTCCATTTGTCCCTCCAGATCCATTCTCCACCCTCTGCATTCCCTGGGAGACTGACTTCTGCCTGGCCACTGGCCTCCAGTTGGGACTGGCCAGTGGAATCACCCCCAAGAGACTGGAGTGTGGGAGTGATGGAGGTTGAGACTTTTTTGCGGTACGCGGGTCTCTCACCATTGTGGCCTCTCCCGTTGCGGAGCGCAGGCTCCGGACGCGCAGACTCCGGACGCGCAGGCTCCGGATGCGCAGGCTCAGGACGCGCAGACTCCGGACGCGCAGGCTCAGCGGCCATGGCTCACGGGCCCAGCCGCTCCGCGGCATGTGGGATCTTCCCGGACCAGGGCACGAACCCGTGTCCCCTGCACTGGCAGGCCGACTCTCAACCACTGCGCCACCAGGGAAGCCCTCTTTCTCAGCTTTAAAGCCACGACTTGGGTGCCCACTTCTATGCCTCTCACTGGTTCACAGTAAGTGTTCCCCTCCCCGTGCCCTCGGGCCTAGGGGAGAACTGCTTCCTCTCTTGATGGTGCTTGAGTGCCTCACTGTCCATTTGTGTTTCCCCTCACCCTGCCCACCTCTCTGTAAACAGTCCCTTGATTGCCTTTGTGAGGTGCTGCCTGTTTTCTGATGACACCGTGATTCACTGACTCATTTCCCCCAAATTTCCAGGTAGTGGTAGATACTGTCAAATACTACAGATGGTAGCAGGAGATTTGGGAGTCTGCAAAAGGCAGACCTTGGGGAGAAGGTAGGGCTTCACCTGGGTTCTGACAGGTGGGGAGGATTTGCAGAGACAATGGAGACAGGATATTTGAGAAGAGCATCAGGCAAAGGCAAGGATTAAAAGGGCACGGGATCTGCCTGCGTTGGAGGATCAATAGTAAAGTGAGTTGCCTGGGGTGAAACCAGATAAGGGTGGGTTATAGCAATAATGCCAAGGTATGTGTCACTGTGTTCAAAGTGCTTTACTGGAACTCACTCATCTTCAGTAGCCCTGGGGTTAGCCTTGTTTTTAGAGGGGAGGAGGAAATGGGGCACAGAGAGGTTAAGAACTAGTCCCAGGTCACCCAGCTCCAGGATTTGACCCTTGGTGGTCTGGCTGTGAGCCTGCCCTTGGAAGCACCATGCTGCTGGGGCACAGACACCATTGAGTGTTTTGCGGCAGGGATGAAATCCGAAGGAAGCAGTGTCTAGGAGAGGGGGGCAGGGCGTACAGAGCAGAAGGTGTTCTGGAGGGCAGAAGGTGTTCTGAGGGATCTGCTGGGCTGTCCCCTCCCTGCTCTTGGCAGAGCCTTCAGTTTGGTGTCCTCCCCTCTCTCTTGATGTGTCCGGGAAACTGGCTCTGCGTCACGTGTCGTAGTCAATGGTTGATGGTTTTCATCCTGCCTTTTTCTGGATGTGATGACAGAAGTCGGCTTCTCCTTTTCATGTGCCCCAGGTCAAAATTCCTGTTCCTTTACCTCGGTGGCAGGGAAATGGGAAGGGCCTGGAGGAAGAGGATGCCCCAGTACTGGCAGAGCCCATGTGTCTGCTTTGTGGGGATTTAGAGGCAGCCCATTAGGTATTAGCATAATCGCTTTTGTTTTTAATCCGCTCGGCAATGAATTTCTTTAGCAGCCAAAATAGCTCCAATTGGCCAGTTTGTTCCCTTTCTAGTTTCCATGTGGAAAAGTAGATTTAACCCAAGTCTAATTTTCTTTGTCTGTAAAATGGTGGCAGTTAACACCCACCTGCCGCGTCACGTGAGTGCACGGAAGGGCACATCGCAGAGGCTACCCCAAGGGTGCAGTTCACAGATATTGGTGGTAAGTTCTCTCTTCTCCTAACCCACCTCCCTCGCTTCCATTTAAATTCATTATGAAACGATAATAAGGGTGTTGGAGGGTAGTCTTTCTCCCTTCCTTCCATCCCCTCCTTCCTTGACACTTCTTATTGGTGAAAACTTTCAAACATACCTAAAAATAAGGAGATAGCAAAATGTACCTTCCTCATCATCTAAATTTAACAATGTTCAATGGCTTGCCACATGTGCTTATCTAGTTCATCTTTGCTAAAGTATTTTAAAAACAATCTCAAGTGGCATAAACTTCACTTCAAGTATCTAAAAATATGCATTTCTAAAAAAAAGAATATTTTCTTGACACAATGCCATTAATACACCTAACAAAATGAACAATAATCCTTTAATAGCAAGTCATATCCAGACTATTCAGATATCTCCAATTGTTTTTCTTTTTTTTAGTTTTTAAAGAAAATTGTTATCTATTTATTTATTTGTGGCTGCATTGGGTCTTCATTGCTGCACACGGGCTTTCTCTAGTTGCGGCGAGCAGGGACAACTCTTTGTTGCGGTGCATGGGCTTCTCTGCGGTGGCTTCTCTTGTTGCGGAGCATGGGCTCTAGGTTCGCAGACTTCAGTAGTTACAGCACGCGGGCTCAGTAGTTGTGGCTCGAAGGCTCTAGAACACAGCCTCAGTAGTTGTGGTGCATGGGCTTAGTTGCTCCTCAGCATGTGGGATCTTCCAGGACCAGGGATTGAACCGGTGTCCCCTGCATTGGTAGGCGGATTCTTAACCACTGCACCACCAGGGGAGTCCCTCTCCAACTGTCTTGTTGTAGTTGAATTGATTGAATCAAGGTCCCAACAGGGTGGGGCATATAGGAAAGAGCAATCAGCGACACAGGGCCCTGTTTACAGTTCTGAGAGTTTAGGGATTTCTTTGCCTTTTGCAAAGCATGACTCAGCATTGCCAATAAAGTGCACCCTAATATTTGTGGTTTTGACTGTCTGGAAGCAACTGCAGATGTCCATGGCATTTAGCAATGTCTGTCCAGGCACAAAGGTGAATCCTAGGCACTTGCAGGGCTGTGCCTGGAGGGAACGGTCCAGCAAGAGAGTGTGCCCAGCTGGGAGCTGGCACTGGAATTTTTCAGTGAGGCTTTTTTGTTCTCTTTTCTGGTTCTTTCCTGATTTGGGATTTCACAGATTGGTACAATTGAAAAAAGACTGGAGTCATACATAGAATTATTGATTTTTTTTATTTTGCCAAGTAAGGACATTAAAAATGATCTCCTATCACCAGTATTTCATAAAAGGAAGGGCATTTTAATACTAAAATGGCAGGACTGATATTATCTCAGAATAAAGGGGCGTCTTCTCTGGGAAATGATAGCTGGCCACCTGATGTTCAGGTATATATACATATATATGTATATGTATATTCCATGGTTCTGGTTTCCTCATTTTGCCATGAACTGGTAAGCATTTTGTCATAGTTTGGTATTTGGGAAACATTCTTCTACTTAAAATTGCTTGGGTAGTAAAAACTTATAAAGTGATAAAAATGTCATTCTTTTTTGAAAAATAGTCATTGAGTGGGAGATGAAACTTCCGTAAATGTTGAATACAAACTTAGCTTGCTATATGGGGTAGCACAGGAGAGATGCCACTTTTCTGAGCTGTGATTTTGGGAGCACGTTGGAGTCAGGTGTGAACTTTTCCATACTCTTCTTTTTTTTTTTTGTGGTACGCGGGCCTCTCACTGTTGTGGCCTCTCCCATTGCGGAGCACAGTCTCTGGACACACAGGCTCAGCGGCCATGGCTCACGGGCCTATCCGCTCCGCGGCATGTGGGATCTTCCCGGACCGGGGCCCGAACCTGTGTCCCCTGCATCGGCAGGCGGACTCGCAACCACTGCACCACCAGGGAAGCCCTCCATACTCTTCTATAGGTCTGGGGTGGGATCAAGGGCTGCCAAGAATTATTTTCTTAAATCATTAGACTTCTTCCTTTTAGCTCACAAGCATTATTGTTGATCTTGCTCCCATTTTCCAAACCCACATCCCCATCCTCGTCCTGAACCACACACCCCTTATCCATTGTGTGAGGCTACAGCCATTGTACACACGCCTGAACCTCTCCCACAGCCTAACACCCGTGCTCAGGGCGTGACACGCCTGTGTGTATATCTCAGCTACTCTGCTCTGCTGCGCTTCAGACCAGTAATTCAACTCAGAGCTCCTACTTGGCTCCCTCAGTCTGGCTTCCCCACTGCACAGAGTGGAGAAATTGCTCCTGCCGGAACCTGAGGTTCTCCCCGACACACCCATCCCCCCATACCCACCCCATCACCTAGTCCTGAAGCATTTACTTCCAAATATATTCCCAGTCAATTTACTTATGCCACGGCTACTGCTACCACCTCAGTCTCGGTCACTGTTACCTCTTGTCTGGGGTATTGCAACAGTTCCTCTTAATCCCCATCTCTACTCTAATCCCATCAATCCATTCTTCACGCAGTAGCCGGTATGACGTTCTTAAAATGGAAATTGTGTCGTGATGCACCACCTGTTCAAAACTCTGAGGACATTTGGGAAAAAATGAGAACAGAAATCCCTAACAGTAGCTACAAGGCCCTGGTGGTTTACCCATTACCCAACTCTAACCTCATCTCAAACGACTTTCCTCTCCATTTCCCATCCTTGTCCTGAACCACACACATTTTGACTGGTACATGCTGGACTTGGATTGCCTTGAACACTCAAGGCCTTTTCCTGCTTCAGGGTAGGGAACACATGGTGTTTCTTCTACTTGGAAAGTCCCCCACAACTTCCCCACTCCCTGCTGTTCCCCCTCTGCAACTGTGCCTCCTGAGGACAGACCCTTGACTCTTCCTCTCAGTAATGAAGAGCCACCATCTAGCATAGTCCTAGGCAGGGAGCGCTTGGTAAATCTCTGCTGACTGAGTGAATGACTATTCCAAGTAATATCAAAATTCTTCCCTCCCTATAAAAGTACAGAAAGGAGATGCTGAAACTATTTTAAAAAGAAAAAGAAGGCCATATTTTTGCTATATCGGCCAAATTGGTATTTGGCCTTGAGGATTCAAGCCAGTATTTATTTTTATAGTTATAATAATGGACCTTTCTGTAAAATAAAGTAAACCACATTTTAAATGTTTGCTAAGGTCAACTCCCAAATTTTTTGGCATTCCCCAAATTGCCAAGGTTCCTGTAAAACTCCTGTAAATGATGACCCCTCTGTGTTTAATAGGGTGCTAAATCTGTCCTTTTCTGAGGGACAGAGACCTATAATATATCCATTTAAAAAAACAAAGTGCCTTACTAGTGCTGGTTATTAAAAAGGCTAAAATCAAATATAGTTAAAATGGCCCATAACTTAGGTTCACACTTTTATTGCATTTTTAAAAGAGAATACAAAACAGAAGTAGAGTCATGGATGTAGAAAACAAACTTATAGTTACCAGATGATAAGGAGGGGAAGGGATAAATTGGGAGGTTGGGATTGACATATGCACACTACTATATATAAAGTAGATAACTAATAAGAACCTGCTGTATAGCACAGGGGACTCTACTCAATACTCTGTAACGGTCTATATGGGCTATATGCACACTACTATATATAAAGTAGATAACTAATAAGAACCTGCTGTATAGCACAGGGGACTCTACTCAATACTCTGTAACGGTCTATATGGGAAAAGAATCTAAAAACAAAAAGAGTGGATATATGTATACGTATAACTGATTCACTTTGTTATTCACCTGAAAATAACACAACATTGTAAATCAACTATACTCCAATAAAAATTAAAAAAAGAGTAGACAACATATTTGTAGAACCATTTTCTAGAATATTTTTCAGTAAATTATATAATTTTCTTTTGTTTATCAGAAATGAGATGTCTTCTGAGAACTGTCATTCCACGTTGGACTTCCTTTTCTAATTCCGTTCTAATGCTTTGTCTGAGTGACTCACCTTTAGCACTATATCTTGTTTGCTGATTATTTCTACTTTCCAATTCAGAGTTTTACTCTATGCTACTTTAGTCCCTACTTTTATTTTGTGGGTATGATTTATCTCTTCAGCTATACTATGAGCTTATTGTGCCCCAAATCTCAGGGGCTTTATTTCCTACTCTGCCCGCACGTCAAGTGTGGGTCAGCAGGGGGCTTCGGATCATGTGGGTCATGTGTCTCTCAGGGACCCAGGCTCATGAAAGGCTTCATCTTGACACCTGCTTCCCAGATGAAAACGGCAGTGGGCAGAAAACAGGACGAACCACACTGCTGGCTTTTAAAGCTTCTGCCAGGATACAGGGCATATCATTCCATAAGCGTGTCGATGGCTAAAGCAAGTCACATGACCATGCCTAACTTCAAAAGGGGTGGGCAAGTGAAACCCTGCTGTGTACCTTGGAAGAGGAGAGTCAGGGACACCAGAGGAATTGCACTACTAAGTCACACTCGCTGCCTGCAGGGCCCTGCTCAGTTCCAGGCTCATGGTGGGAATTCCGTCATACATGCTTGACTGAAATTTGGAAACACCTGAAGGAATATATGTGGGTACAGGTAAAGGAGAAGGCAGTTGCTGGTTGAAAATGAAGAAAGTATTGCTTCAGTGTATTTGCTCTCTCCTAGTTTCAACTTCCCTCCTAAAACCTGGAAATAGGAAAAGCCCTGGAGAATATCTCAAAATAAAGGACCCAAGTGAATACCTGTCTTTATGCAGCCAAGAGCCATGCACTGGCGAATGATCTGGTCTTCCTCCTGACCTTGTATATATTTCCGCCAATGATTTGAAGGACTGCAGATGCTGACACACAGAAAACACTTGCTGACAAGATGAACCTGGGAGGGGAGTGAGTGATTTGGGTGAGAGAATTATGATCCAAAGCTGAAATCATGGGCTGCAATAATGGGTTCATTCTAAGGGATCCTTGTGTGATGTTTGGGTCTAAAGACCAATTACATAACTACAGGATGGCAGAGCTTTGAACAACAGTACGTGTGAAAACTCTCCAAGGCGTTTTGTTGACGTGAATCATACTGTTTTTCAAGAGTGGGATGTGGTGGCCAAATGAGCCAAGGGAATGTCAGTTTGTCGGCATGGAATCCGACAGGGACTCTGCTCAGGCAGAGTGTGGAGGCTTGAGCTCAGTTTGGAACGTCACCATCTGAGGGACCTGGACAGATGAGCTTGCCCAGAGGAGAGTAATGGGGTCACCAATGGAACAGGAACACTCAAGGGGTGGATGGAGGAACTGGGTCAATTTAAACTAGAGAATAGAAAGACTGGACTGGGGAAGTATAGGATGGGAAGAGGCAGTCTTCGAATACTCAGAGGGCTACCAGATAGAAGAGGGAACAAACTTTGTTTTGCTGCAGAAGGCAGAGTAAGGATAGGTTATAGAGACACTGATTTGACTCATGATTGGGAATAGAACCCTGTGAAAGTTAAGTCTCTTGTAGGTTCCGTCCTCGAGGGGATCTTTGGATCCAAAGAGGTGAGTGAACAACTATCCCAGTTTGCCTAAGACTGAGGTTTTCAGTGTTAAAATCAGAAAAATCCCAGGCAACCTGGTTAAAGGGGTCACCCTACCAAAGAGGATCACCCTTAATGTCATCTCAGGTCTCTGGCAACTTAGAGATTTTGTGATTTCTGAAATAGATACTATGTTGATTTTCCCAGAAGAATTTCAGGCAAAGCAATGATTCTTATACAGTATTTTTGGTTTCTAATCCCTGCTTAACTTAATCACGTAGGACTTTTGCATGCTCGCTGAACAATTGTCCCACACTTGTGTTTAAGATATAATCATTGCTGCTAGGTTCATGCCCTAAAATTGTATCACATGATCAGCTGAATATTTCCCTGCAAGTTCAAGGTCATTCACTACACAAATGAGCATTTTAGAAACAAACAGCTGCACCTTTCTTAAGAAATCACAATGGATAATTTCTTGATTGTTTGAATTGCTGTTATTCTTAGAAAAAGCACGAAGGAGGTGAATAGCAGTACAGGAAGTTAAATAGTTCCATCATAATGAAATTTTACGTATATTATGCACAATGAAAGAGCTGTGTGTGTTCAACACATCCATGTAGAAGCTTTATTCTTTTAATCAGTTATTGTGTTTGTGATTCTAGAATAAGCTTATGAAATCAAATTGCAAACTTGCAGGTTTATTTATTCTTTGGGGTTCAATGTTTGTGCCTTCAGGACCAAGACCTCTACCAAGAGGTTGTGTAGTTTTCTCGCGGCATGCTTCTTGATGATGTACTCCCGGCCCATTCTGTTTAACTTCAATGAAACCATAAGAGATAGTTACCGAGGTCAGCCAACTTTCCTAAGCCTTTTCCCTTTTAACTCACTTGGTAGAGCTCTGTAAATAGAACCCTTTGAGAAGAGAAGAGTAACTGGTGAATGGGCTCTATTTTTGTCTGTTTGGTGATTTATGGAGAAGAGAAGGAGTCCTTTCAAGTTCCTGGCTTTGCACCCAATCCCAAGAATAGAAATCCATGGAGGTGGGAGAATCATGGAAAGACTCTTCATGTGGTTTAAGGGAAATGGCAACTGAAAAAAGTTCTGAGTGAGAGGAGAGTAGTGGGAGACCAGCTGCTCATTGAAACCCCTCCACCCTATGTTCCCTTCTGCTTTGGTTTGGCATCCAGTCTTCTGGGAATTTTCCTTGAGTGTGCACCTGACTCTTCTCACTGTCTCTTGAATAGACATCACCCTCTGTTCTTAGATCTGTGCTGTTCATTGTAGGTTTTGGTGATAGACTTACTACAGGGCCAGGAAAAAATCTTCTCTCTTGGTACTCATTTTTTCCTGGATTCACATCCTTGTTTCACACTCTTTATGTTGAGGGAAGGTGAATTTCTTCTCATCATTTCCCTGGATTGGGGTGGAGATGACACCTGGTTGTAGAATGCAAACCATCTCTCAAGACTGGTAACCGGAAGTGCGAGAAGTTGAAAAAGAGGATTGAGAAATAATCTGTGACGTAAAAGAATATGAGGGAGAATTCTGAGTGTTGGGTCTGAAAACAAGATGGTGAGGATGCTGTGGATGAAGTAATTCAGTATCAGTGGGTAAGAGAAGTCGAGAAGGATGGTGGTGTATCTCCTGCGGCAGACCCTTCCGTAGACCCCTTGTGGTGGGCTGTCACTAGCCACCTATTTGTGATCCTAATGTCTCTTGCTGTACTGGATATAACGGGATCTCAGATTTACTGTGATTGCACTTTTCAAAGAACGGTGTTTTAAATTTACAAAGTTATTATGAAAGGTAATGGATTGAATTCATACCACCCATTAAGAAATTCTCTTTCACAAATATGCAGGGCATCATGGAGCGCAGTTCTCTCCATGCCCAACTGCTTTCCATATCTGCGGTGTTTTCCTATAGGCTGCCCGGTCAGCATGATGCTTACACGCCACCTGTCCTGTCACCTTTAATCCATCCCATGCCTGAATTGCACTGTCATATTATAAATCCACCCAAGGGTTCTTGTTTTATTCAAACTGGTATCAAAGCAGAATTATCCATAGACAGCCAAGCTGTTTTTCCTTTACTCCACTTGCTTTCAAAAAGCTTTATAAAATAATAACATGCATAGTTTACGTTTATAAATTTAATTATTCTAGGAGAAACAGTCTCCAGGTTATTGTTTGGCTTGTAACATTTTCCCTCACAACATCATCAGATGCCTGAAATAAACAGCTAACAGCAGCACACCCTTTTATTTCCTGCGTGATTTTGTCTGTGTTCCCTATATGATTCTCAAGCACTTAAAACAAGTTCATGCTCCATCTGACCTTTTCATTAAACCCACAAAACCACTGCAGGTGGAGTTTTCTCTTGTACACTGAAATTTCAAATGAGATGTTAGGTCCCATATCTGAGGTAGTCAACACAACCATGATGCTTCCTTTTTTAAAAAATGCCTGCACGCTGCACAAAGATAGGCCTCTCATCTCATTTGTATTTATCATTACATACAAAGGTTTTACTAGAGACAATAAGGTTTGCTTAACCCTATCTCTTTGGTTCAGAGAATGTGTGTGTGTGGATTTTAACATAAAGAGAAAAAGTAGCATCGAGAAAAGAAATTTTTCACCAAAATCATTTGGAAGGTAATAAGCTGGTATCATTCCTTAACATAAAGCCAAACTACTCTGATGTGCTATGTTCCTATCACATCCTAGGTTGGCTGTGTTGTAAACTGGGTTTATGGTGTACTGATTCATTATCACTGTTAGGCCCTTATAGCAAAATCATTCTTCTGATAATTAGCATTCTCTCTATATGTTTGTGGATTACAACTTTAACCCTGAACGTATTTCTCTTCAGATGAATTACTTTTGGGTTCACAGAAGAATTTCTTTGGTTATGTATATTAAAATCTGTCCTGCCTTCACTTTTCTTTTTCAGCAGCAAATACTTACTGAGCTTCCTAGTACACATACGAGGCAGTGGGAGGGAGGGGACCCCTGTCTCCAAGGAACTTATCATGTAGTGGGAGAATGTAAAACACACGATTTGTGGTGTGCTCATTAAATTTCCACATGAGTTCATATATGAATTAAAAGCATGAATATGAGATTATTATTGGATAAAAAGAGGCATTTTTAAACCTCTCAGTGAAATGTTTCTGCCTCCTGTGAACAAGGACAAAAACATATGTTGCTGATTAATAGGCTAAAGGGATGCATATATTTAGTTAGGTTGAGGTCATATGAAGAGTTAGGTGGTGCATATCCCTTGTACAAACACACGTGTGTGCACGTGTGTGTGCACACACACACTTATTTAGACCAGTGGCTTTCAAATATATTTTATCTCCTAAAGTAGTAAAAACTGGCTGAAGGGGGTAAGAGGCAGGAGTCTTACCCATTTACCTCTTTATGCCACCTCCTGTCTACATGCAGTAGCCTCAGAGCTTAAACTAAAAAGCCCTGGTTCGGATTGTTCGATATCCAAATATTTATCTTAAAACATTAAATTACTACAACTGTGATTGATTTACAGAAAGATGATTCAGTACACAGCCTTGAAATAGTCCTACGGGTTGATTGCCATGTTGCTTAAGTAATCTTGTTTCTAATGTATTTGCTTTTCCTCCCTAATTCATGCCTTCCACTTCATTCAGCCTATTTGGTCTTTGAATTCTGCTGTCTCTGACAATCGATGTTTTGGGAGACAGCAGTGATGATGCTTTAATCCCTGGATATCTATCAACATCTATTGTAAACTACTTTTATCTCTTTGATTTTGGCCCTTTCCCCACCCATCTCTTAAACTTTTAAAAACTCTTTTTTAAACTTTCACATGGAGTCAAAAATATTTACTGTCAGACATAGGATTCTTTTGTTATTCTTTTCAAATTGCTAGCTGTTCTACAATTTATGAGAAAACTCTAGCAGAGAACTTGGCACAATGGCTAATACTTTAGCCAAATCTGATTGTAAATGGAAAGTTATAGCTACAAGATAAGTAGCTTCAGTGGAACTTGGAAGTGGAGAAGAAAGAGTGGTCCAAATTTGTGAAGGGAGTGAAGGTAGAATTGTCGTATTTTAAATGTATTTCATTATAAAATACTATTGTGGAAAAGTTGGAATATACAAAAAAGTAGATAAATAAAAAGAGATATAAAAATCATGTGTAGTCCTACCACATAAACAACTACTTTTACATTTTGGTTAGTCTTGATGGGGGAGTAGAAGGCATGTGACAGACTAACGTTGTCCAATAAATGTGGACCCTGGTGGAGAAAAGGGTGAGGTGTCTGTGTTAGGAGTTTGAGACTCTGGCCAAATAGATGATCAGGCAATGTGAGGTAAAGTGGGGAAGGACGTTGACTGTTGACATTTTAGTTTAGAGGATTCATGGGCTCAAGAGGATACAATGAAGGGCAATGTTAGCGGTGAAGTGGCTGGGGTTTTGAAGGCCAGGGCACTCAACCAGTGCTGAAGGGAGAAGGAGGAATCTGAGAGAAGAAGCTGATTTGGGAACAGGCTTGGATCCAGGACAGAAGTGTCTCCTCCATGGAACTTCTGTGGCCAAAAATGGGGAGATTCAAATAACTGTAAGGTAAACAATCTTATAAAAAGGCTGATCTTGGGGTTCAGACAGAACAGGCAGCTTTCTTCTCTGGTGACCCAAAGTATGGCCTAGAAGGTGGCAAGATGGTGAACTCATCTGGGGAAGAAAAGAGGACTCCAAGGAATGGTGTCTAAAATAGGACGTTCAGACTAAAAATTCAGGGAGTTGGAAGAGGGGAGTAACTATAGGGTCCCCATAATTTATCACCCAAATTGGGACACTCTTGAAGACAAATGGGTGCTGCTGTTAATAATTGTACCAGGACAACTAGTGAAATCCAGGGCTGTCACCTTAGGTACCTATTTTGTCAGTTAAGTACCCCAACCAGGTACAGTTTATAACTTTGTTATAGAAATTGTCTATAACCAAATTGGCTGTTGGACAATACATACCTAATTTATTTTCCTGATAAATAACTGTGCTTAGTTTAGGATCTCATCATTTTTCTTCTGAACTATTAAGAGAACCTCTAAACTGCCTTTCCATTCTCCAAACTGATATGTAAGCCATTACCAGAGGGATATTTCTAAATCATTAGTCATGTCTTGTTCCACTCTGCTTAAAATTCTATGCTGTGCATGGTCCTTGAGATAAAGTTCAAACTTAGCATGGCATACAGTTGAGTTCATTCAGTCTCTGGTGATGTCCGGAATTCAGGAACCATGTCAGAGACTGGAGTCCTTCCTCTGACCTCTTCTCCCGCCTCATCCCTTCATGTGTGGGGAGTGATGTTTTCCAGCCTCTGTGCCTTGGTACGAACTGTTTCCTCTGCCCGGCACAACCTTCCACATGCTTGACCCGTTCTACTTTTTTTTTTCCTTTCAAAACTCAGCTTAAGTTTCACTTCTTTGTAGAATTATCTCCTGATTGTTCCCAGACTAAGAGCACTTCCTCTCTGTTCTCTCTCTCCACTCAAATATGTGCCAGCATATATTTTTGTTAGAATTCTATGGCACTGATTAGTAATAATTTTCTGTCTTCCTTCTCAAAAATGTATCCCTTTGAGGCCGGGGCTGTATCCTGTTTATGTTTTTCTTTTTCCCCCTCTGTATTATATCATCTAGCAAGATGACTCTTCTATATATTTTATTATTTTTTTTAAATGTGAACTTGAACCTATCTCAATATTAATCTCTGAAGGATTCCCTTTGTTATTGACTGAATGTTTGTGACCCTCCAAAATTCATATGTTGAAGCCCTAACGCTCATGTGATGGTGTTTGGAGATGGGGCCTTTGGGAGGTAATCACGATTAGATGAAGCCATAACGGTTGCGCCTCTATGATGGATTAGTGCTTTTATAAGAAGAGACACCAGAGGGCTGGTCTCCTCCATGAGCACTCACCAAGGAAAGGCCATGTGAGCATCAGGGAGAAGGTGACTGTCTGAAAGCTGGGGAGAGTCCTCAGCAGAACTCAACCATGCTGACACCCTGATCTCACTCCTCAGCCTCCAGAACCGTGAGAAAATTAATTTCTATTGTTTAAACAACCTGGTCTATGGTATTTTGTTATGGAAACTGAGCAGACTAATACACCTTCAGAGGAAGAATTGCTGGATTATCATTTTGTTTACTGTCTCACTGTAGGAAACATTTCTTTTAGTTTCATGATAACTCAACATTTAAAAACTTTTTTTTCCTTGATTAAAAAAGTAATATATGCGCAATGTGCAAGATTTAGAACATACACACACACATACACACACACAAACACACACCCCACAAAGGAAAAATCACCTAGAATCCAGCACACAGAGAGAATAATTGTTAATATTTTGGGGTTTCATGAAACTCCTAGAGGAAAGCATAGGAACAAAGTCCCTGACATGGGTCTTGGTAATGATTTTTAGGGTATGATACCTAAAGAACAAGCAACAAAAATAAAAAATAAACAGGGGCAACTACCTCAAACTAAAAAGCTTCTGCACAGCAAAAGAAACCATTGACACAGTGAAAAGGCAACCTACAGAATGGAAAAAAATATGCAAACCATATATCTGATAAGGGATTTATATCCAAAACATATAAAGAAATCATAAAATTCAATAGCAGAAACCCAAATAATCCAATTAAAAATGGGCAAAGGACCTGAATAGACATTTTTCCAAAAAAGGTACATGAAAGGCCAACAGGTACATGAAAAGATGCTCAACATCACTAGTCATTAGGGAAATGCAAATTGATACCACACTGAGATATATCTCACATCTGTTAGAACCGCCGTCATCAAAAAGACGAGAGATAAATGCTGGCAAGGATGTGGAGAAAAAGGAAGACTTGTGCACTGCTGGTGATATTGTAAATTTTTGCAGCCACTATGGAAAACAGTATGGAAGATCCTCAAAAGCTTAAAAATAGAACTACCATATAATTCAGCAATTCCACTTCTGAGAATATATCCAAAGGTAACCAAAAGACTAATGTGAAGCGATATCTGCACCCCAATGTTCATTCCATCATTATTTACAATAGCCAAGACATGGAAACAACCTAAGTGTCCATCAATGGATGAATAAAGAAGTTGTGATACATCTATATCTATATCTATATATCTATAATGGAATATTATTAACCAATGAGAAATGAGGAAATCCTACCATTTGCAACAACATGGGTAGGACTTGAAGGCGTTATGCTCAGTAAATTAGGTCAGACAAACACAAATACTGTATGATCTCACATGTGGAATCTAAAACAACAATAAGAATCAAACTCATAGAAAAAAAGGTCAGACTGTGGTTACTAGAGGCGAGGGGGTAGGGTTGGGGAGGGGGAATTGGAGAAGGTGGTCAAAAAGTACAAACTTCCTGTTATAAAATAAATACTAGGGATGTAATGTACAGCTTGATGACTACAGCTAACACTTGTATGATACGTAGGAAAGCTGTTAAGAGTAAATCCCAAGATTCTCATCACAAGGAGAAGTCTTTTCCTTTATTCTTCTTTCTTTTCTTTTTATTGTAGCTAGATGAGAAGATGGGTGTTAGGTGAACCTACTGTGGTAATCCTTTCACAATATAAGTAAACCAAACCATTGTGCTGCATGCTTTAAACTTATACAGTGCAGTATATCAATTATTTCTCAGCAAAACTGGAAAAAAATGTTGGCATTTGGTTTTCTAACATTACACACAACATATAATATATATGTATACACTCATATACATATTCCACAAAAATGAGATCATACTCTGTATGATTTTAGAGACTGCTTTTAATACATAGTGCACAATTTCCTATAACTAATTATTCTTCTGCAACATTACTTTGGCTACATAATTTTCAGATAAATATGTAGCTCAACTTTAGAAATAATTCTTGGTGTATATTCTTCTCAGAAGTGGTTAGAATTTTATTAGTTTACTAGTTTCCCCAATCCAATGGTTTTTTTACTCCCACAAAGTTGAGTTTCCTCTGGCTTAAGCCTGGCAATTTCTAGCAAGGGTATTATGGAGAATCTTAAAAATAATTTGTTCATTCATTGATTTATACACTGCATAGTAGTACTATGTTTGTATTTCTGGAGAAAAATTCAGCAGTATGTAGCAAGAATCCTAAAAATACACATGACCTTTGTTCCAGGTATTGTACTTTTAGAAATTTATTATAAGGCAATAATCATACAGAAAATTTATAATCATTGCAGCATAGAGAGTGAAAGAATGGATGTGACATAAACCACCACCAGTGGAGCAATAGTTGAAATAATTGTGGTCCATCCATACAATGGAATATTTTTCAGCCATTAAAAGCACTGTTTTCAAAGAGTATTTAAGGATGTGGCAACTGTTTAGAATAGAATAAGTAAAAAAAAGTTACAAAATTATGTGTACGATATGTGATCCAAGTTTTGCACAAAACCAAGTCTATTCTTAGAAAGTAAGACAAAACACCAAAATAGTGATAGAGTTTTCTCTAATACCTGGATTCCTGCTAATTTTTAAGTTTTTCCTTTATCCTTCTCTGAATTTTCCAGAGTATCTATGGAAAACATGTATTCCTTTCAAAATTAAAAATGTTTTATGTGATTAAAAAACGTTCAGGATATTTTATTGATCTCCAAGAAATGGAGCACCTTGTATTAGAATCATTGTTTCATTTTGGTCAAATGAAATGCTTCAAAAACAAATTGAGGACTCACCTTTATGGGAATACCACAAAGCTTCTGGAGTGCTTTTTTTTTTTTTTTTTTTTTTTGGTGGTACGCGGGCATCTCACTGCTGTGGCCTCTCCCATTGCGGAGCACAGGCTCCAGACGCGCAGGCTCAGCGGCCATGGCTCACGGGCCCAGCCGCTCCGTGGCATGTGGGATCTTCCCGGACCGGGGCACGAACTCGTGTCCCCTGCATCGGCAGGCGGACTCTCAACCACTGCGCCACCAGGGAAGCCCTGGAGTGCTTTTGATGAAGGGAAGAACACTAAGGAACCAGGGGAGCACTATATATATTAAGTATATTACTATATATATTTATATACTACACACTTGTTCTTCAAGATCCAGCTTAAATGTCACTCTCCTGGGAAGTTTCCGCCACACCCTACCCCAGCACCACAAACACAAATCCAGTCTAGCCACTGATCATGCTGCGTTGCAATGATCTTTCTTTTCCTTCCTACATTGTTCAGGGTACCTGATCTATAGCACTCAGTAAAACGTTGAATGCATAAATGCAGAAATGAATGACTCATCGAATGCCAGTATTACTCAGTCTCTCTCTGAAACTCCAATACCTGAGCAAACCAAAGTTGGTATGTTGGACTTGGCGGAGTGATATCAGCTCTGCCCGGGAGAGAAGCAACTCAAGTTAGGATATGGGATGGATGGTGTCATTGCAATCTCAGTGAATATTTTTCATTCGTTCCCCTTATCTTTGCTCTCCCTAGCTCTTGCATTACCTGTATTAGCCTTCACCTTTCTGAAGTGAGAACTGTTCAGCAGAAAGGAGCCTGCCTGCTCTGTAGGTCAGCTTCCTGCATTATTTGGTCCTGAGCCCTGTAGGAGAGCTGATCTGTGTTCACACACTGAACTGTCGTTTCCAAATGGGTTGGGGGAGGTTGCTGGGGTCCCTTAAAAGCCTGATAAAAGAACAGTCATATAGTGAAGACATTGGGGAGAGGGGCTATTGACCAAGGTTTTTTATGTAGCAACACAAAAAGATGGGAGTAGGGGCTAGAAGTAGGGGCCTTGCTAACAAACAAGGAGCTCTCTAGGGCTCTGACTGCTCTTCTCATGTGATCAAACAGGAGTGGATGAGCAGAGGGCTGGAGCACAGGACTCTTTCTGTTAACTTCAAATTCCATTCCTATGTTGTAGGACTGATTAATTAATAGGACATGGGTCCCATTCTGGTTCCCGATGCCATTCCCACAACTCCTGCTGGAATCAGTGGGAATGTGGGTTTATAGCTGAGGGCAGTTTGGTTTTCTTGGATGACGTGTGTGTGTGTGCACGCGTGTGTATGTGTGTGTGAAAGAGAGAGAGAGAGAGAGAGAGAGACTGAATATTAGTCTTCAAGAGAAAGGACTAAAAACATCCCTGTGTGTTTGGGAATGGCCCTTTCTTTGCTGTTATGAGTGGTTCTACTAATAGAATTAACAAGTATTCCATCTGTCATAAATCTCATTTAATATTCATGTCTGAAATAAACTGAGTTCTTGTCCTAATCTGGCTTGCTGACTGTTACTTCTCCGCCCCAGGGAAAGGATCATCCCAGAGGGATCTCTTCCAAATTGGAGAGAAGAGGGTGGAGGTAGAGAAAAATGAAAAGACTGATTCTGCCTTCCAAGGAGTTTAGTTTTTAATGCCCCTGCCCTCTAGCCCTGAATTGCTTTGTGGCAAATGGCTCATCTTGGTTTTCTGAAGCATACCACCTCCTGTTAACAAAGGCCATTCAAGGTCACCATGATTGGCCTTCATTTCTCAGAAGTCTTTCCCTCCCCAGCCAGGGCAATTCTCAACCTCTACTTTTGTTTCCTGATAAGGCTGCCTTTCTGCATGGGATTCTGAAAGACTCTTATATTTGATACTCAGTTTACAGATTATTGCCAAGAAACTATTTACATTGTCCAGACACAGAACTGAATGCTTTTTCTATTTTGTTTAGGAGCTCTTCATGAAGGGTAGCAGAGAATTCAGTTTTATGATTTTGCAAAACCAAGCTGACAGTAGATTTGTTATCAGTAAACTTGGGCAATGCAGGGCCTATAAAAGTGGTCCAGGTGAGTTGCCCCACCCCCTCTCAAGGTGAACCTTAGTGCCAAGAACTCACTCTCTTAATTAGTATAACTTGAAAATAAATTTTGTCATTTTATAGGACAAATGTCTACACCTTGTTTTTCTTCTTTAAAATTGTTTTCGATATTTTTGTTTCTTTGCTTTTTCACATTAATCTTAAAATCATATTGTCAAATTCCAATTAAAATTATTTTGGGTTTTGATTGCACTTTTATGAGTTTATAAATTAATTCGAGAAGAGTTATCCTCTGTAGGATATTAAGTTCTCCTATCACATGATATATTGCTCCATTTATTTGGTCTTCTTTCATATCTTTCAGGAAAGGTTAATAATTTTCTCCATGAAAGTCTTGTACCTATTATTCCAGTGCATAATTCAGTGCCTGGTACACGGCAGATACTCAATAAAGTTTTATTGAATGTATGTATTTTTGTTACTATCGTGACTAGAGTGAGTTCAACAAATTTTTTTTATATTAATCTCTTATCTAGGAATCTTTCTGAAGCAACTTTTTCAATTCTAATATGGTACATTTTCTCGGATTTTCTATAAATATAATATCGATAATATAGTCTGAAAGTCAGAAGTTTGTTTTTTCTTTCCAAGTCTTATGCATTTAATTTTCGTCATTGACTTATTTTACTTGATATGATCTCCAGGTCAATATTGACTAGAAATGGTGGTGGGGGAATCCGTTTCTTTTGCTGAACTTAATGGGAAATCAATCACCATAATATGTATGATTTTTACAGATGCCCTTTGTCAAATTAAGGAAGTTCCCCTTCTCTTCCTAGTTTTCTAAGTGTTTTTCCTTATTCTTGAAATCATGGATGGGTTTCCAATTTTATTAAATGCTTTAAAAATTGCTTGATTAGAAGTGCTGATATTGATAGATAGATACATAGTATCTATGTTGATTTGTTGTTCATGCTTTAGTATTTGCTATTGGCCAGAGATGCAAAATTGGGAGGGAATATAGCATAATGGTTAAGGACGCAGGCTCTGAGGTGAGACTGTTCTATTTTGAATCCTTGTTTTATCACTTCCTGACTCTCAACTTGGGCAAGTTACTTAAACTGTCTATGTTACCTTCTCTCCAAATGGAGTTAACAACAACACCTACCAAGTAGTCTATTTTTTTTGAGATATTAAATGAAATCATGAGTAAAGCTCTTAGAATAGTTCCCAGTGCTTTATGAACATCTAGTGTATCTTAACTGCTATTCTTTTTCCTATTGCTATCATTTCTTAGACTCTACTTGTGCAGTTTTGGTATCAAGATTATAATAGCCCCTACAGGGAGATCGAGAAATTTCTCTTTTATTTTATTTTCCTATATAACTTACAAAAGATTAGAATTTTATGTTTGCTGAAGCTTTTGCAATACTCATTAATAAAAATAGTCATGCCCTGGAAGTTTATATGAATATGTATTTTTGCTATTTAAAAAATTATAGTTATATGCAAACTTTTAATTTCTTTTTGAGTCAATGTTGACAAGTTTGTCTAAAAATTATAAATTTAGCTCTCAAAATTTGGGTTCATAGCATTCACTTAAGTCATTTCTTCAGTCTCTATTTCACTTGAAATGATGATCTCATTTCTACTCCTATCATTGTTTAATTTGTGCCGTCACTTTTTCTTGATCAGTCTTACCAGAAAATCATCTATTTGATTTGCCATTTCAGAAAAAACTTGGTTTTATTATTCTTTTGTATTGTTTCTTCCTTTTATTTTTATTACAACCATTCATCTACTATCTTTGAGTTTTATCCTTTTTCTAACTTCTTGAACTGAATGCTTAGCTCATCTTAGTTTTAGTATATATAGATATATATTCAAGGCTATAATTTTTCCTTTTAATGCTGCTTTAGCCACATCCTCAAATGTTGGCATGCTGTGCTAATGATTTCTATTATGAGTTCTTTGTTAACTCACACATTATTTGGAAAAATGTTTTCTTGTCATGTGTAATTGTTCCACTGTTACAAAATTATGTCTTTCTGCTGCATTTTGGGAATTCATGATTCTACATTTCCTTTAGTCAATGTTGATAGTTATAATTATTTGAATCTTCTATGTCTTACCAAAATTTTGATCAAGATAATTTATCACTTTCTAGAAGGCATACTGAAATCTCCCTCTATGATTTGTCCATTTTTTTTTTCCTTGTAATTTTGTAGTTTTTTGCTATGTATATTGAGACCATGTTGTTCAGCACAACAGAATCAGGCTTATTCTATCTTCCTGAAAAAACTGTCTTTTTCACTTAGTATGTTTAATATGAGTAAATTCTATTTGCCTTAAATTCTAATTTGTCTGATATTAATAAGGCTCTATAGCTTTCTGGCAGTTACTATTTGCCTGGCATGTCTTTTTTTCATTTGTCCATTATAAATATCATATAGTTGGAATTTTTAAAGTTCCAGTCTGATACTATGTTACAAGCAGTAGTTTTAATGGTTTTTACATTTATTACTGATACATTTGGACTTATCTCTTCTATCTAATTTTCTGTTTTTGTGTTACCTTCCATTCTCGTTGCTATTCTTTTTGTCCTTACATTTGATTTTTCTTTATTTTCCCTCTTCCTTTCCTAGTCTGGAAGTTATACATTTGAAAACAACTTTTATTAATTATTATTATTTTTCAAAGATTTTTTTAGATGTGAACCATTTTTAAAGTCTTTATTGAATTTGTTACAATATTGCTTCTGTTTTATATTTTGGTTTTTTGGCTGCAAGGCATGCGGGATCCTAGCTCCCCAACCGGGGGTCAAACCTGCATCCTCTGCATTGGAAGGCAAAGTTTTAACCACTGGACCACCAGGGAAGCCCCCTGGAAGTTATACATTTTATTTCTTTTGGTGGTAATCTTTAATTTTTTGTCATAAATACTTGACTAAGTTTAAGGTGAACATTTCCCAGTGTGAGAACCAGAACATAAATTTGCTATATTAACTATTTTTAAGTCTACAGTTAAGTAATATTAAATACATTCTTTTCTTTTTTTTTTTTTTTTTTTTTTGTGGTATGCGGGGCCTCCCTCTGTTGCGGCCTCTCCCGTTGCGGAGCACAGGCTCCGGACGCACGGGCCCAGCCGCTCCGCGGCATGTGGGCCCAGACCGGGGCGCGAACCCGGTTCCCCTGCATCGGCAGGCGGACGCGCAACCACTGCGCCACCAGGGAAGCCCCTTAAATACATTCTTAATGTTGTGCCATCATCCGTCTCCAGAACTCTTTCATCTTGTAAAACTGAAAATCTGTATCCATTAAACAATAATTCCCCCTTCCCCCTCCCCCCAGCCCCTGGCAACAACCATTCTTCTTTCTGCCTCTATGATTTTGACTACTCTAAGTACTCATGTAAGTGGAATCATGCAATGTTTGTCCTTAAGTGGCTGGCTTATTTCACTTAGCATAATGGAGAACTTCCACTTTTTAATTCAGCTCTTCTCCCATATCCATGTTGTTGGCACCTACTATTTTCTTCTACCTTGTTTTTAATTCCTTGTTAGTTATTCATATTATTATTAAGCTTTGTTTATAGTCAAGCTTATTTAGAATTAATACTATATATACTGATATTTCTGTTCATCATTACATCTTGCATCGTATTCCTTTGTTTAGCATCTAGAGAATGGAGACCCAGAGAAGGTGAGGACAGATTCAGCAGGAATGAGAGAGCTGTAGGATGAAAAGGAAAAGAGATTTAGGTCAGGAAGAGGACTTTTTCAGCTTGAGACCTTGGCGATGGAGCAGGTCTCAGTGCTCAGCACACCAATAATTATTTGTGGATCCTTCATTTCCTAGATACTTGCTATCTGGAGGAAAAGTTAGTCGCTCTGAGCTGCAGCGTAGGAGACTCAGTTCCAATTTTTTCTTCTGAAAAAAGTGGGAACAACCAGGCTTGCAGAACTATTATCCTACATAAAAAAAAATGTACATATTAGGTGCTCATCAATTTACAAAAATCTCCAAGGGTTGTGTCTAAAATCTTCATAGCCTTTGAACTTTGTCTCTTCAAGTCCTTGCCTCCATTCTCTAGATGCTTCTCTTGTGTCCTCATTCATCAGTATCCTTTTGGCTTCATTTGCCCCCTACCCAACCTGGACTCCATCAGAAATTATTTAAACAGGATTTTTGCCAGAACCTTAGAATTGCTCTCTCCCAAGCTATGGCTGGATTGTCAGTCATCAGATCTGGGAAACTCTTACCTTTTCTTCTACCTGTTCCATAGTAGTGTGGTATCTCTGCTTTTGGGCTGAGGTCTTGGTTTAGGACGCGGAGCAGATATTACAGCCACTCCCTGAGAGCAGCCCAACCTCCCCTCCCCTCAGCCGTGACTTACTTTTTCCTCAGTGAGCCAGCTACCTTTGGAGCATTCCTCCAGAGTGGTGACTGTCAGCAGCAGTGCTGTGGCTTGGCTATTGTCAGTGCCAACTGGGGTCACATCTGCTCTCCTTTTCCATATGACATATTGGCTGACTTGGTGCTTTACCAAACTGCAGCAGGCTCTGTGGGTTTCTGTCAGCATTTCTTCTTGCCTCTTGGTCTCATTTGTTTCTAGGAGGGAGTAGAACTTTGTCACTGAGTCATTGCTGGCTGTGATGCGGGAAGTCAGAACAGTTTTTAACATTTTCCTGTTAATGTGTGACCCCTACTTTACCCCCCGGAGCTCTGAGGGTGTGTTGAGGGAGAAGAGTCATAGGAAGGAATTGATTTAATGGGGATGATAGCCTGGGATGGGACATAATTCCTCTCAGCCCAGGCTTTCTGCCTACCTCACAGTAGGGAGGGGTTGGTTCTTGCCACGTTATTGGGACTTGCTTTGGTGTCAACATAAATGAGATAAATTCAGGAAATGCAAAGATGGGATTGCATTCATTCTCGTAAAAGTGCTTATCTGTGACTGGCCTACTTAGAAAAATGGAGTGGAAAAAGAAGGAAAATTTTGAGGCAGAAAAAAATAAGATAATGGAAGGTGGAAATAGAGGACCACAGTGAAAGCCCAAGCAGATGGGCTGTGTCAGCTCTAAAATGTCCCTGGACAGGATTCCTCCTGGCTCTACACTGGGTTTTCCATTCCTGCTGACATTTCCAAGTCATAAGTCAAGGGAACATATTCGAAGAGCCGTATGACTGTGTTAGAATGTGCATGTCTGGGAAAGCCTCTAGGTGGAGTAGGCTCAAAGGTGCTGGAGGTGGGAGGGCAAGGGTGGAACAGCAGGGCGGGGCATTGGACAGGGTGGCCACTGCCTGTGTAGTCCAAGATCTCTCCTTTTTAAAAGAAATTTTGGGGTTTTGGCCTGTGAAGGACAGCCAGGTGAGACAATTCTGCTGAGCAGGGGTGGGAAATTGCAACTTTGTGCTCTCTTAGATTCTAGAAGTCTGTTAGCAGATCTGCAACGGTAGATCTTTTTTATTCCCATTTTATTGTGCTTTTTAAAAACTTCACAATTAACAAAACCTTCCCCATTCTGCCCTTGGGGGATCAAATCCTTTTTCTCTCATTTGACCCACAATAATCCTGAGTACCATCTAGGTACTTTTCAGGTGAGGAAGCTGTGTATTGCCCCCAATCCTGTCCCAAATGTCAGTTTTTTCCTCAGTTTAGGACCAATCCCTGATCAACTGCTTCACATTTTCAGAGCAGTCATGGCTTCACTTTTTGCATGTCCTAACATTTGACATGGCCATTTATCTAAAGGGCTTTCTCTCTGGAGCCCTTTAAGGGCTATTCTTAATTACTTGATGCCATAGTGTTTGGGTTGTGACTATGTGGCATGCTAATCTCTAGATAGCCATAGTTTTATTTAATTTTTACATCCCTATGAAGTAGGTATCATTATTATTATTCTCATTTTATAGAGGACTGAAATGAAATTCAGAAGAGTCATGGAAGGGAGCCCCAAAGTCATGCAGTTGCAAATGTCCGAGGCGGGATTTGAACCCAAATCTGTCCTACCCCAAACCTAAGTTCCTAACCTGTCTGCTGGGAGCTCTCAATCTGGAGTCAGTGATGCTGTCCTCCCTAAATTCTGTGTAAACTTTGTGTATGTGTTTTTTTTTTCTGGGAACAGAGATCATGGCCTATATCAGATTTTCAAAGGGCTGTAGTCCCACAAGTCACTGAACTATTAGAGCTGGTGGATCAGTTAGGATGCTCTTGGCTGCAAACAAAAGAGAACCCACCTCAAACTGGCCGTGTGTCAGTTTTCATGCACGGTTTCATTAGAATTCCTGCTCCATTTCTCTGTCACGCTCTTGGCTTTGCCCTCCTTCGTGTGTTGGCTTGGTCCTCTGGCTTCCCTTACTGGTAGCAAAATGCCTGCAGCAGTTCCAGGTGCAAGGCTGTTCACCAGAGGTCCAAAAGGGGAGCGTTTCTCTCCTCTCCACCATCCAACAGAACTTGTGAACTTCACTCTGATTGGACCAACTAAGGTCATGTGCTCCTGTTCTGCCTGATCCCTGGGGCTGGGGAATGCCATGTACTGATTGGCTGAGACCTGTGTTCCTTGCCCATACCTGCATCAGTCCCAGTTGTAAAGAGGATAAGATTACACTGAGTGCCTGAGGCTACTGGGGACACACTCCTGGGGCTGGGGGAAGGGTCATTGTTACCCAAACAACATGGCTGTTTCATAATGGTCCAGGGAGGGGTGAAATGGATAATGAGTTGGCATCCAACAATACCCGATATAGGTAGTATTCTTCCCTTGATATCTCACAGAAGACCTTAGAACAAACTTCCTAATCCAGTGGGACAGAATGAAAGCAAATTCAGCTTCTAGTAGGAAGTGTTTTGGCATTTCATTGTTCCTTTGGTTTGAGGAGTTTAATATCCTGCCTTTCTCCCATCCCCAATCAGAGTCTATTTAGCGAGACAGGATGCCACTACCAACTCAGAGATATTTCCTTTTGATGCACTTCTCATTAGAGTTGCTGCTTCTGAGAAATGCTTTCATACCCTGAGTTATAGATGCCTTTGGCATATTTTCCACTTGTTTAAGAGCATATAGTCTCAGACTCCAAAGGTGGGTGGGAAAGAGGAAGAGTATTTGAAAATGAGAATGTGAAGGAAGACAGCAGTCTTTCTATGAGAAACCAGAGTGATGACAGCATGCATCTGAAAATATAATTATCCTCTTTTGTTTGCTTGATAAGAGTTTTGATAGATAGAATCTTGACAGCTCTGTTATGAAATGTTAAAATGTAATTTAGGTTAAAAATTGTAATTATCTTAAATTATAGTCTGAAGTCATTTTCCAGTCTTTGATCCTTTTATCGTGTGCGACACAGCAGGGGCTACAGGTGCAGCAAATCCAGCTGCTGTGTTTGCATAAAAGAATGAAAGAAATGGTTGATTGGCTCACTGGATGCCCCTGGGGTGGGGGGATAGGTGTAGGCACAGAGGGAAACCAGTGGGATTTGACTCCTGCAAGGAAATCCCTGGATGATGCTCTTAAATTTAGAGCTGAGGGGGCATTGTGGGTATTTCCGTCTATTAGCGAATAAAGCCCAAGCTTCTTAGAGCAACATTCAGGCTCTTGAGGACATGGCCTTCAGTCACTTTCTCAGGCTCCACGAGATGCATGGTGCAGTGGGGAGAGTGTGGGCTGCAGAGTCAGAGAGTAGACTCTTACCTCTCTCTCTGACTTGCTGAGCAGTGCAGAATTTACCATTTAAGATCTCTGAGCTTGTTTCCTCTGTTTACTGTGAAAGAGAAAAAGACACACTAACTTTCCCTGTGGCACCAAATTATCCCAACAGCCCTCTGTCCTTACCCAGATATCCCCTCCCTCCCTTATATTCCCCTACTTTTATTTCCCGAGGTCTCTCCCTCACTTGCTCTCCCATCAAGGAGACTGAACGTTCACTGGGGCAGGGGCCGCATGTCTGACCCTCCCTTCTTCACCTCTAGTCCCAGTACAGTGGTTTGTACCTTGGTTCATGGTTGAGTGCTCGGTACAATTTTGGTAAAATGGATGTTCACTAACATTTTTCATTATCCACTTGTCCTTCTTAGAACATGTCCATAAAAATAAATAAAATACTTAAGTGAGTCAGAAGGAGAGTGGGTTGGTTAAGGTGAGGCATGGCTTTGTAGTGTGGGTACTTGAGTCAGGAAGTCCTGGTTAAACTGCTGCCTTTGGGCAAGTGACCATTCTGGACCTCAGTTTTCCTCTGTAAAATGCGATGATAACAGGACTCACTTCATTGGGTTGTTGTGAGAAAAGGCTAAGATAATAAATATAAAATAGACTGAGGAGAGTACATACTTAACATGAAATAATTATTGTTCCCCAGCAGATTAGTTCTGCCAGGTAAGAACTCTACTGTACACTCATGAAATTCAATGAAGGTCTTAAATTCTTTCATGAAACGAAAACAAAAGCAAGGGTGGAGAAAGGCTTCCTCTTCTCTTTGCCCGAGGTGGAGATCAAGATATGTCTCCATCGGATGTCTCCCTTAGACCATCTGAGCATTACTGGGGTGAGCGGTTGCAGTGACAGCTGTGCCCGATCACACTACCGCCTGTGTCACCATGTCAGGCAGCCTCTGAAGCATTGTCCCTTTTAACATCCTCAGAAGATACCCATCACGAGGTGTCTTCTAAATCCTGCATCCATATTCTTTAAATAGAGTCAATAACTGATATTGATTCCATGCTTATTATGTGTCTATTGAACATTTTTACATAGATGAGCTCATTTAATTCTCACAGCAGTCCCCTGAAGTTGTTCCTGTCGTTATCCCAACCTCACAGACCAGGAAACTAAAGCACAGGGCAGTCAGGTAAACTGCCCAAAGTGAGATGGTTAGAGGTGATGGAGACAGGATTTGCCCCTAAGCAGTCTCATTGTGGCCCCTGGGCTCTTCACCACTGGCCCTGCTGCCCCTCCACTCATGATGTCTGCACCCCAGAAGGCAGGTCCCTCTGGATGGTACCCAGGCCACTGATACCCACCAGGCTGCCCTTCACCCCAGCCTGTGGGTGCTCTTCACCCCAGTTGACTGACTCAGTCTCTGACCCTCTATTGAATGGTGATCAAAGTTACTGCACCTTTGGACTTCAATGCCTGCAGCTATCATTTCAAAGGGAGAACTGTAATTTAAAAGAGGCTTGGTGAAGTTTAATGAAAGGTGACTCTCCTCATGCTTGAGGTGAGTTGAAAGAGAATTCAACATAAGCCAATCAGCTGCATGCAATGGCCTTGCTTAGGGCCTGTACGAGTCCAGTGTGAAGGCAGATGAAAAGGGCCAAGTGCAAAAATGGGTAGGCACACATTTGTTTCCCTTCCTCCATCAGATGGGGCATCCTTACCCTCAATCTTCCCACTTTTCCCACTGTACGACCTGCCCCACAGCTCAGAAACCCTGCATACCTGCAGGAAAGCAATAACCAGTTTTTCCAAAACATATTGCACATGCTTATGCGAACCCCACAGTGGAATCAATCTTTGGAGGAAGAGAGAACAGTTGTGTACCCTACAAAGTTCTCATTTGCCAACAGAATGAGTGCTAATAATCCCGCAAAAGTTGTCGTGGAAAACCACTTGGCCTCAGGCCTCTGTAAACAACATGCTAAGACACACAGAAGGTTTACTCAGCCAGGGTGCCAGCAGGATCTAGGGGAGTTGAGATGCCTATTACCTGGCTTTGCCCTGCCTGCTCAGAAAGTTTCTCTGTTTCCTTGCTTTTGACATGTGGGGCTCTAAATTTGAGAGCTGTCCGCTATGAGAAGCCGGATTCTGTGTAATGCTGCATATGTGATATTCCAGACTTGAAGCCTTTAAAATAAACGGAGGGATAAGTACTGGAAAGGCCAAACAAGGAAAACTATGTGCTGAAGAAAGGCTGCAACAAGAGGTGACAAGCCTCATACAAATTATTCATAAATCCATTCTGATTCATAGCAGGAGCTAAAACCGCCTGTGAGCCCAGAATGGCTGCTGGTTAAGTGAGAACACTGGTGTGATGATTTGTCTCCTCCAATGAGGGCAGGGCCAATGGACGCCTTCAGGAGGGAGATTGCCGAAGATAAAAATGAGCCTTCAAGGCCAAATGGTCTTTTGGCTGAAGGGCTCCGAGATTTGGTGACCAGAGTTGGACTGAAACCAGGGAGGAGGCTGAGGAAATTCTCAGCCAGAGGCCACCTGCATAGACTTGGGAGGGGTGGTGGGCCCTCGCCTGCCTTCGCCCACATGCTGCAGCGTCTCTGGAGAATGAGGTTCCCAGAGTCCAGTTTTCCTCAGAGTAGGGGAAACTGTCTACTTCACAATTACCTAGGCCACTTAATCAAATGCACATTTTAGGTCTCACCCCAGACTCCCTGATTCAGAAACTGTGTCAACGCAGCTGGGGAATTTGCTTCTCTAGAAAATACTCCAGATGACTCTTTGTACTTAAAAGTGTGCAAACCACTGCTGAAGTCTAATAGGCAAATACTTTCTTGGGCTCTGGCATAATCTAACCTTTTTTTTAATTCAGGGAGGGAAGTGTCTGTTATGGTCCAGGTCGGACATAAATGGATGAGAATTTGATGCATCTGAGTAGACTTCCTGGGTAGTTAGAAAAATGAATTAGTGAACTTGCTTTACCGAGCACTTCTGTCATAGACTAGGTGCTTAACCATGTGTTTATTGAGTTGTTATGTCACCAGTGAGAGACATCCAGGTCCTGTGGCAGTTTCTTGTCCTCAAAAAATTTTCACTCTAGTTGAGAAGTGAAGGTCAACACTGACAAAACATTTATGAATCCTGTGAAATAACATATAATTAAGTACTAGATTTCCTGATGTAAAAGTTAAATGTTAGGTGAAAACTGAGGCCTGGTATAAGTCAGGGGAAGCTTCGTAGAGGAGATGGGATGTAAGCTGGATTGTGACGAATTGGTAGATTTGGGGTCTAAGAAAGGACAGGAAGTGCCTGGCAAAAGGAACATAATGTCTGGTGGCCAGAAGCAGAAGGGGGTTTGGGAGCTGATCGCACAGTAAGAAGACCTGAGTGAGTTGAGTTGAGGGTTGGGAGGTGTTCTGGAAGGTGTGTAGGATGGGCTGGGTCACCAAGGGCCTTAGAAGCAGGTAGAGGAATACGGATGAGAAAAGGGAAGTACTGAAACCGTTGAAGGCTGTTGAGTAGCAGAGATAACACTGTTTCATGGACCCAGCAGGGCCAGGAGATTCCCAAAGCTGGATGCCACTTTCATGCTCATGGGCAAAGTGGTGAGAAGTCAGATACATCAGGGGAGAGTCAGTTTAGAATCTGCATTTGAGTTGGATGCCTAGGGGAGAGGGGGCAACAGAGAGCAGTTCCGGGCCTGCTAGGCCCTGCCTGGTTGGTGAGGGAGAGAGGCACCAAATCAGCCCAAGATGGCTGGAGCCAGATATGGAGTTGAGTCAAGGTCATGTGCTATGGAATCTACAGTGGAGCAGGCCAGGGCTTCACAGGCAGGGCAGGAGGCCAAAGCAGACACTGAAGCTAGCAAGTAAGGAAGGACTTGGCACAGCAGAATCTGTGGAATTAGTCTGATTATCCATGGTGAAATGAGGCTCATGGGATATGTTCTTTGGAAATTCCAACAAAAAGTCAGTGTCGTCTTAAAGGGCCAGACCCTGCTGCACGGGCATGGTTGGGGAAAACTCCACCCAACTGTGAGTTATAGTTAGGATTGGTTTTCCTTCGCATGGCACACTGGCAGGACCCATCCCTAGTCTGCCCAGAGCTGCAGTGTTAAAGGGCATTGGACTGTAGGTGTGCATGGCTGATTTCTAGGGAAGTCATGACGCCTACTTCCTGGTGGTGCTCATCAGCGAGCAGACCTGTACTTGGAGGCAAGCCGTGTCATAGAGGCAGAGACTGGTTGAAGAATAAGGGAGATTTCTGATCATAGCTCGGGCATTGCAAAGACGTTTTTGTCTCCTGTGCCAATAGCACTGGTTTGATGGTGGCTGCGTGGAGTGCTTGGGCTAGTCTGGGTTCCACAGGAAAGACTGTACTGATCGATCAAGGATGTTTGCCATGGGCGTGGGGGGAGAGAGGGAGTGAATGACAGCAGCACTGCGACCTATTTGCAGTGTCTGATCTAGTCCCGATCTCCTGATCTCATATGTGAGGATACTGAAGCCATAGATAGGAAGCGTGTGACCCACAGTCACAGAACTCAAGGGTAGAGCTAAAACTGGACGTTAAGTCTCCTGACTCCTGGCCCAGTGTTTTTCCTGTGGATCGCACAGCCTTCTTTCCCTCCCCCTTGCCACGGGCTGTCACACTCACTTCTTTCTCCCAGTCCCACCCTTGGCCTCTGTTAGACTTCGCATTAGGAACTTGGCCACAGAACTGATTTGCACAATGGCTAAACTTGTTTCACATGTGATCAGAACCCTTGGGGAAGGATTCTAGGAAGAGGAATTGCAGATTGATTCAGAATTCCCAAGCGCTGGAAAAGCTAGGGGCTTGGCAAGAGTTGGCTGAGCAGAGGAGCGGGACTAATGAGGAAAGATTTTCTAGGGCAGCAGCAGTGGATTGCCGTTACCATTACAGAGCCGAAGATCGAAAACTGAAGTTGGATGCTGCGAGCTGCTCAAAGTTGGGGGTGGGCACGTGTGGGGAGGAGAGGACCTGATGTTTATTGAACAGCAGCTGCGAGAGGTAACCTGGGGTCTTGAAAAGCACAAGGGCAATGGCTCTGCTGATGTAATGTAGGCACACAGGAAATGTGAGCCAAAAAAGCCAGCTGTGCTTACAGCATTTCAGCCTCACAGCCACCCCGGGAGTGGATATGATTAGCCCAAGTTTTACAGAAATAGGAAGTGAGCTGGGTCTTCCGATGGTGGACTAACTCATGCAGGTCTGCAAGTGGCTGATTGCGTTCTAGATCCCAAATCTCATCTCCTTCTCCTGGGAGTGAGAATGCCTCTCCAGGCACCCCACTCCACAAGAGAAAGAAAAGGCTTGTCTCTTCTGCTTATTGCCCTGCTCTTGGCAGGGGAAAACTGTCAGCTTCGAGTCTATGGGGCATAAATTCAATCTTATTCCTAATTCGTAGAGTGGAGACCAGGTCTGTGTTGTGTTTGTTCTTGAGTTGTGTATGTTTTATTGAGGAATTAACGTCAGAGGAAAAGGGTGTGTTTGGAACTTTCATACCTGCATCTGTCATTTCTGTTAGTGTCATTCCTTACCTCTTCTCCCCTACACTGTTTTTTTTTTTTTTTGCTAAAAGAATCAGCGATAAACTATTTGTTTAAAGAGATGTGCATAAACAACAAGGTCCTGCTGTACAGCGCAGAGAACCATATTCAATATCCTATGATAAACCATAATGGAAAAGAATATAAAAGAAAAGAATGTATATATATGTATAACAGAATCACTTTACTGCACAGCAGAAATTAACACAACATTGTAAATCAACTATACTTCAATAAAAAGTATAATAAAATAAAATAAAGAGACCTGCAGCCTGCTAAGTCCAGACTGCCCTCAATTGCTTGTGGCATTTTGAGACATAAAATGTTGCTATTTGAAGCTGTTCAAAGAGGCTTTCAGCACATGCCCAGGCAAGGCCTCAGGGTGGGCAGAGCTTAGCTCCACCACTGGCTTCACCAGGCTAATAACAGGGTAAATGGCTCCCGTCTCACTACCAGCATCAGAAATTAAACCTGCACTTCTGGGGCCTGGCTGGAAACCACCCTCTCCTTCGCCTGCTGAGCAGGGGCTGTGCCCTCAAGGCCCATCTTCAGAGGTAGTGTGGCCACTTATGGGTGTTAAAAGTGAGCCGACTGGTGTAAGCCGTCTATTGTTGCTGGTGCTGGCAGTGAAGCCGGAACCTAGATGGGGAGTCACCCCCATCTCTCATCAGTCTCCCAACCACACTGTGTCAAATTGAACTTAGTCTAATGGTCTTACAACCACACTATTGGGTGGGGAGGGTCCATCAATCTCATTTCACAGGTGAGAAAACCAGGACCCAGACCTATTAAGTGTCCTATTCAAGGCTACATGGAAATCCTAACACTTGTTTTTTGCCTTTAAATTTTATTTTCTCTTCCAGTTTTATTGAGATATAATTAACATATAACATTGCATAAGTTTAAAGTGTACAACGTGATGATTCAATATATGTATACATTGCAAAACAATCACTACACTTTCTAGTTAACATCCATCCCCTCACATAATTACATTACTTTCCTTGTGATGAGAACTTTTAAGATCTCCTCTCTTAGCAACTTGCAAATATGCAGTACGGTATTGTTAACTATAGTTACCATGCTGTACATTACATCCCCAGGACTTGTTTATTTTACAACTGGAATTTTGTACCTTTTGCCCACCTTTACCCATTTTGCCCACTTCTACCACTCACAGCCACCAATCTGTTCTCTGTACCTATGAGTTTGGTTGTTTAGATTCCATATGTAAGTGAGATCAAACAGTATTTGTCTTTGTCTGTCTGACTTATTTCGCTCAAACTCTAACCTTTAAAAATAGAAGGCCAGCTTCTCCATATCTATAGAAGTGATTCTTTAAATGAATATAAATGATCAGATATTATTTTAATTACACTGCTCTTTTCTGGGAGGACATAATTGCCATGCAAATGAAAACAAAAGAAAAAAATTTAAATACTTTCCTGCTTTTTTCTTTTTTTGAGTAGAGAACTAAGTAAAGTCTACCAAATTAACTCAACCACACGCTATGTCAACAGTTTCTACTGTCTTGCTTTAAAGACTTTGCAAGTGTTACATATTTTCACTTTTAAAAGGCTGAATCCGAAAGTCTTTGCTATTATGATTTTTTGAAATTTTATATATAATTTTATTAAAAAATAAGTTCACAGTAGAAAACTTGGAAATTGCTATAAAGGCAGAAAACAAACGCCATCCTAAAGTAAAAATTCAGAAATCACTGTTTACATTGCTATATTTTCTTTCAGGCTATTTTTCTACGCCTAAATATGTTTTGTTCTTTGAACAAAATTAAGATTTTGCTCTATACAGTTTGGAGCCCTAGATTCTTCTCACTTCATATTACATCATCCTATTTCTGTAACATTAAAATTCAAATACATTATTTTTAATGGCAGCATCATATTTTAACATTCGTTTTTTGAAACATTTTCTTCACTTGGCTGGGACATCTCTCTCTCGGTTATCCTGAGAATCTTCTAAATCTCTTTTGTGGGAGATCTTCATCTCTCCAATTCCTAACAGTGGGAGGTGCCCCAGAACTCAGTCCTAAGGCCTCAGGCCGCCTCCCTTCCCCAGGTGCAGTCACTTGTCAGGTGATCCCATCAAGTACCATGGCCTCAAATACCATCAATCCACTGCCAGCTCCCAAATTCTAGCCTCACAACTAGACACATGTACAGCTGCCTATTTGCCACCTCCACTCAGATGACTAATGGACGTATTCAACTTAATATGCCTAAAGCTAAACTCCTAATGAACCTGCACCCCAGGTTCCCCATCTCGGCAAACGGCAACCCCATCCCTGAGCTGCTCACGCCATGTCTGAGGTTTTCTCTGACTCTTATATCGCACATCCAACCCTTCAGCAAATCCTACCATCACTAAACTTATCATGGGAATCATTTCACGATGGGTATAAGTCCAGTCATTATGCTGTACACCTTATACAATGCTGTATGTCAATTACATCTCAATGAAATGGGAAGAAAAAAGAAGACCAAAGCTAGAGAAGGGGATAATGTCATTCCAAGATGAGGACCAGGCACTAATAAATCACCTAAGGAAAAGCAGTCCTTGTGATGTGGAAAGCTATAAGAATTCAGTCAGATTGCTTTTTTCTTAAAAATAACCTCTCATGTTGAAAAGTCACCTATCATTATTTCTTGATCATAATAATCTGATTTCTTGATACTGGGATTAGTTTTCACATGTATTAGATTTTCCATGTTACACAAGCACAAACTTGTAGTTTGACTTATTGTGACATAAGTGATTGAGGTAGGCATCTTCTCTTTTAAGTGTAAACCGTTTAGTCTATATGCATAAGAACAAACAGCAATAGTAAACAGAGTTACTGCTAACATTTTATTTTATTTTTAAAAATTTTTATTGAAATATAGTTGATTTACAATGTGTTAGTTTCAGGTGTACAGTAAAGTGATTCAGTTATACACATATATAAATATATATATTCTTTTTTAATATTCTCTTCCATTATAGGTTATTACAAGATATTGAGTATATTTCCCTGTGCTATACAGTAGGTCCTTGTTGGTTATCTATTTTATATATAGTAATATTTATGTTTTAATCCCAAACTCCTAATTTATCTCTCGTCCCCCTCCCCTTTGGTAACCATAAGTTTATTTTCTATGTCTGTGAGTCTATTTCTGTTTTGTAAATAAGTTCATTTGTATCCTTTTTATATTCCCCATATAAGTGATATCATAGGATATTTGTCTTTCTCTGCCTGGCTTACTTCACTTAGTATGATAATCTCTAGCTCCATCCATGTTGCTGCAAAAGGCATTATTTCATTCTTTTTTATGGCTAACATTCCATTGTATATATGTACCACATCTTCTTTATCCATTCATCTGTCGATGGACACTTAGGTTGCTTCCATGTCTTGGCTATTGTAAATAGTGCTGCAATGAACATTGGGGTGCCTGTATCTTTTCGAATTATATTTTTCCCCGGATATATACCCAGGAGTCTTTTAAACAGTCACAAAAGAAACCATCTGAAAGTAATGCTGAAAGCATTTCAGAATGTTTGTTTATTTTTTAAAATTTCTGTATCCTCATATATAATCTGGTGAATGCATTTTATTATGAAACCTTGTTATTTAAAAAAATGATTTCTGGATTTCCATAAACTCTCTCTTGATTTAAAAAAAAAATCCTACCAGTTCTCCAGTCTGCCTTTCAAGTATGTCCAGAATCTGATGAAAGTCACCTCTCATTTCACCTCTGCTGCAGCCACCCTGGCCCACACCATCATTCAACCTCTTGGTTGAATGATTTCGGTAGCCACCTAATGGGTCTTACCCTGATTCTATCCTGGCCCCATGACAGTTAATACTCGAAAGGATTCTAATCTCACTGCTATTTAAAAGCCACCATGTTCCATCACTGCCTCTATCCCCACCTCTCTGGCTCTCATCTGCTCTGCTCCAGCCACACATGCATCTAGCTTGCTCTCCCCTTGGAGCTTTGCTTGGCTGTGTCCTCACCTGGTATGTTTCCCCACAGATAGCTGCCTGTCCTCCCTTGCTTCAAGTATATGTTCAAATACCATTTTATCTGTGAGGCTCTCCCTGAGTAATCTTTATAAAGAGCATTCTCCCTACCCAATACTCTCTCCCCACACTCTTATTTGTTTTTATTTTTCTCCATATTGCTTTTTCTGTATATTTTGCATATGTATTAGTTTCCTAAGGCTGCTATAACAAAGTACCACAAACTGGATGGCTTGAAGAGCATAACTTTATTCTCTCCCAGTTCTAGAGTCTAGAAGTCTGGCATCAAGGTGTGGGCAGAGTTGGTTCCTTCCGTGGGTCTGAGAAAATATCTGTTCATTGCCTCTGTCCTAGCTTCTGGTGATGGCTGGCAATCCTTTTGTATTCCATGGTTTATACTCTGGTTATATTTCCATGGTTTATATTCATGGTTTCAAACTCTGCCTTCATCTTCACATGGCTGTATTCCCTCTGTGTCTCTCACTTCTTCATGTAAAGATGCCGTCCTATTGGATTAAGGGCCCACCCTACTGTAGTATGACCTCAATTTAATGTAACTAATTCCATCTGCAATGATTCTATTTCCAAATAAGGTCACATTCTGAATTAGGATTTCAACACATCTTTTTTGGGAACACAATTCAGCCCATAATAGTATACAATGTATTTACTCGTTTATTTGATTGGCACCTGTCTTTACCCACCAAAATGCAAGCTACTTCTGTTCACTAATATGTCCTTCATGCATCAGATGGTATGTGGGACAGAGTAAGAACTCAGTAAATATTTTTTAAATGAATGAATGACCATAATATGACATTTTCTAATCTTTTCTCAACTTGCTAATTAAATAATGTTGTGATGAAAGTTTTTATTAATAATTTTCATCTGCTTCTTGAATTGTTTCCTTGGGTGTATTTCTAGAGATGGATAAAATCCAATCTGCCATCCCTTATTCAAGTGCTGGTCCATACTGAATTAACAGGGAACCCTTATTCATTCAGATATTACTGTTATTTTTTAATTTGTGAAGGAAATTTGAAGGAAAGAATGCCCTGGTTCATTGTGTTAAATGTTTGATAAGTAAATTAAGGGTTGAGTCATAGTTTTAGTGAACAGTAACACACACACCCCCACGTTGCTCTGACAAACTGCTGAGTTTCCCACCCTGGGCCAATCATAAGATCTGCCGATTCTGTGCCTGTGTCTGGGCTGCTGAAGAAAAATCACTAACCACAGAGATTAGTGCCATTACTCATTTATTTTATGTACTCTAATCTCATTCAGGCCCCATGTTGTCTGGTCGTTTTTCTTCATACCACTGGTTGTCTCTCTCTCCAATTCTCCACAGTGCTCGGTTCAATTTTCTTCTACCCTCTTCTATATCTTTCTACCCTCTTGAGGACTGTCTTCTTGGCTTGTAGACAGCCATCATCTCCCTGTTCTCACATGGTAGAGAGAGAGAGAGAGAGAGAGAGAGCAAGCTCTCTGGTATCTCTCCATATAAGGGCACTAATTTCATCATGAGAGCCCCACTCTCATGACCTCATCTAAACCTAATTACCTCCCAAGGGCTCCATCCCAAATACAATAACATTGGGGATATGGGCTTCAACATATGAATTTTGTAGAGGACACAATTCAGTCCATAGCACTGACTATCCCTTAATTGATTCTATTTCCCAAGAGTCTATCCTTGGTTCTCCCCTCTTCTCATGCTATATGTTCTCATGACTTCAGAAAATCTAATGCTGGTTCTCAACTCTGTATCACCATGTTTTTGCTACATTTTAGTTATTTATATATCTATATCAATACCTATATCTATGTATATGTAGATATTTTTCCCCCCACCTAGGAGTTGGTTTACCTTTTCTTTCAAGTTTTTACATGGTTTCATAGTTACAGTTAATGGCTAATGATAAAAATGTTCACTGAACACCTATTATTGGGAATTTAGATTGTTTCTGATTTGGGGATATTATAAACAATACTATAACATATTTTCAAACATATGTTTTTTTCTCTCATGTTATTTTTCCATAGGGTAAATTCTCAAGAGTCAAAGACTTTCAGAAAGTCAGAGAGATTAAATTTTTTTATAGTGTTTGATACATATGTCCCTCATTTGAATCATATGGCCTGAAGGAGATATTCATACATTTTTAAAGACCATTCACCTACACATCCATCTTTTAAGAAAATTGGCCTCCCAACTTTTTGCTATTGTTATAGTCATTAACTAGTTCTTGTTCTCTTAGAGAGTGGAGCCTCATATTAACTGGCTACCACCTACTGGGCCAGATTCAGAAACTGAAAGCCGTTCTATATGGGCTTTGTGTGAGGGAACCAATCACCTTTGGGAGATTGGGAGAGATTGTACCCATTAAGTCCCTCCATGCCATGCAATGCTAAATGGCCCAATCAAATCCCTATTCTAAAAAATATTTATAACTATGAGATGATCAAAGAGAACGTTGAAGGTTGTTGCTTTGTCTAGAGTAATAGTAAGCAAATGGCACTGATTATTAATGAAGCTGCACATTGCAGTTGGCCCTGAGTATCTAGGCTGCTGGTGGATAATGCCCCCCGCCTCCATTTTGCTGAACCTTCCCATGTTTCTCGGCAATAAACTTTTTTGTTTGTTAATAATTGGTGCACAGATCCTCCTTATAACCCTGAAGGACTTGACTAGCAAAGCCAGTACACTACCACTTTACAGAAGGGACGTGCCCCTTGACAATCTCACCAGTGGTAGTGTCTGTGGGTCACCTGGGTCACCACAACTTATCCATTCTGGAGGTTGTCATGAAAACATTTTCTGGAGGGTTCAGTTCAATAATTGTAAAATGGTAGCTTAGGGTTGATTTATTTGATTACTAGTTTGAAAAACTCAGTGTTTAAATGGTCCTTAGTTATTGTAAATCAAGTTCACTAATAAAGAATCTGGCCTATGGAAAGTTAATCATTAGCGTTCTGTTCTAAACAATATTCTTCATTTGCTGGGAATTCACCTAATATTGATCTCAAATTGTTTAGTAATGAAATCACAGAATGACCGTAGACACAAAAGTCCTCAGACTTCTAGAATCTGAGGCTCCACATTGTCTACTTGAATCTCTTATTTGATTTCTGTTGTGGCTGGTTGTTTGAGCTGTGGGCAACTGGAATGCTTTCATGCTCCTGTGTAGTATTGACCCCTATGCAGAAGACAGCAGTCATTGGTTAAATAAATCAGTTAAGAAGAGAACACTGGAACCTGTAGTAGGCACAAGTTTAAGGTGAGCCCCAATGAGTCATATCCTTGTATAATTCCCTCCCCTTGAATGCTGTGAATTGCTTTTAGCAAATCAGATACGGCAAAGGTGATGGGATAGTCACTCCCATGGTTATGTTATTGTTATACAAGAGTCCATCGTAGCAGACTGGAGAGAGAGATTCTCCTCTGGCCTTGAAGAAGGAAGCTACCACATGGCAATGAACTGCAGGCAGCCTCTAAAGGCTCAGAGTGGCCCCCAGCTGAGAGCCGGCGGAAAAACAGGGACCTCAGTCTTACAGCTGCAAGGAACCAAATTCTGCCAAAAACCATGTGAATAACCATACCACCCCAAACTCCAGAAAGGCACACAACTAGGCTGACACCTGAATTGCAGCCTTGAGAGACGCTGAGCCGAGGACCCCGTTTAGCCATGCCTCATCTCCTGACCTACAGATACTGAGATGATAAATGGGGGTTATTTTAAGCCACTAAGTTGGTAGTAATTTGTTACTCAGCAACAGAAAATTAATACAGTCTCCTTCTCAGGGTAGTATGTAAGAGGGCGGGTTTAAATCTCAGCTCTTCTATTCATTAGCTATTCAGCCTTAGCAAATTATTTAACCTCTCTGAGCCTCTTAATTTAACTATAAAAATAGCACCTATTTCAGGGTGTTGAGGATTGAATGAAATAATGCATGTAAGTCACTTGGGATGGTACCCAACACATAGTAAGTTCTTAACAAATGTTTTTTCTTGCCAGCAGAAGCTGGATATTTTTATTTATTTTTATTTTTATTTTTATTTATTTTTATTTTTTTTTTAACAT
>NC_041224.1:133535113-133545060 GCF_002837175.3 Physeter macrocephalus
TCTCCCTCCCTCCCACCGTCCCTATCCCACCCCTCTCGTGGTCACAAAGCACAGAGGTGATCTCCCTGTGCTATGCGGCAGCTTCCCACTAGCTATCTAATTTACATTTGGTAGTGCATATATGTCCCTGCCACTCTCTCACTTCGTCACAGCTTACCCTTCCCCCTCCCCATGTCCTCAAGTCCATGCTCTAGTAGGTCTGTGTTTTATTCCTGTCCTACCACTAAGCTCTTCTTGACATTTTTTTTTCTTAGATTCCATATGTATGTGTTAGCATACGGTATTTGTTTTTCTCCTTCTGACTTACTTCACTCTGTAGGACAGACTCCAGGTCTATCCACCTCATTACAAATAACTCAGTTTCATTTCTTTTTATGGCTGAGTAATATTCCATTGCATATATGTGCCACATCTTCTTTAGAAGCTGGATATTTTTAGTTTCATAATGCTGAACATTTTCATTATTTCTTTCCTCCATGTACTCCATGTTTTGAATATTTTTCTCCATTATATTAATTTAGTTTACTAAGTAATAATTCATCTTCCCCTCTATTTCTAATTAATCAGCTACACAGAACTTCTGATCAGCTTGAGATATTCTAGTCAGAATAATTATAATTAATATAATTTGGCTAAAAGCAAAGACATTTGGTGTTATAGTTAATGCAATTTTCATTAACTTTTTTTTTTTTTTTGTGGTATGCGGGCCTCCCTCTGTTGCTGCCTCTCCCGTTGCGGAGCACAGGCTCCGGACGCGCAGGCCCAGCGGCCATGGCTCACGGGCCCAGCCGCTCCGCGGCATGTGGGATCCTCCCAGACCGGGGCGCGAACCCGGTTCCCCTGCATCGGCAGGCGGACGCGCAACCACTGCGCCACCAGGGAAGCCCTTCATTAGCTTTTGAAACATTAGGAATGAGTGGTTGAACCGTGTTAAACCACTAGATTGGAACCAAAATGAAGTTGATTGATGGTAGGTAGACATTGGGTGACTTTCTGAAGTTAAGCAAGGTAAGCATGCTTTCCCTTTATAAGCTACCATATTTGCTCAAGTATTGTTGGGTGGGTGAAATTGGTGGAAAGAAAACTGTAAGTCCAAGTGAAAGGAGAAAGTGCCAAGAAAGGAAAAGAAAGACCTTAGATACAATATTTAAATTATTTAGGTGCTTAATGCCTGGAAATTAATTTAAAAATTGTGAAAGTTTTAGGAATTGTGTAGTGTCAATATTAGAGTTATGGTAAAGTGAATAAATACATTCTATTGATGTTCTGTATTTATATTTAAATGTTCTCATTTTACAATTTATTTTGTGTACAGCACTCATATTTGGGTATGATTGCTACTCTTTCACTAGTGCTTTATTTCCTTTTTGAATATTATCTTAAAAACTACATTTCACTGTATTATTTGTATCAAGGCCTAATACATTCAGTTTTTAGCTGAACACTTTCCAAGTTGATTACAGACTTAATAGGCATTTGTATTTTATAGAAGTTTCTTCTTTAAGCGTTAAGTTAAACTTAAGTTTAGTCTTTTTTTTAAGTTTCTGTAAGCTTCTTTTACACAAGCCTAGCTAGAATTCTGTTAAACAGAAATAGCTATGTTATAAGGAATTGTTTCATCTAGTCTAAAAATATGTTAATTTTTTTAATGCAGAAAAAAATAAAGCTTAAGAAGTACATATGAAAAGTTAAGTTTAAATACATAGAATTTTCCAGTTTATACTCTGTATATACTTGGAAAAACACCAGTTCAACAATACAACACACATATAACACATGCAGCAGACACAATATACACAGCACCCACCGTGCACACACAAAACACACAGATGGCAACCCACATTAGCATATTAAAGGCTCTGAGAAGTCTTGCACGAGAAAACTACTGAACTTTGTTTAATCGTGTTTTCCTGAAATTAATCTCAGAATCCTTTCTCCCTCTCCCCACAAGTAACCCTGACTCCTGATGACTTAGTGCTCCCTGGCACGCACTTTGGGAATGACTGCTCCAGGAAATTTTCCTCCAAGGAGTTAACTATTATATAGGATGCCATGAGATGCCCCCAAATTTATGGGTGGAAGATTACACACCACCATTGACATAACCAACAAATGAGAAACAGCACCTCCAAACTATGTAGAGAACGTTGAGGATTGTGGCAGGTGCTGAAAACTGTGTTACTTCCTTCTAGAGTTCAGGTTCTTTCTTTCATGTACAGATAAAGCCAGGTTTGGCAGTCACTGTACTGCCGTTTTCCACTCACATAGGTAGAGAGGTCCTGTTGGGCATCAAAGATGGTCATCTTCCTGCAAACTGGGTCAGTAACCCAAATACGAGAGTCTCCCTCACTGGTCCTATCAGCAGACTTTGAGCTGACAGCATGATTTGGAGCACCATGCTTTCTGCATTCCTGACCTAGACGGCCAAAGGCAACTCCTTATCAGCTCATACCCCACTCTGTTTATTTCATGGAGAATCAGAGAGGAATATATTTCAACATTGCAGGAACGCACAGTAGGGCATTGGGAGAGTGCTTACTCTGAAGAGTAAAAAGGTTTTGTCCTCATGAGGAAACTTGGACATTTGCTGTCAGGATGCCAGACCACAATTCTGTATAAGCTCTCCTTAAGGTTTAACTGACAATTGCTCAGTTTAATTGACAGGGACATTTTATTGCTGAAGTGAGAATGAAAGGTCTGCAGTGTCTAATGAGTTAATATTTACGTTTTGAATAAAAGCATGATTTGCACAGAGTGGCTTCTACTTTATTTAAAAAGTCAAATATTTTGGCAACTCCTAGATAAGCCTTTTATTAGTAAATTACCTATTTATTAAGGTACAGAACAATGAAAGAACTTGCTAAAAAAATACGTATATTGATTCAGTTCACTCAACATTTGAATGCATGCAAAGTATTTTGCTGTGCACTTTGCCTATCTATGTGCTCCATAGCAGGAAGTAAATACAGGATACCTCATTCTTCCAAGATAATTTCTACACATTGAGGGTCTTATTTGATGGGTATTTGCAGACTGAATACACACAAGAGTCAACCTGTCTTTCTTCTCAAACATGTAGAACTACTAACGAGGCTGGAAAATGGCAAATAACACTAATGTAGGACAGTTTCATAGGAATTTTAAAATGTGAAAGGACAACATCTATTCAGAAATTAGTTTATGGTAAAATGAAAAGATTTCTCTGTCACTAATGCTGAATTGACATTTTCACCAGCTTCTTCTAGCCTTTCTAGTCTAGTGTTTTGAATTGAAACATCAGAGCCAGTACTTTGAAAAACACACATGGTTGAAGAAGCTGCATTGCTGATAGGGTATTTCTGCCCTATCAAAAGTGCAGAGACAAGAGCTTCCTTAACCCTTTGACTTGAGATCATTTCTAGAGACTTAGGTCATTTCCAGAGTCTCAGGTCTAGGTGCTGGGATCCAGAGGCCTGCCTCTTAATTGTCAGAGGGTGGGTTGCAATGGTTAATTTTATGTGTCAACTTGGCTAGGCCACAATACCTAGATATTTGATCAAATATTAATCTAGGCATTTCTGTGAAGGTTTTTTTAGATGAGATTAACATTTAAATCAGTAGCTTTGACTAAAGCAGATTGCCTTCCATAATGTGGGTCGGTCTTGTCCAATCAGTTGAAAAAGACTGATCTCTCCAGAAGAGGGGAGAATCCTGCAACAACATCTGCTCTCCCTGGATCTCTCCCTGGGTCTCCCTGGCCAGCCTGTCTTGCAGATTTTGGACTTGCCAGCATCCATAATCATGTGAGCCAATTCCTTAAAATAAATCTCTCTTTATATATACACATTCTATTGGTTCTGTTTCTTTGGAGAACGTTGACTAAAACATGGCTGGAACCTTTAATCTGCCTCATGGTCAAACTCATGAATGGCTTCATCAAAGCAATGAGGGATGTCAAGGGAGACTTTGGGCAATCTGTCTTGGTCCCCCGATTTGGCTTTGTTTTTTTCCTGGATTTCTGTCTCTGGATACCTTCCTGAAAACCCTGGGACTGTCCTTCAGACTGGCCCCTTATATACCAGCTGACTCTGCCCTTTGAGTAACAAACTAGTCTCCCCTATACTACCTGCATCTAAGCCCCTTGACATTTTTCTCTCCAACTTAAATTACATGTGGCATGCTCCTAACTTTGTACAACTGAAGAATCTATTTGGAATTTAAACAGTAATCAAATCTGAGTTCTAATGTCATACAAGGTTAATCAATTCATAGTTTAGGGTTCAAACAGCATTTTCTTGTGCTTGTCCTGTTCTGTCAAAATGCCATTTTATACATTTTTTGTGTATTTCTGTTCATCGATTTCCACTAGACCCTTTACTGGAGGAGCAGACTATAAAACACCTAACTCATGGTGTCATTTGTGTGAATACAATATTATATGTAGATGACCTAACTCTGAATGGTGGTCATACAATTATTATAGTCATAATGCTTATGTTTACTGAGTACTTATTATGTGCCAGGCACATAGTACCTTTGTTTACAGGTACTAAGCCCTTTAATCCTCACAACAGCCCTAACTGAGGTAAGTGCTGTTATTAGCCCCGTTTTGCAGATGAGGAAACTGAACTTCATGAAATGGAACTATAAACAGCCAAAGGTCCTGTGATTGCTCCACTGTACTTGTTGGGAGGCATTCCTGATGGCCTTGGAGATTTCCTCTTCTGCTTTCATCTACAAGTGCACACAGCATAGCTATCCTCTAAGCCTGCCTGTGAGGACATTACCTTGAGGAGCAGGGCAGATGGCTCTTTGCTTCCTACCAGAGAGCAGAGCTCTCCCGGCTGATTCTCTTTTCCGAAGTTGCTGTGGTTTCCATTCCAGTGTCTGATTTGTAATGATTCCCATTTTTTCTACCCTGCCCCCAAGTGACCATTATTTTGCTGGGTTGCTGTATCCTGTCCCTTCTCCAGCGAGTCTCAGTAAATCTCCCTGTGGGCTCAGCATGCTGGAGGTTGCAGCTCCAGCGGAGAGCCTGTGCTTCACCTCAGCTTCTTGGTCTGACATGTCCTGCAAGACTGCAGGCTCTGGAGAGTTGAGGTTTCCTGTCCGTACAAAGAATACACTGCTTCCCATGAAAAGATGCTCAACATCACTAATTATTAGAGTAATGCAAATCAGAACCACAATGAGGTATCACCTCACACAGGTCAGATTGGCCATCATCAAAAAGTCTACAAATAACAAATGCTGGAGAGGGTGTGGAGAAAAGGGAACTCTCCTACACTGTTGGAGGGAATGTAAGTCAATACAACCACTATGGAGGTCCCTTAAAAAACTAAAAATAGAGCTAACATATGATCTAGCAATCCCACTCCTGGGCATATATCCAGAAAAGACGAAAACTCTAATTTGAAAACATACATGCACCCCAATGTTCATAACAGCACTATTTACAATAGCCAAGACGTGGAAACAACCCAAGTGCCCATTAACAGACAATTGGCTTAAGAAGATGTAGTATACATACACAATGGAATATTACTAAGTCATAAAAAAGAATGAAATATTGCCATTTGCAGTAACATGGATGGACCTAGAGATATTAATGAAGTAAGTCAGACAGAGGAAGACAAATACTATATTATATCACTTATATGTGGAATCTAAAAAAATAATACAAATGAATCTATATACAAAACAGAAACAGACTCAAAGACCTAGAAAACAAATTTATGGTTACCAAAGGGGAAAGGGATGGGGGAGGGATAAATTAGGAGTATGGGATTAACAGATACAAACTACTATACATAAAATAGAGAAGCAACAAGGGTTTACTGTACAGAACATGGAATTATATTCACTATCTTCTAATAACCTATAATGGAAAAAATCTGAAAAAAATATAACTGAATCACTTTGCTGTATATCAGAAACTAACATGTTGTAAATCAACTCTATGTCAATTAAACAATAAAACCAATGAAAACAAACAAAAATACACTGCCTCCTCTTTCTGACTTGTGCATAAGATTATTTAGAATCTCTTTTCACATACCTTGTTCTGTAACCAAATTTGACACTGCTCATTTTTGTTAAATATTGCTTCACTGAACCTATTACAATTATTCTCAGTGATTCTGGTTAGATTCTGGTTTGAGAAAACAACCTTCTCATGCTGTAATACACTGAAGAAATCTTCCTGAAGCTAAATGAGCCCTTTCTGTGCTTCTCTCCCTGAGGCAGACTGCCATTGCCCTTTTAACATATTCCTTCCTTTGAGCTGAGGGTTGCTTCTTCTCTGTGTCCTTAATCTTCTTATACTCCAGGAACCCATGGCATGATAGCTGTGAGGTAGCTTAAAAAACATTACCCTCCAGAAAAGAGTAGCTGCTACTACCCAATGCATTAATTCCTGTTAGGATTGCTAAGTTTGAGTCCTGCTAGCTCTGGGCAGACAGGGTTCTCACTGTCAGGAGGCAGAAGAGAGTCAGGGCCGTAGAGTCAGAAACAGAGGCAGTGGCTCCTGATGGTGGCTGATGTGAGAACCAAGAAAATAAAGGCCAAGTTGGACCCGGAAGAGAGAGCGGTAAGCCAGAAGTTGAGGCGGCAGGGACAGTAGCAAGCTGAGGATAGGCTGGATTTGAGTTCTAAATCCAGGCTGAGAAGACAGCGTGATGAAGCCCAGAGACATTTATGCTGATGCTTCCTTAGAGAGCAAGGGCTCTTCTGAGGTGACAGGAAGACCCCCATTCTCTGGGGATTAAAGAGTCTGATTGTGCTACAGCCAGGACATGGGAGCTCTTCATACCATCAGTGATGTTCCTGATAGCACATTTATGTTCTTTTGTATAGAAGGAATTTGGATGTTCCTGGAGCACTGAATTGAACTGATGAGAGAGAGAGAGAGAGAGAGAGAGTGGGGGTGGGGGGGAGGCTGTAACCTCTCTCTGAAATGCATATTTAAAAATTTAGGCATTTGTTTATCAGATTGTCTCCAGTCATAACATTCCATTTAGGAAAGGAAGGGGATCTGTTTTTTGAGTCAGAAATTTTAGTTTAACCATCTCATTTGCTATTCCTCTCACAGCAGAGGAAAGCAAAGTAAGTTGTAGAAATGGAATAATTATATTTCCTATTCTTGGGCGGCACATTTGTTCTTTCTTAATAGCATTAGAACAAATTCAGTGAAAACTCCTTGTATGAGTGCACAAGTCAGCAGCTGTTTATAAAATAAAGACTAGAAGTCTGCATAGTGGGAAAGAGGCTGTACCCATTCATAGATCAGAGAGATACAAACCTAGAGAAAATGATTTTTGAAACTTCTTTAAAGATATTCCTCCAACTTAATCCATAATTATAGCATTCCCCACTTGTTTTGCTGGTGCTTCATCATTCTGTCCCCTCTAGAGAAGAATCACCTCTTTGATAAAATAACTCTCATTTACCTCCAGTGTTGCTGGGATTCCCACGCATAAACCTGCGTAATTAGGGGCCCACAGGACATCTACATTCCTTCCCTGTTTGTCTCTCAAAAACTCTCATTCATTTTCAGTTTCCCTGAAACATCACACATGTTCTTGCCTTCCCTTCATTCTGCTCAGGCCCCAGTGCCCCGCCTCAGGGCAGCACACTTTCTAGAACTTTCCTGAGACATGGCACCTCTGTCAAAATGCCTGTGGCCTGAGTTCTGGTAAACAATGAAAGGCATGTGAGGACTTGTGGGCATACGAAGAGTTTTGCCTTTGTGCTTTTTGTCGGTGGGAAACCAAGGAGGCTGGCTCCATTTCAACCTCCAGACTTTCTTTTTATGAAGATAATGATGATCCCAGAGTCATATTATTGGCCTCCCTGCAGGCACTGAGAGGCAGCCAGCCTCATGCGCTTATGTTCCTTTGCCTTTCATTTGAAAATGACATGTCGTGGCACACAGACTTGGTCAAGAAATTTTAAGAGAAGAATTTCTAAATTTAAATAATATTTAATAATAGTATCGTCAGCTCATTTGCACAGTGTATTGCAACGCGCAAAGGCCTTCCACATATATTATGCCGTGTCATACTTGACACGTTGGACCTGTCTTCAAGACCACACAACTATTTCAGCAAATGTTTTCCTCTGTTTCTATTGGGAAGTGTGACAGAAACTGAATATCTGCCCTTGACTCTTTTGCACATGCCATCCTATTCTCATGCTTTTCAGTATAGGCTAAATCCTTCCTTAATCTAGTGCCCCTTGTACTTCTCCTTTTATAGCCCAGCATTTAAGCTAAAATTAGGATTCAGGGCCATATTCTTGTTAATATCCCTTATAAGAAGGTGTGTTTCTGTTGTGTTAGCAACCTGTGAGCTCATTCTTAGTCTGGACTTGCAGCTAGCAAACTCACAGAATGAGAGCAAAGCACAGGTGGGCTGGCATACAGGCCATTCTTTCCTCTTCTTTTCTGCAACAGCTTGCATCTCAAACAGTCCCCCAAGAGGATTACTTGATGAAATTTTGGCATATGGAAAATATAAATAGACTTTGTAAAATGGTATGGATGAGCAGAGATTTTTTTGAATATATGAGACAGAAAATGAACAACATTGAAATGGGAGTTGGATCCATAAACTCAAACTGAAGAACTGCTTTCTTTCTCCACAAAGACTTCAAAATACTAAATGGGCTTTGTGCCAATAGGTCCTCAGTGGGCTATACTATTGGGAGTCTAGGAAGCAAAATGAAGGACAGAATGTTCAACAAAAAAACCTTCTTATTGACTATAATATATATACAAAAAAGTATGTTGTGTATGTGCATTGTGTATGTGTGTGTGTGCATATTTCCTAGCTCTGCTCAGGGAAAAGGCTTAGAAACAATGATCAAACCAGTAGCAATAAGCATGCTTGAAACTGAGCAGGACCCTGTAGGGCCCTCCTGGGTACAAAAGTCTTTCCCTGCCTGCCATTTCATGTTTTTAGGAAAAAGGCTTTAGCCTCCTAGACCTTACCTGAGTTCTAAAGGGCAGATTCAAACAGTTACTAATTAGGGAAGGGAGGGATTGCAGAAACAAAGGAGGAGCAGACAAGAAGCAAAAGTGCAGGTGAAGCAGGGTCCTGGTTCCTCATCGAAGGATATACATAACAATATATCTCTGAGTTCTTCTACAGGAATTAAGATCCCCACCCAGGTGGAGGATGGTAACTTCAGGCTGAGCACAAGATTCCTGGAGTACTGCCCTGTTACCTCACCACCAATCAATCAGAGAAACGTCATGCACCCTGCAGCCCTCCCTCAGAATTTTGCCTATAAAAACTCTTCCCTGAAAACCATCAGGGAGTTCAGGCTTTTTGAGCGTGAGCTGCCTGTTCTCCTTGCTTGGCCCTTCAATAAAACATTTTCTGTCCCAACTCTGACGTTTCAGTTTGTTTGTCTTCACTGTGCTTTGGGCACATGAACTTGGATTCTATGACATCCTTAGTGCCCAGATTGTAGTCTTGAAATGCCATTTCCCACTAAAGAAATCTAGACAAATTCCAGGTTTGGGGTGGAAAATGTAGGATACGTACCTGGAACATCTTGTCATAATATATAGTGAGGAAGCTATCAAACACCACCAGGGCTATGTCAAAAACACCCTGGAGCCAACTTGAAAAGGCTTTTATTGGCCAAAGGGTGACAGTTTAAGCTTTAAAAAGGATAATAATTATAATTACTTGAAGCCCATCAAATAAGTTGAAATCCATGACTTCATAATGATATTTTAAAAAATTGATCTCCTTCAGAGGATGGTAGGAAACCAATTAGTTTTGTGAACATTGGTAGATGAAGGAAAACAATCATTTCTTCTGTTTTTCCTATATGAATGATATCATAGGGTAACCAAATAGTAGATGAGGGAAAGTGTATATCTATATCTATATCTATATATATATATATATATATTTTAACATCTTTATTGGAGTATAATTGCTTTACAATGGTGTGTT
>NC_041224.1:133545921-133548887 GCF_002837175.3 Physeter macrocephalus
AGATTGCTTTTGCTATTTGGGGTCTTTTGTGTTTCCATACAAATTGTGAAATTTTTTTTTCTAGTTCTGTAAAAAATGCTAGTGGTAGTTTGATAGGGATTGCATTGAATCTGTAGATTGCTTTGGGTAGTAGAGTCATTTTCACAATGTTGATTCTTCCAATCCAAGAACATGGTATATTTCTCCACCTATTTGTATCATCTTTAATTTCTTTCATCAGTGTCTTATAGTTTTCTGCATACAAGTCTTTTGTCTCCTTAGGTAGGTTTATTCCTAGATATTTTATTCTTTTTGTTGCCGTGGTAAATGGGAGTGTTTTCTTAATTTCACTCTCAGATTTTTCATCATTAGTGTATAAGAATGCCAGAGATTTCTGTGCATTAATTTTGTATCCTGCTACTTTACCAAATTCATTGATTAGCTCTAGTGGTTTTCTGGTAGCATCCTTAGGATTCTCTATGTATAATATCATGTCATCTGCAAATAGTGACAGCTTTACTTCTTCTTTTCCTATTTGGATTCCTTTTATTTGTTTTTTTTTTTTTTCTCTGATTGCTGTGGCTAGAACTTCCAAAACTATGTTGAATAAGAGTGGTGAGAGTGGGCAACCTTGTCTTGTTCCTGATCTTAGTGGAAATGGTTTCAGTTCTTCACCATTGAGAACTTTGTTGGCTGTGGGTTTGTCATATATGGCCTTTATTATGTTGAGGAAAGTTCCCTCTATGCCTACTTTCTGCAGGGTTTTTATCATAAATGGGTGTTGAATTTTGTCAAAAGCTTTCTCTGCATCTATTGAGATGATCATATGGTTTTTCTCCTTCAGTTTGTTGCTATGGTGTATCACGTTGTTTGATTTGTGTATATTGAAGAATCCTTGCATTCCTGGGATAAACCCCACTTGATCATGGTGTATGATCCTTTTAATGTGCTGTTGGATTCTGTTTGCTAGTATTTTGTTGAGGATTTTTGCATCTATGTTCATCAGTGATATTGGCCTGTAGTTTTCTTTCTTTGTGACGTCTTTGTCTGGTTTTGGTATCAGGGTGATGGTGGCCTCATAGAATGAGTTTGGGAGTGTTCCTCCGTCTGCTATCTTTTGGAAGAGTTTGAGAAGGATAGGTGTTAGCTCTTCTCTAAATGTTTGATAGAATTCGCCTGTGAAGCCGTCTGGTCCTGGGCTTTTGTTTGTTGGAAGATTTTTAATCACAGTTTCAATTTCACTGCTTGTGATTTGTCTGTTCATATTTTCTATTTCTTCCTGGTTCAGCCTCGGCAGGTTGTGCATTTCTGTGAATTTGTCCATTTCTTCCAAGTAGTCCCTTTTATTGGCATAGAGTTGCTTGTAGTAATCTCTCATAATCTTTTGTATTTCTGCAGTGTCCGTTGTTACTTCTCCTTTTTCATATCTAATTTTATTGATCTGAGTCTTCTCCCAGGTTGTCCATTTTATTGGCATACAGTTGTTTGTAGTAATCTCTCATAATCTTTTGTATTTCTGCAGTGTCAGTTGTTACGTCTCCTTTTTCATTTCTAATTCTATTGATTTGAGTCTTCTCCCTTTTATTCTTGATGAGTCTGGCTAATGGTTTATCAATTTTATTTATCTTCTCAAAGAACCAGCTTTTAGTTTTATTGATCTTTGCTATTGTTTCCTTCATTTCTTTTTCATTTATTTCTGATCTGATCTTTATGATTTCTTTCCTTCTGCTGAATTTGGGTTTTTTTGGTCTACTTTCTCTAATTGCTTTAGGTTCAAGGTTAGGTTGTTTATTTGAGATGCTTCCTGTTTCTTAAGGTAGGATTGTATTGCTATAAACTTCCCTCTTAGAACTGCTTTTGCTGCATCCCATAGGTTTTGGGTCGTCGTGTCTCCATTGTCATTTGTTTCTAAGTATTTTTTTGATTTCCTCTTTGATTTCTTCAGTGATCACTTCGTTATTAAGTAGTGTATTGTTTAGCCTCCATGTGTTTGTATTTTTTACAGATCTTTTCCTGTAATTGATATCTAGTCTCATAGCATTGTGGTCAGAAAAGATACTTGATACGATTTCAATTTTCTTAAATTTACCAAGGCTAGATGTGACCCAAGATATGATCTATCCTGGAGAATGTTCCATGAGCACTTGAGAAAAATGTGTATTCTCTTGTTTTTGGATGGAATGTCCTATATCCTTTTTTTTTTGGCGGTACGTGGGCCTCTCGCTGTTATGGCCTCTCCCGTGTGGAGCACAGGCTCCGGATGCACAGGCTCAGTGGCCATGGCTCATGGGCCCAGCCACTCCGCGGCATGCGGGATCTTCCCGAACCGGGGCATGAACCCATGTCCCCTGCATCGGCAGGTGGATTCTCAACCAGTGTGCCACCAGGGAAGCCCTGGAATGTCCTATAAATATCAATTAAGTCCATCTCGTTTAATGTATCATTTAAAACTTGTGTTTCCTTATTTATTTTCACTTTGGATGATCTGTCCATTGGTGAAAGTGGGGTGTTAAAGTCCCCTACTATGATTGTGTTACTGTCGATTTCCCCTTTTATGGCTGTTAGTATTTGCCTTATGTATTGAGGTGCTCCTATGTTAGGTGCATAAATATTTACAATTGTTATATCTTCTTCATGGATCGATCCCTTGATCATTATATAGATGTTAAAAAAAAAAACCCAAAACAATTAAGAAAATGGTAATAGGAAAAAACATATCAATAATTACCTCAAATGTAAATGGACTAAAAGCTCCAACCAAAAGACATAGACTGGCTGAATGGATACAAAAACAAGACCCATATATATGCTGTCTACAAGAGACCCACTTCAGACCTAGGGACACATACAGACTGAAAGCGAGGGGATGGAAAAAGATATTCCATGCAAATGGAAATCAGAAGAAAGCTGGAGTAGCAATTCTCATAAAAGACAAAATAGACTTTAAAATAAAGAATGTTACAAGAGACAAGGAAGGACACTACATA
>NC_041224.1:133550639-133606735 GCF_002837175.3 Physeter macrocephalus
GGGGGGGTGGGAGGGAGGGAGACGCAAGAGGGAAGGGATATGGGAACATATGTATATGTATAACTGATTCACTTTGTTGTAAAGGAGAAACTAACACACTATTGTAAAACAGTTATACTCCAATAAAGATGTTTAAAAAAAAAATATGTGTCTTGGCATGTTTCTCCTTGGATTTATCCTGTATGGGACTCCCTGTGATTCCTGGCCTTGATTAACTATTTCCTTTCCCATATTCGGGAAGTTTGGAAAATGTATATTTATAAAAGTGTTCCAATGGATGGATTAATAAGTAGAAAAGAAATTATAGAAGTAGAATATCACCCTTTTGCAACACCCTTTGGTTGAATAGGTCTTAGCATCAAGCACCAACAGCTGCTATCATTGTAAAAAGAGAGACAAGTGGACATACCACATGGCTCTTGGTGAAAGGACAAATCAGCATCTAGAGTCTTGCCAAGATATCAAACCTGAGGTTGACCAAGCCTCTGGATTCACCTGCCCATTTGCAGAAACCATAGAAGACAGAGGAGCATGGTGAACTGCCCCGTGAGTATACAATCAGTAAAGTGCCGATGGTGGGAGTTCTACAGGTCAGATACCCAGAGAAGTTGTAAGAAAAAAGAAAGGGATGGAGGAGGGAACCTGTAGAATACAATAGACTTAAAAGACATGTCAAATTTACAAATGGGTAATGCTGTACTGTAGTATGCCAGGATGCATACTTAGGAGATAAAACTACAAAGAAACTCAAGTATGATATGATTAGCTTAAAAGAGTAGTGGTTAACCTTGTGAGGAGGACAATACATTGACCAGGATGGGACACGTGGTGGGGCTTTGGGGGTGGTTGGCAAAGTTCTGTTTCTTGACCTGGATGGTGGTTGCTAAGGTGTTCACCTCGTACCAATTCTTTAAACTATACATTCACTTTGTGTTGTTTTCTGAATCAGTTTTATTTTATAATGGAAAGGTTGAATGAAGAAAATAGAGTAGCAATTTTAAAATTTACATTTCATGAATTCCATAAAGAACATTGACAGTCAAGAGCAGTTTGTGTCAAGAAGCAGTATGATGGAATGATAGAGAGCATGGGCGTGGGAGCCATCCCAATAGAGTCCGAATCCCAGCTTGGCTGCTTAGAAGCTGGGTAACCCGGGGCAAGTTACTCAGCCTCTTTGTGTCTCAGTTTTCTCATCTGTAAAATGGATGTCATTATAGTTTGTAAATCATGAGGTTTAAGTGAGATGATACATGTGAATATTTAGAATATTGCCAGGCACAGAGTAAGAGCTGAGTACGTTAGCTATGCTATTTCTTTCTATTTCTTAAAACTTTCCTTTTTTTCCTCTTAGTTTTCCTCACATACTGCAGCACTATCTCTTTCTCAAAAATCCCTGGTGGCATGGGGGCGGGGACATTGTCCCCTAGCCCTAGTCTGTGCCTCTTTGTCTTTCTATCCTCTGCTCCCCATTCTGTATTTAAAGACCCCCAAGGAGGAACCTAACGCGTCAGGGAAGGAAAGATCCCACCTGGGCAGAGTCAGAATCTGTTTAATGGTGAGAGAGGAGGGAAAGAGATTTTTCTTATTTGCCCCTGGCTCCTCAGTGCCTAGAACAGTATATGACACCACGTAGGCGTGTAATAGACATTTGTTGAAAGGATGAGTGAAAGACCTTGCAGAACATGATTTAAAAAGTGCTGTTCAAGTATTTTTTTTTTTTTCACAAAGAGTCTGAAGGGGTCCATGAGCTTTACTTCTGCCTCCCTCCTGCCTTGCTTCTTCCCTGCTGCCCCATTTCGGTATTCACGGCTTTGTATGAGTCTGTTAGTCTAAATGTATCTCTAGGCAAAATGTGTATATTGCACTCGTTCTCCCTTTAGAAAGGCACACATTGACCCCAGCCCTATACCTGCTGATCATCTTGCTGCTGCCCCTCGGAGCACCTTCCTGCCCAGCAGACCTGTTCATCCTGTCCCCTCTCCCTCTGATGTCCTTCCTGTCATTGTTCCCATACTTGGCACCTTCCCATCCTATGGGTACAGTGTAGATGAGTTCATTACGGCAAAGCCTTTCTTGGCTAGCCTCTTACGGGTCAAGGTCTCTGTCCCCTGCCTGTTGAATCTTCCTGTTCTCCTTCGAAGCACTTACCATGTGTTCTATTTGTTGAATACATGGAGGAGCAAATGGCCATTACGACAAATGACTAGATCCAGGTACAAGAATGGAGGTGGGGATGTGAGTTGACCCTCACATTGTCTCTGCCATAACTTTTGTGAAGGTACTAGGACCGTTGAGCTGACTAGTTTCTGGTTCTCAGTGAGTGCTCGGGAAAAACTTTGTGAATGAATGGATAAAGTAGTGGATAATAGTGTAGCCTCAGGCTTGGAGTTGGGCAGGTGGTTCTACAAGGTGAAGGATCAGAGTCTCATGAGGAGGTAGAGCAAGGAGATGGGGAATCCAGGGCAGGGCTGTTCACAACCTTAAGGAAACGTGCAATTTTACTATAGGGAGGGGGACCACCCCATAACTTTATCAGAGATGGACCGGGAGGCAGGGCTTAGGAACTGGAACTGAGGCCAAAGCCAAGGACTAGGGCCTGGGGTTGGTGAGCAGGAATGCTGGACCTAATGGGTGCCCAGGGGGCAGTCCTTGAGACCCGACTCTGGCAGGCATTTCTGAGATTCCTGAGAATGACTGATGACTAGATTCCATCAGGGGTGTCAGCACGGCCTGCCCCTGTCAGCGTGCTGTAGGACTTGGGGTGGCCTGTATTTGCAGACAGAGTAGAGCTTAGAAAGGCTTGACTTTGAACTTCATGTCACTTCATGACTGTGTGACCTTGGGCAAGTTCTTAACTTCTCTGAGACTTGGCTTCATTGTCTATAAAATGAAGATCACAATACCTACCTTCTGTGGCTCTTTCGAAGATGAAATGGGATAACGTGAAACACCTTGTCCCGTATTGCTCACACCTAGCTGTGGAGAGTTTTAACAAGGCACACACACGTGGGCCTGGCTGTTGGAGATTATGACTTAGTAACTCTGGGGTTCGTTCCAAGCGTCTATGGTTTTAGAAAGTTTACAGATGATCACAAAACTCAGGCTGACTTGAGCAGCATTGGATTGCCATAGTAGTACGGCAATGAGAAATGGTAGCTTCTTTACACACCTCTTCCTTCACTGCCATCACCTCCAATTCTTTCCTATCCTTTTCTCCTTTTTTTTTCTTTGGTATTAGGTGTGGGCGTGAGTGGACTCAGTCATGGGGTGCGTGCGGAAACAGAGGCATGAAAAACAAGTAAAGGCTGACAGTGTTCCTGTTGGACGTTGATTCTAGCAGATGCTGGATGAAAGCTACAGGATTGAGGTCCTGCTGCTAATACGTCGACTTTAAATGTCTGGAACAGCGAAGATGAAGGTGTGAAAGATGTACTTTCAGTACTTCGTCTGAAGGAAATAAGTCTTATACATGCTTTTCCAGTTTTTCTAGATTTTAAAATATAACTTTCTGCTAGAGAGCTTTTGTCAAACAAAGCACACCCATTTTAAAATAAAGGTTGTAGAGTGGTTTAATTTAATTGTTCAATGAAAATTTACTGAGTGCCTACTGGGTACGTGATACTGGGCTAAGAATCATGGAGATATGATTTCATTCAATAAATATTTAATAAGCATGGCTCTAGGGTGTTGGGATATATCAGTGAAAAAAGTAAAAACCAGATAAAAATCCCTACCCTCTTGGAGCTTACATTCTGAGAGGGAGAGAGAGGCAATAAAAAAATAAACATAGTAAGTAAATTATAAAATGTTAGAATGTAATAAAATGTTAAAGAGTATCTTATATAAGATAGTTAAGGAGATTCATTGAGCAAGTACTTGAAGAAGGAGCAGAAATTTTACTATGTGGGTATCTGGAGTAAGAACATTTGAAGCAGAAGGACCAGCCAGTGCAAAGGCCCTGAGGCTCCCAGTGGATGTCTGAGGAAGAACAAAGAGGCCAGGGTGGTCTCAGTGAAGTGAGAGAGGTTAGGTAAAGGGGGATGAGGTCAAAGAGAAAATGGCCAGATTACATCAGGTCTTGTAGGGCATTTTAGGACTTTGGTATTTATACTGAGTGAGATGGAATGCCACTGGGGGGTCAGGAGCAGAGGGGGCTTGGACTTGTATTAGAACAGGATCACTGTGGCTGCAGCATTGAGAAGAGATTGTAGGAGGGCAGGGCTACAAAAGAGGAGACAGTAAGGAGGCTCCCAGAGGCTTGGACTAAGATGGTAGCAATGGAAATGGTGAGAAGTGGACATATTTTGGAGAAAAATTCAGCAGGATTTCCTGACAGGTTGAAGTGGGTGTAAGAGAAAGAGTGGAACTACTGACTCTACAGTTTTTTGTTTTGGTTTGGTTTAGTTTTTTTGTTTGTTTCTTTGGTTTTGCCTGAGCAACCGACTGAAAGGATGGAGTTGCTTTCAAGAAGGGGGATCGTGGGTAAAGATATTTGGGGAAGGAATTCTAAAGTTTGCTTTTGGTCATTGTAGTCTGACTCTCAAGTGGAGATGTCCGGGAGGCACTGACTAAGGGTCTAGATTTAGGAGAAGCACCTGGGATGAAAGGTACATGTGGGCGCCCATCAGGGTAGAGATGGTGTGTAAGGCCAGGGACTGCATGAGATCACTGGGTAGTGCAGATGGAGAGCAGGACAAGGGCAAGGCCTAAGCCCCAGGCTCCCCAAGAGGTCTGGAGGAACCTGCAAAGGAGTCTGATGAGGAATGTCCAGTGAAGTGAAAGGGAAATCAGGAGAGTGTGGTGCCCTGGAAGCCGCGGGAAGCAAGCATGGAGCGAAGAGGGTGAGAGGATCTGCACCAACCTTGCTGGAGGGTCAGGTTAGAGGAGGGCTGAGAAGTGACTGGTGGGTTCAGTAAGGCGGAGGCTCTTGTCACTCTGACAAGAGCAGAGTCTGTGGTGTAGAGGCTGAAAGCCAGTGTGGATGGGTTTAAGAGAGAAGGGGAGGGGAGGAATTGGAGACAGAGTAGAGGGACTGGAAGTAGCCAGTAGCGGAATTGGGGGCAAAAGAAGTTTGTCAGTTTGTTTTCGTTTTTAAAATGGGAGTGACTATAGCATTTTTGTGTGACAATGAGAATAACTGAATAAGAAGAGGAGGGATTCTTTTTTTTTTTTTTTTTTGGGTATGCGGGCCTCTCACTGTTGTGGCCTCTCCCATTGCGGAGCACAGGCTCCGGAAGCGCAGGCTCAGCGGCCATGGCTCACGGGCCCAGCCGCTCCGCGGCATGTGGGATCTTCCTGGACCGGGGCACGAACCCATGTCCCCTGCATTGGCAGGCGGACTCTCAACCACTGCGCCACCAGGGAAGCCCGAGGAGGGATTCTTGGTGCTTGAGAGAGAGGAGTTGGTGGACCCATGTTCTTGAATAGGTGGGTATCGATGGATCTAGAGCATGGGGATGGGGGGGGTGGCATTAAGTGGATGACTATAGTCTGGGCGGCGGAGAAGGCAGGACACACAGGTCCTGATACTAGAGGGTGGGTGAGTCTGTGGATTTCTTTTCCGCTGGCTTCAACTTTCTCAGTGAAATAGGAAGCAAGGCCCTCATCTGAAAGTGAGGATGGTGGAGAAGCTATCAGAGGCCCGAGGAGAGTGGATAAGGTATTATTACGTGGTTGTCTAGGAGAGTGGAAAACAGACACGGTTGCCTGGCAGCAGCAAGAGCTCACTGATGTTCCTCATCACGAAGTTGAAGCGGGATCCCTGAGTTTGGCTGTGAGTTCTCCCCCAGCTGTGTTTAGCTGTTCAGGTGCAGGCAGTTTGCTGGATTTAACCAGGGTTGAGGTTTTTGCCAAGTGAAAAAGCTAGAGGGGCCAGGGAGTCATTACGATGATTGACCAGGTGATTTCAGTGGGCAAGAAAGGGAAGAGGGTGAGGGACAGCAAAAGGTGGCGGAATCAGTGCTCCCAGTGGCTGAAGGCTTGTTGTGGTTGGGGCATGAGATGAAGTGAACTGGAGAGCTAGGAGGTAAGGGGTCAGACACTGGGATGGATGGAAAATGAGAATGTGGATGGTGTGGTCATTGTTCACCACCAAACCTGACTGGACTACACTTTTTATTCCTCCTTAGAGTTAGATATGGCCAGTGACTAGTTCTGGCAAATGAAATGTGAGTGGAAAGGATGTGCCCTGTTTCTAGGCCTGGCCCATAAGAAATCCTCTCCTGCTATCCCATACCTTCCCTCTCTTCTGTCTGCCAGCTGGATGCAGAGAATCCAGCAAAAGAACTGTTAGACCTGGGAAAAGGCGGCACCTCAAGTCAGAAGGATCCTGGGTCCCTGAATCACCATGTGGAAGGCTCTCCACCCAACCCCAATACGGTGATGTGCCACGAGCCAGGAATAAGCTCAGGCTGTGCTTATTTTGTTAGATTTTGTGATATTTATAAAGCATCGATCCCACCCTGGCTAAATCAGAGATGCTGAAATTATTGTTCTGGGAGGGTTTGTTCATCGGAGTGAGTAGCCGAGGGGAGATATCAAACACAGTTGTCAGAGGAGAAGCGTTCAAGTGACTAAGAGGACAGGTTGGGTGTTCTATCTATCTGTGTGTTGAAATCACCAAGAGAAGGGAGAGAAACAGTGCGGGAGAGAGTGACAGTGAGCCAGAAGCTAAAGTAATCAAATGACGAGAAGGGTCATAGCAACCGGGAGAGGTAGCGAGTGATAGAAGGTGACAGCTTGAGAGAAAGGCTGAGGGTTTTAGCAAGGAAGGAGGGAGAGTGGTATGGAGGCAGTGTTGCGGGGCAAGGAGGACACCCACTTCACCTCCAGGCCCAGAGATGTCAGAAGAAGGAGGGGAAACATAACCGCTGCCGAGGGGAGCAGTGCCCTCAGGAGGGGCCCCAGCTGGAAGGAACATTCAGAGAAGAGGCTGAGGATATAATAGATGTTGCTGAAGAAGGATTGTGAATCCAGAGGGGGTCCTTCACACTGCGGGGGGGGTGTCTTGCAGTTTGAGGATCTTGTGATTGGAAGGTGGATACAGCATGAGGGATGGGAGGAGCCTGATGGGAAGTAAAGAATGAGAGAAGTGGGGTGACCGGGGAGCCTGGGCTTCTCGTGGCCAGTGATACAGACAAGGATAGCAAACATGGTACAATTAGTCCTGGGGGACCCAAGGCAGATAGTGGTGGATCCCTGGGACTCAGTTTTGAGTCCTGTCAGCAGATGCAAGTATGTCTGGAGAAATATGGAATTAGTCCCACCCAAAGTCTGTTCTCCAGCTCACAGGCTCCTTCCTCAGCCCTGAGGATGGGAAGAAAGTAGGTCCAGGGGAGTTAGGTCTAATAGATGTGATGAAGATACCACCCCACTTTCAGGACCCTCACATTTATAGAAATAGGTGCCCATGTAATGATGCTTCAATGGACAAACCAGAGCAGAAAGTTTGTCCATTGAAGCATCATTGAAAAGTTTGCTCTGTGCATATTCAGAAAAGAGTCAGCGGGCTGTTGACTTTCCTGTGTGTGACTGGGCAGCTGTGCACGAGCCCCACCCGCCCAGGTGAGTCATAGCTAATTCCCTAAGCCCCGTTGCTCACTTGGACACTTGCAAGAAATGCAGGACTTGGCCGCCCCCCAGACCAACTGAATCAGCATCTGTGTTTGAACCAGATGCCCAGGTGATTCGTAGGCACAGTCAAGTCTAGAAGCACTGTGAACACATTTGTTACTAGTAGGGACAAAGCAGGTGCTTCCAAGAAGAAAAGGCAAGTGTCAGAAGGAGCCCCAGGAAAGATTACATGTTACTCATCAACCTTAAAATCCCAAATTCAGTGCTTTTTTTTTTCTAGCCCTGGCAGTGTGTTGGATTCATGTGTACTTCATTAAAAAATAAAACAAACAACTTCTAACTTGCATGACTCGAAAAACATTTCATTGTTTCTTTAGGGAGAAATAGATCAGAACAGACAAAGTTGATTATACAGAATAAGGAAAAAAACAACTCTGAACTTTTAACCTGCACGCGTTGTTGTGCAGAATCTTAGAATAACAGAATTCCAGAATGTAGAGCAGTAGTTCTCCATGTTGGCTGTATATTAGCATCACCTTGGAAGCTTTCAAAAAGCAAAAACCAAACAAACAAAAAACCCCAATGCTGAGCCCCAATCCCAGGTATTCTCATTTAACTGTTGGGGGTGAGAGCCTGGAGTCTGGGAGTATTTAAGAGCTCTGAGTGATTTAATGCAGCAAGAGTTGAGCCTCACTGGTAGAAATAAAATGCAAGGCACAAATGTAATCTTAAATGATCCAGTAGCCAAATTTAAAAGGTATAAACAAAGTATAATTAATTTTAGTAATATATCTTACTTAACCCAATATATCCAAAATATTACCATTTTAACATGTAATCGATATAAAAAACTAATAATGAGATATTTTGTTTTTTCTTAATAAAGCTTCGGAATCTGGTGTGTATTTTACACTTAGAGCACATCTCAATTCAGATTAGCTGCATTTTAAGAATTTAGTAGACACCTGTGGCTAATGGCTTTCATGTTGGACAGTGCAGCTTCAAGGAAAACCAGTAGCGCCCGACTATGAAAGTTAGATTGCCACCTGTGGGAAACAAAATGAGTGCCCATTTAACATAGAAGTGGTGGTTCAGGAGACAATGAGGTGTAATTCCATATTATTTCCTGTTTGCCAACAGCTTCTTAAAGATCATTGCAGAAGTGTCTGAGGAGGTAGAATTTAGAAACTTTGCAAAGTTTCTTCCCAAAAGCGAAATGTTGTCTGAGATTTAAGTGATATGGACCAATCCTTCCATGATGCTATATTAAGGTCCACAAATGAATACTGTGCTGAGTTTCTCAGCACCCTATGATACTGGGAAGTACTGAGCTTCCACTGACTTTGATATAGGAAAAAATAAGGATGTAGTCATTGGCTACATTTTCTTTTTCTCTCCTGGAATCAACCGGTAGTAAGCACAAGCATCTTTTGAGATTTTCATATCTGCCTAGCTGAGTCAGTGCTGGAATCAGGGATGTGGAAGGATAAAATTCTGAGGCTTGGCATTCCTGTCCCAATCTTCCTTCTCTTCTTAGAAAAGAAGCCTCATTCACTGATCTCCCAAACCAGCTGATGAATATAATAAAGATCTTCCTAGATTGGATTCCTAGGATCTGATTTTTACCATGGGTTTTTTTTTTTTTTTTCCCTAAAGAATTGAGAGAAATCACTTAGCCATCGGCATGTGTTAAACTGTAACCAGGTCATGTAGCTCTTCTAAGCCTGAGGCAAGTAAGAAGAAAGTGTTAGTGACGTGTGCTGAGAACTAGGTTAAACACATTTCTCAGGACAGATCACAGAATAGTTTCCTAATGCTGACAGGGAAGGGTAAAGGCACTCAGGAAGGATGGTCATCCCCCAACCCTCACCTGTCCAAGTACCTCTGTTCATGTTAAGGCTCCTTTTCACCAAAACGTCTTTGCTTCTATCAAAGATACTTCCTTCCCAAAGCTGACTAGGGTTTTAAAAAAGAAAACATCAAGATGGACAAAATTGATCTTTGGCCCGTCTAGCCCCTCTGTTTTGTGCCCTTCCCTCACCTTTGCCAGTAATACCCCCTTCTCTTCTGAAGACCCTGGAGTGTGTCTCTGCTGTCAAAACCTTCTCAGCAGAGTTGTGAACTTATTCACACCATGGAGTAGCCTGTTGACATCAGGTGTACACGATACATAGCTTCTGTCTCTCCCAGTGCTTTATTCCCGAAGTAATAAAGGACTACCTGAAGAACATCAGGCATTGGCTAGGTGGTTGGGGCTTTTTGAAAGATGGGTGGAAGATTAGAACTAATGACCCCTGAAGTAGCACTGTGCAGGCAAGAGTGTCTATCTAGAACTCGGGAAAGGGTGAAACTGGAGAGCCCTCAAGGAAGTATGAACCTGCAATAATGATAGGCTGCCACCAGGGGGCACTTCAGGGCCTTGATTGAGTGGCCAAACTATCAGGCTTACCAGAGAGAATAAGGTAATTTTTACTTCTTTAAAAATGTAGACTTTAAATAATATTACCAAAATTAGGTTTAAAAATGATTCATATGAGTAAGTTCTTAAATCATAAGCTAAGAAAAAATTTGCTACCCGCCTCACTACCCTTAGGCTGCTTTCATCATTCAGGGAAACCCTGTTTATAGCACCGGATGTCATGACTACAATCCTTCTGACTCACAATGATTTCTTATTTGGGAACCACACTCTTTTATTAGGACAGGGAGAACATTTAAAGGGATTTTCACAATTTCAATAGCTCAACAGTATTCTGTACCTTTCTCTTTTCCTGTTCTACTGCTACATGGAATGGAAGGAGCAGCTTTCTGTGTTAAAATGTGGGGATTATTTTGTAAATGTAACTGTGGAGAACAGTTACATGATTTATTTTTTAAAAGGATGAAGTAATCTTAGCTGATAGCTGCAAGATGTTATAGGAAATTTTCAGGCCAAATTAAAGTCACCCATTGAGAAGAGTCTGACAATTGTTAAGACAAAATGCATGTGACTTAATCTGTCTGAAACCCTCCAGTGGTCCCCTTTGCTTAAAGATGAGGCATAAATGTTGTCTAATGTGAATGAGTGTGGAACACACATAGTGAATTAACTTAAGTGAATGCTGAAAGATAAGGTGAAGACATAAAGAAATCTTAATGTTTGATTCAGGAGGTTGCACTTAATTTGGTAGGTAGTAGGGAGCCATTGAAGGTTTTTGAGGGAGGAGGATGATATTCGTGGAGTATGCTTTAGCTGCAAGGAAAATGGAAAGGGGAAAAAAGCTCAAAAGCTTGGTGAAAGTGGATCCTATAGGACAAGGCAACAGATCAAATGTGGAGACTAAGGAAGAAGGAGGAATTAAAGATGACTCAGATTTTGAGCACAGGAGGATGATAGCACCCTGAAAGAAGAGAGGCCAAAAGTTGTTGGAGAGAAATGTAATTAACTTGACCTTGAACATGTAGAGTTTGAGGATAAAATTTTTAAAAATGGGTTGAAGCATATGGTCATGTACAGCACTATTCTCATATAATAATAATAATACCATTAATTACACATGGGGCAAGTATTTTATTTTATTTTATTTTTTATTTTATTTTGTTTGTTTTTGTTTTTTGTGGTACGCGGGCCTCTCACTGTTGTGGCCTCTCCCGTTGCGGAGCACAGGCTCTGGACGCACAGGCTCAGTGGCCATGGCTCACGGGCCCAGCCGCTCCGCGGCATGTGGGATCTTCCCGGACCGGGGCACGAACCCGTGTCCCCTGCATCGGCAGGTGGATTCTCAACCACTGCGCCACCAGGGAAGCCCGGGGCAAGTATTTTAAATGGACTCTCCCAGATAAAGTCTGAGCCCTCATTGTCATGAAATGATCTTTAAGTACAGGAGAAAGAAGTTGGAGCAAAGGAGAGAAAGCATGAGAATGTAGCAAAGGACACAGAAGAAGTGATTCAACAGGAGGTCACTCCAAGCAGCACAGCAGCTTGGAGATGATCACTTTGAGTTGGTGGACAAAAGCATGGATTTTCAAGTAGGACTGGCTGAGTTCAAGTTTAGCTTCCATAACATAACTAGCAGGGTTATCTTGGCAACTTAACCTCTGGGTGTCTCCATTTCCCCATGTGTATAAACGAGGCTATTAAAATTACCTGCTCATAGGGTTGTTGTGAGGATTGAGATCATGCTTGAAAGCACTAAGAACAATGCCTGGAATACAGCAATAATTCAAAAGCTGTTAATGGTGCCAAAGGCTATAGAGGACTCCATGCAAATGGGGAGAAGACAAAGACCATTCATTGCCTTTGGCAAAGGGAGGTAAGGAATGACTTTTATTTTTTAAAATTAATTTTTATTGGAGTATAGTTGATTTACAATGTTATGTTAGCTTCTGTACAGCAAAGTGAATCAGTTATACGTATATATATATATGTATATATATATATATATATACATATATATATATATCCATTCTTTTTTAGATTCTTTTCCCATATAGGTCATTACAGAGGATTGAGTAGAGTTCCCTGTGCTATAGTGTAGGTTCTTATTAGTTATCTATTTGATATACAGTAGTGTATTTTGGAGGAAAGTTTTCGTAGAGTGGTGGTGAGGGAGGGCAAAGTTTGTCTTTAGAATGTTAAATTTCAGTTCCAATGTAGAAATATAGTAATAGCGACAACAATGGGAACAATAACGTTCATTTCTTTCAAAGCAGCCTTCTGATGGAATTTGTTAAACATTGGAGAATTGTTTTCAGAATTTCTCATGCACATGAATTGAGTCTGATAAAAAAGTAACAATATGTAAAAGAGTAGATGTTTAATATTTATAACACTATGTAGTATGTTTGCTTTCCCTCAGAAAAAAATCTAACAGTATAATTTGCCAAAAGAAAACAATCTAATTATGTTGTCCATTGCTGAATAGTGTATTATCACACCTGGGAACTGCGTTGGTGAACATTTTAAAATATTTTCTCAGTGCACAACTTCTAAAACACTGTGTGCTCTGATATTATATTTCCTACTGTAATACTTTCCCTAGGACTTAAACTAGGTATAGATCAGTGATCTAATTGCATTTTTTTTTTTTTTTTTTTTTTGTGGTACACGGGCCTCACTGTTGTGGCCTCTCCCGTTGCGGAGCACAGGCTCCAGACGCGCAGGCTCAGCGGCCATGGTTCACGGGCCCAGCCGCTCCGCGGCATGTGGGATCTTCCCGGACTGGGGCACGAACCTGTGTCCCCTGCATCGGTAGGCGGACTCGCAACCACTGCGCCACCAGGGAAGCCCCTAATTGGATTTTTTAACAGATGCTTTGTTTTTGGGGGGTTCTCCTGAGTCTTTAAATTCTAGTTGGCTGTATGTTAGTATCAGAATTTGGTTTCTTGGAGTATGAATATTCACTATTACAGTTTTCAAGACTTGCTTCATTTAGGAAATGTAAAATTAGAAAAATAATACAATCACATTTAAAAAAATACAAAAAAGTAGTTACACTGCAATTCAATAAACCACTGTAAACAATTTGGACTATTTCAGACTTTTTTTCATATATTTCTTTTTACATAGTTGTGAGTATCCCATATATGCAATGTTGGCCTTGCTCTTTAATATAAAATTATGAATAAGTTTTAGTTGCTGTATAGTCTCCAAAATCATTGCTTTAATTATTGTATATCAATTTATCAAGTGGGTATACTATAATTTACTTCATTATTCTCCTCTAGCTGGACATTAGTTTTTTTGTTTCCATTTTTTACGGTTAAAAATCATACTATTTAACATATTTAAGGATATAACTTTTTCATATTTAATATTTTTTTTCCTTTTTCTTGGAAGTTGAACTGTGGATCACAGGGCATGTGCATTTATATAGCATTTGGTATATACTGCCAAATTATCCCCCAAAGGATACACATACGTGTGTGTGTGTGTGTGTGTGTGTGTGTGTGTGTGTGTGTGTAGGTGGGTATATATAACTTTACTAATAGAAAAAGATGCCTTGTTTTAGTTTGTAATTCTGACTGCTTGTAAGTTTGAATCCTTTCCTAACTGTATGCTTCTAATATTATTTACTTGTTCAATTCTTTTTGTGTTGGCCTAATTTTGGGGGAAGTGATTCTTTTGTTTAAAGTTGAGTTAAGGCAAATGATCACAATAAAATTAGGTTGTTCATTGCTTTCTGATACTCCTTACCCCCAGCCATCAAAATATGGATTGCAATCTAGAGCTGTGCTTTTTACATGTAACCCCACAATATCAATGAGCTTTAACAGGGCTAAATAACGTTTGTACTGAAACAGAATTAGCCACCTGAAATACTCCCCCCTCCCCCCCCAAAAAATGCTTCAGCGGTCCTTAGAAAGAAAGAGATCTTTAAGAAGTAAAGTGTGATACAATATATGAGCAGCTCAACCAACTTACAGAAAACAGTGGGACAATTTAAAAGCTTTTATTAAAAGTAATCAGGTTTTGACAGACTGATGAAAATCTAAATGCAAGATTCCTTGGCATCTCATTCTACAAAATTGGTTTCTCTTCCTTCCATGAACTGTACTTTTTTTCCATTGAAAAGACAGAGAGGGAGAAAATGGAGGGTATGGGGGATGGAAAATGACAAATGAGTGGGTTCTGTGTTCTAGTGTTTGCTCCCTACCTTTGACTCATTCATTACATCCCTCTTGCCCTGGTGTATTAGTCCGTCTGCAAAGAGCAGGAACCAATTCTAGCAAAAAAGCAGGACAGAGGGAGAAGGTAGAAGATTTACTGGTGGTTTAGTTGGGTATCTCATAGACTCCAAGGGGAGGATGGGGCAGGGGATCTCCAGGAAGGCCTCCTTTCTACCAATCTCATCTTAGCTCCTCTCTCAGTGCCATGTTTATTCTTTTCCTTATGGTCTTTCAATCATAGATCCAAAATGCCTAGGGAAGGAACTAGTTGGCCAGTCTTAGTAGAGAATGCTAATCATGTACCAGTCGACTACAGCTCTGAGGACAGGGACTCCAGAGTACAGAGACATGGCCTTTCCTACTATGACTATTTGGGTGGCGAGTGAATGGGATGAAGCAGTTCCTAGAAAAGAGGTGCTGAGCAAAATATTAAATAGCATGTCTGCTATCCCTGCACCCCTATTTTCCTTTCTGCCAGGAAACTGCAATTTGAGCTGTGCGACTCTAACTTTATTAAACGGGCTAGATGGTGGCACTTCCTGCAACGGGCTAGCTGGTGGCACTTCCAACAGTATGTATGTGTACATATGCCGTGTAATCTTCTTTCTGTACATTTCTCTCCACATACAAGCAGTGTCTTATAAATGATTTATCTTGTGTGTGTATATATATAGAGAGAAAGGAATATTTATTTCCTCAATTGTGTCTGTGGGAAATTCCTCGGAAAAAAAGTAATATTCTTTGGTCAAATAAGTTCTAGAAGTGCTGAGCTAAACAAAGATAGACAATTTCTCTATTGCATGACTTTTCAGGGTCTTTTATGCACTACATACCTATAGGAGAATGAGAGAGAGAACATTAGTTTCCTAAACTTATTGAAATATACATATCTGTGTTTGTGTGTGTGTATATATATACAAATAAATTATTTTTATTGTGGTACAAGTCACATAATATAAAACACAGTTTTAACCATATTTAATTGAACAGTTCAGTGGTACTAAGTACATTCACATTGTTGTGCAACGTGCAGAGTACAAAAGTGATTTGAATGTGGGTGGGTGCATATAGATTGTAGTTTAATCTGTGGAAATATTTCTACTCATCTATTACAGTAGCATTGTGGTATGTAAATCGTCCCCTTTTAAACCAAAATGACCTGCCTATTTGTGAACTCCAGCTCTGTGTTTTGCTGGGGGAAAGAAGTGGGAAGAAAAATGTTAAAAATGCAGAGAGCAGTACTTTGTAATCAGAATATTAACGTTTTGATTGAATTGATGGAACATTTAAATGGAAATATTCAGTTGCAAAGACCAAGCTTGGGAGGGAAACTACAACATGCAGACAGAGTCTGAGCCTTTTTGCTTGATTAAAGAGAGTTCTTTTAATAGAAAAAAACCTAACAAACTAAAGAACTTCATATTAAGAATGGAAGGGTGGGCAGTGTTCACTTTTTCAATTGCTTATATTTAAATATAGCTAAGTACACACATTGACAGCTTTAAAGGCAGAAGCTTTGCTCTACTGAAGAAGAGTGTAGTAGTTTTTTTTTATTGTGGTAAAAGTCACATAATATAAACCATACTATTTTAACCATATTTAACTGTACAGTTCAGTGGTACTAAGTACATTCACATTGTTGTGCAACTCTCACCATCATCCATCTCCCAAATTGTACATATATATTTTAATTTGAGGAATTCTGTAAATACTTTGCATATTATCTAGAATGCAGTTTGGGAAATGGTGACTTGGGTTCTAAAATAAACATGAATTTTCCTTTGAAAGAGGGAGAGAACACAGAGTTTTGTGCCAAAGAGATGATAATTTGTTAATATAAAAGCCCAAGGGAAGAGGCAGCCGGAGGAAATGAGTACCTTTGGGAGAAAATCAACCAGAGGGGACACCTGGGTTCCAACCCTTAACATTTTCTGTTGACTTATAAAGACCTCTGGTGAGTTATGAGCTCTGCTTCCCCTAACATAAAACATTAGATTAAAATGTCTCTTTTCTGGACCACCAACTGTATTTTGCATGGTGTTTGCAATGACTTATGAAATACTCTGCCTTGAATTTTAAGCACTCTTTGGAATATGTTTCTGTATAAGCTTAAGATCCCAATAGTGTTCAAAATTAACAATAGGTTTTTCTACTCTCTTCAGTTAGAATTGTTGTATCATCATAATTGGTAACTAGATCTTTCGACCTCCTTCTTTCTCTCTCTTTCCTTGTTTTCCTTACCTGTGTCAAATTCTTTCCTTCCACATCAAGAGAAGGATCATTTTTCTAGGGGCTACTCTTTTCACAATAAATTCCTGATATAAAAATTGAAACTGTTGTTTCTAACATCCTGTGAGGCCAGCTGACAATGGAGATATAGAACTTTTAGGAATCTTTATCACATCTTAAAAGTTAGTCTAACCACACATACAATCTTTTATCCAACCACTATTTGTCCTGCACTCATTATAGGCCTGGCTTTGTCCTAGGACCTGGGGCTGTAGAAGTGAATAAGACAGATAAAACCTGCCCTCATGGAGCTTCTGTGTGTGTGTGTGTGTGTGTGTGTGTGTGTGTGTGTGTGAAGACTGAGTACAAAGTAACAAGCAGATAGACAACATGATGTCAAATAGCTGAGTGCTAAGAAGGAAAATAAAACAGGATAAAGAGTGACTGAAGGTGCTATTTGGGATAGGATGGCAGGGAAGGTCTCTTTATTCAGTTAACATCTGAGCAGAGACCTGGACTAAGTGAGGGGGTCAGTCACAAGGCTACATAAGGGAAGAGAGTTCCAGGCATCTGGGAAAGAAGTGCAAAGGTCCTGAGGTGGACACTGCTAAGTGTCTTCCAGGAGCAACAATGAAGCTACACTGCCTGGAGCCAGGTGACCAAGGGGGAAAGACATGGGAGTTTGTGTGTGTGTGTGTGTGTGTGTGTGTGTGTGTGTGTGGTGGGGGAGGGGGTCTGGTCATGAAGAGCCTTGTGGGCCATAGGAATAATTTTTTATTTTATTCTAAGTGTGACAGGACATAATAACCAGTAAACATCAGGAAAAATATCATGTGCATTCTTCTATTACTCTTTCTTCCCTCAATCATCGTAGCCAAAAAATTCTTACAAGAAAGGGAGAGAAACACATATACTCTCTGGCAAGTACGCTGGGAGTAGGGCCACCAGGAAATAGCAGCACTGCAAGTATGAGAGCCACAGTGAATAGGCGCTTTCTAAATGGATGGGCATAGCTGCTGCTTTGGGGTTCAATTTGTTGTCTATAAATGTCACTGTTAATACAACCCATTAACTTGGTGATGGGGTGAAGAAAGGCAAATAGCGCCAGGTTGGAACTGCCTAGTGATGAGTCAGAACTGCTCTGTTCCTACCTGTATGGCTGAAATGAATGGAGAGCTATTTGTAGGCACAGAGAGGCACGCTGGCACAAGATAGAAGGAGCATAAGTCAAGTGACACTCAAGACTTACTGGTGTCAGCAGCAGAGAGTTTTTTCTGTACTCTCAGAAATCCACTTAAGATGTAAAGAGATTAGGCCTGAGGAAGTAAACAATTCTCTATCTTCCTTGTAACACACCCATTACCCTGGGTTTCAAGCAGGTTGCTCAGGCCGAACTCCTGGAAACATCTTGTTAATGGCACCTAGACGTGGTGACAGATTCCAGGTGCCAGAGCCTGATGGCTGGTGCTCGTCAGTTGTTCTGAACTTGGTAGCTTTTAGTTCTAACTCTAGCTTTGCCCCCGAGTCCTATTCTTTCTCCCTTCCCCTTGGCCATTTCAGGTGGGGGAAAGAACCTTGTTCCAATTCTAGTTCCACAGCTTGGTCGCCATGTGTCTTGATTAGCAAGTACATAATCTTCCAGAGGCTCAGTTTCCTCAGTTATAAAGTAGAGCCAATAACATGTTGTATTAGGATGTAAAGGGCCCGGCAAAGAACTTGGCATTCAGAAAGCACTTGAGAAATGCAATAGACCTTGGAATGCAGTAAATAGGAATCTGAGCCTCCTAGAACTATTACTTGAAGATTGGTTGACCGTGTGGGTAGTTTTTACATATTGCTGGTATTTGAAAAATTGAAATTTAGCTATAAAATGTGTACCATCCCTATTCATGCTCCAACTAAATGCTCCTCCACCCTCCCCATTCTTACAGTCCTACCCTGTCACAGAAAGGGAGAGGAACCAAGAGCTGTTAAGCTCCTGCTCTGCATGGGGAATTTTACTTATATTGTCTCATCTGACTCTCACAGCAGTGTAAAGTAAGCCTTATTACCCTCATCCAAGAGTGGAGAAAACAAAGCTCTGAAAAACTAAGAGTTAAGAATTTACCAACTGATAAAATACCAGAGATGGAGTTTCAACCTAGATCTGCTTCAATCCCAAACCTGAATTCCTTCCAGGACCCTGGATGGACTCCTGAGAGCACATTACCATTAGCAAATACTCAGTGTTGCGCTAGAAGAATCCCCTGTAAACAAAACATGGGGCTGTGGAGCCAGGGGTTTTGCCCTTCTGGCCTAGTCTCTGAATCTCATTGGATTCTGTGAATAATTAATGTCCTAGAAATGAGGCCAGTTCTGTTGTTGATGATTGAGTATAAATCTGTTCTTGGGCAACACTGGAGAAAGAGGCTTCTAGCGTATTTTTTAAATCAACTCCCCTTTCTGTCAGTCTGGTCTAGAATCTTGCAGTCCTTATAGACGTATTTATTTTCTGCCTCAGTCCGCTTCATGGGGGAGCCACCACCACTCCTCTAATAGCCAAACCCAGACATCAAGATGATCTTAAATCCCACTCTAGGCATCTCTTTTATAGAATAAATAGCTTAGTTCTTTTAGATTTCTCATAAGACCTCTTTTCTTGGCCTTTTAATAATTTTCACAACTCTTTTCTGGACACTTTCCAAAATTTCCTCTACTGGCTTAAGTTACTGAGTCCGAAATTGGACATTTAATTCTAATAAAACTCAGAGAAAAATGAACTAGAGGACCCATCCCATAGTCCTATATGCTCTCCTCCTGCATATACGGTCCATGCTTATGCTGGAGCACTACTGCATCGTTTTCCTCACTGTGAAGAAATGTCAACTTTGGAAAAAACAGTAACTCAGGAAGCCAGGGATTTTTAATAGTATCTCACAGAGCTACTTTTATTGCTACAGTAATGGTCAATCCCTATACCATACCCTTTTTAACTCTAAGAAGGAACATAAAAATGAGTGATTTTTTTTTCCACTGGCATCAAGAACTTACAAAGGGTGTCAAACGAGTGGATCAATTAAACCTTATTACTATTCCTGGCCCAAGCAGAGCAAAATCCTCAGCTAATAAAAAATTGGGGAGGGACCCATAGGAAATAAGCAAATAAGCTAAGATAAAGACTCTATAGCACAAACTTTTTAAAGTTTTTTTTTTTTTTTTTGCGGTACACGGGCCTCTCACTGTTGTGGCCTCTCCCGTTGCAGAGCACAGGCTCCGGACGCGCAGGCTCAGCGGCCATGGCTCACGGGCCCAGCCGCTCCGCAGCATGTGGGATCTTCCCGGACCGGGGCACGAACCCCGTGTCTCCTGCATCGGCAGGTAGACTCTCAACCACTGTGCCACCAGGGAAGCCCTAAAGTTTTTTTTAAAAAGTACCTAGATTTGGGATTTTTAATTTTTAACTTTTGGGGAATTTAAAAGAGAGTACTTGGAATAAAGAAAGAAGCTGCTTATTAGTTTAAAAATATTCTCTCATTTATTTATTTATTTAGGCTGCACTGGGTCTTAGTTGCAGCACCCGGGATCTTCGTTGTGGCATGCAGGATATATATATATTTTAAAATTGTGACATGTGGACTCGTAGTTGTGGCATGCATGTGGGATCTAGTTCCCCAACCAGAGATCAAAGCTGGGCCCCCTGCATTGGGAGTGTGGAGTCTTACCCATTGGACCACCAGGGAACTTCCTGTCATATATATTTAGCCACAGGGAAACATGCTCATAATTTGATATTTGAAGGTTCAGTATTTGATTTGGTTAATTACTTTGAGAGTTAGTATCATCATTTCATTAACATTTTCTTTCAGTTTGGGGATTAGAAGATCTTCCAAAATTCTTATATGTGATGTTTTTATTGCATCTTTGATCAGTGTTTTTTTTTCCTTTGGAAAGATATTTTCCGGTTTCATGGAGCCAGTGAAAAAACAAATGCTTCCATTTACAGAGGTTTGTTATCGACCAAACTGATCAAAATAAGCAGACAGATATGGCTACAGATCTTGTCTCCTCCACTGACCAGCACTATGACCTTGAGAAGATGACTAAAACTCTCTGTGACTTAAGGTTTTTTGTGAACATAAATGTACATGGAGTTCTTAAAATAGGCCGGGAACGTGTAACAGCTCAAAAAATAATAATGTTCTTCTATTTGTTCAGTTAATTTGAAATCTAATCCAATCCTTCAAGATATTAGTCATCTCACTATTTTAACAATCTTGATAAGAACATAAAATGTCAAATTAACAACCCTTTGAAATCCAGTTGAAATGTTGCTTCTTACAAAATTGAGCTTTTCTTGCTTTTTTCTGACTATACCTGAAAAGTCTTTATTATTTCTTCATGAACATTTATTGACTTGTGACATTTCCATCTCTTATGACATTTATGTGTGCTTTATGTCTGTATGTGTTTTTTTGCCACCCAGCATGCCATGATTTCCACCTATAACATATTCATTCCCCAGTCACATGTGCACCCCTTCCCTCCTTGTGGTTCCAGGATAGTTTTTGTTTGTTTGTTTGTTAAATAAGAACTTCTATCCTCCTGATTTTATATACCCATAACATTTTTTTTTTCCTCTCAGAGAATTTTTTCCCTGACAGTTTTCCTAAGCCAATTGAAAACTTAGGAAACATTGGTATTAAGTTTCTGGCTAATAAAAAATGTAGAAGTGGGCAGTTAACACCAATTTCCTGTTTTTCTCTACTGTGGAAACAAAAATGATCATACTCTGTGGTAAGCTGTTTCTGTGGTGGCCAACTTGAACCAGGACTCCTGGTTCTGGACTTGGTCATGGAACTGATCACACTTGACTCTGGACTTTGTCATGGAACTGTCCTTGGACAAGGGGACATTAGCGAGTATAATGCAGGTGGAAGCTTGATAAATGTTTTCATACTGGTCTTGTTTTCTTGAAATACTTGCTCTTGGAACCTAGCTGCCATGTTGTGAAAGAGCCTAAGAAGCCTCATGGACAGGCTTCGGGAGGGGAGGAATGAGGCTTCTGGTCATCAGCCCTAGTTAAGGTCCCAGCTGACAGCCAGCACTAACTTGACAGCCTTGTGGGTGAGTCATCTTGGAAGTGGACCATCCAGCCTCAGTTGAGCTGCCCCAGCTGACACTGTATGGAGCAGAGACAAACTGTCCCCACTGGATCCTGACCAAATTACAGAGTTATGGGCAAATAAGTGATTGCTGTTGTTTTAAGCCGCTATGTTTCTGGACGGCTTATATGTGGCAGTAGATAACTGAATCATACGATCACTCTCATTCCTGACCTTAAATACATAATCAGAAGAAACGGGCAGCAAATTGACTCAGTGCTATATTGATGCTTGACAAATGTAAATCTCTCCCACCGAAAGCGTAATTAGACCTTGAGAACAAGCCCGAGGCTCAGGTGAGCATCAAATGGCACTTTTCCAGTGGGAGCGATAGTTTCATCTCTCCTCTTCCTCCTCCTCTTTTTTCCTTTTTTGACACATATTCATGGAACACTGACAGTCAACAAGACACACAAAGTTCCTGCTCTGGCAGGGCATGTTTATCCTCCTACCACTTCAATCCTTTCTCAGGATGTCATCACCTTTGATGGATTGAAGTCTGACTTACTTTCTCACCCCTTACACAGTACTAAATTGTTGACAAATGACCGAGAGATGGCTGGCCAGCAAGAATGAGCAAGTCATTAGCCCATCTTCAAAGACAACGACTGACATGGGTGACAGAAGAATTGAGATCTTACATGTGCTACATTTGTAATTGACAGAGGATTCTTCCATACGTAGATCAACTGAGAATGGAAAAGCTCTGCACTTTCCTTTCCTCAGTGGGTGGTGTCTCTCTCAAAGGTCCCGTGACTCCAGACTTGCCTGTGGAATGTTTCCTGGCACCTCCTTGTTGGAGGGCACGGTTCTCTTTGGTACTCATCAAGTGTGTGATGCCTCTCCAGAGACTGCCCATGCCTTGCTATGTGAGAGAGTAGGTGGATTTTCGTAGCTGGGGCAGGCCTGAGGGGTGAAGCAGCCTTTGGCTCCAGCTGGAGAGAAAATAAAATAGGTGGAGGTTCTAGGTTCCTTGTATGCTGAGCCACTGACAAGAGGGCAAGCACTGGAAATCCTGGAGAGGAAGGAAAGAGCGGAAGAGAGTCTGTTGCACTATACATACTTTATTGACCCCAAAGCAGAGGAATCACCTGTCATTTCCTCAGACAACTGAAGATTAAGATGTTTCCCTTTTTAATCTGTAGGGAGACAGTGCAATGTAATACTTGGAAGAGTAGGTAGGCGCTGGGGTCAGACTCCAGGTTCTTAGTTATTCTCTGCTGCCGACAAATCCCATGACCTTGGTCAAGTTGTTTAATATCACTAAACCTCAACTGCCTTAATCTATGAAACAGGGAAAATAATAATACCCATCACATGAGTTGTTGGGAAGAGCAAATGTGCATAGTAAATGTTCAATAAACATTACCTGCTGGTGTTAGCTACTAGGCCTTTCCTCAAAAACTTAGCATTTTCCTTCCACTGATTGAATATATTCTTAACTCTGCAAGGCAGAGAGAATCATTTTAACTGTGTACAGACAAACTTTTTTGGCATCCTGTTTTCTCCTAAGAAACCTTCTAGTTGCAAGTTTAAAATCTTCCAGCTTCAGAAAATTTTTATTTCATCTAAAAATACAGACTTTCAAGCCATATCTCATGAATCTTTTCATTTGTAAGCATTTAGATGATCTGTGTAGTCAAGAATCAAAGGGAAAGCATATTCTTCATAACTCCTTACGGTATAGAAGTGCGGTTTGTGTGGCAGCTTTGAGTTGTCTGGCTGTGGGAAGTTTTTGATCATGCATCCTTTTTGGAAAAGTCCACTCTCCGGGGAGCACAAGGATCACTACTATATGGAGAATCTTCAAAGAAGTTCTATGTTAGAATCTTTATTGTCAAGCCAGCCAAGGTCATCTATATGCACACCGGCCACATTATTGACAGAGCTTGACAATTACTTCCCTTCCCTTCCCTTGCCTGCCCTTGCCTTCCCTTCCTTTCCTTTCCCTTCCCTTCCCTTCCCTTCCCTTCCCTTCCTTTCCCTTCCACATTATTGACAGAGCTTGACAATTACTTCCCTTCCCTTCCCTTGCCTGCCCTTGCCTTCCCTTCCTTTCCTTTCCCTTCCCTTCCCTTCCCTTCCCTTCCCTTCCCTTCCGTTCCCTTCCCTTCCCTTCCCTTCCCTATTCTCTCTCTCCCCCCTCCCTCCATTATCCTCTCCCTCCCCTCCTTTCTCCCCTCCCGCTGCCTCTTCTCTTCTTCTTCCATCTTCTCCTTTTTCCTTCTCCCCACCTCCTTTCCTCACCCCATCTCTCGTCATGTTAAGCCTTGCATTATTTTCCTTCTTACATACTTGGGGTTGCTGTTTTTTTTTTTTTTTAACCTATAGAACAAGTGGCAATGAAAATCATCCGTGTAATCTTTAAACTTTATCCTATAAAATGGGAACTTGCCCCCTTCTACACTCCATTCAAACTGTGTTGTAAAGACTAGGGTGGAACTTTCTGAGTGTGTTCAATCCCCCTTTTCCTTTGGTAATTGAGGCATGGGAAACTTGTCCTAGAAGTCCACACACATGCATATGAGACCCAGGGACTCAGTAATTAGAAAACTGTGTTTCCATTTTATAACCACTCTTCATCAGTTACTTCCATGCCCAGTATCCATGCAGTGGGGATTTGCTTGTTGGTTTCCTGATCTTGATGTTTTCCAGTTCTCTTACTTCTAGGAATAGGCCTAGCTTGGGTGCCAGATAAGGGCAGAGTCAGAATTTCAAGTACTTGTTTTGACCAGAGCTACTTAAAGGGCCCAGACCTTTCTGTTTATTCATAGGTCTGCCGAGCAGTCAACAAGGGACCAGAATCTTTCTGGCTTCCCAGACTTGAGAAGTGTCCTGTTATTAGCAGTGTATCTGAGTCCTGAAATCTGGAAAAGTGCTGTATGCCTTTACTGAACAGGTGAGAAATGGCCAATTAATGGCTCTGGAAGGTGAGGAAGTTTATTTTCACAGTGGCTTATAACAGTATTTAACAGCAAAATGCCATGGCTCATTTGATATAAGAAGCATGGTAAAATGATGGAATTTTTTTTTACTGTCTAATATTCCATGAATTCCACCATTGCCTCCCAAGAAAGAACTGTGTCTTATTCCTCCCCACGTGCAGCTCCAGCACTTAGCACAGTGTCTGCTCAGCAAGAAGGCACAGAGCGAGTGCCGAGTGCCTGAATGAATGCATGCTCTCTTCAAAGCTTCATCAATTGTCATCTAATAAATGTAATCATTTTTGTGATTAAGGCTCTTAAGGTTGATGTTGACAGAGAATTTATTGCCAGGGTAAATCTCTGGGTAACAGAAGGTCTAACTCATCCAAGCTCTTTCACTCTCCTAGGACCCAGGGTAATGTTGCCCTGGGATGTGGGAATCTAAGTTTCTTGGATTACAGAAAGTCTGGAGGGGAGGTGCAAATGAAGATTGTTGGAGAGGGGTTGAGGGGTCCACGCCAGAGTCCTAAGATCACTGCTAAAGGTGGCCTAGGAAAATGATCTTCTTATCAATCATGGTAGCTACTATAAGGATGGGAATTTGATGGAATAGAAAAAAAAAAAACGAAAGTAGAAACTTATGCTAAAGTGCCCAGTGTGACTCTGAAGTTGATCCATACTTGACATCTGTGGAAAGGAAAAGCAAAGAACCAGGAACACCTGGAGAAAAATTAAGGTGGTTTTCAGCTCCCTGTCCCCCTACTTCCTTTTGTATATTGTCCAGCCAGACCTCTCATCATATAGATGAGGAAACTGAGGATTAGAGTGGCTAAGTGATGTCTCAGAGTTATCTAATCAGCTACAGAGCTGGAACTAAAGTCTGGCTCTCAACTCTCCAGACCACCCTTGTTTCTGTCACCTTCCCACTCTCTCTCTCCCCGGGTCCCATTCTCAGAGGCCTCCTCTCCTGGTCCTCTCACCATTATCATAACTACAATCTATGGAGAAGTCACCACATCCCAGGTACTGTGCTCTTTCCATGTATTTTATTTAATGCTAAAAACTTCATAAGGTTGGCACAGTTATAATCCCCACATCATGGATGAGCCTGCTGAAGTTTAGAGAGGTTAAGTAGCTTACCTGGGGTTCCATAGCTAGTGCTGATTTCAAAGCTCATGCCCTAAAACACTGTGCCCCAGCATCCCTGCAAGGGGCTTGGTTGGACACAGTCTCTGTTCCTGTGGAATCAACAGGGCTTGCTTTTTTTCTACTCTCAATGATTCATGTTTGAGAGTAAATAGCCTGTGTTTTCTAATGCTGCCATAACAAAGTACCACAAACGAGGCGGCTTAAATCACAGAAATTTATTCTCTCACAATTCTGAAGGCTGGAAATTTGAGATCAGGGTTTGTCAGCAGGGTTGGTTTCTTCTGAGGTCTCTTTTCTTGGCTTGTAGACGGCTGTCTTCTTCCAGTGTCTTTGCATGGTCTTCCCTCTGTACATGTCTGTGTCCTAATGTCCTCTTGTAAGGACACCCGTCATATTGGATTAGGGCCCACCCTAATGACCTTGTTTTAACTGAATTACCTCTTTAAAGACCCAGTCTCCAAGTACAGTCCCATTCTGAAGTACTGGGGGTTAGGACTTCAACATACGAATTTTGAGGGGACTTAATTCAGCCCATGACAGCCTGGTATGTTGTCCCTTCCCAGGACATTTTCATCTTGAAGAAAGTCTCTTGGATACAAAAGTGCTTAAGCCCAAAGCAATAACCTGTGGTGGGTATTTCCAGCACCAGACAAATGCAGTTTGCATGTTTAAGGGGAGGTGGTAAGAATACAAGTTTTAACTTCACTTCCCATAATATTGGCCAATCCTGACTCAGAGGTAATGTGCATGTATGAATTCTCAGATCACTTTAAGGGACTTGGGTTATAAGAAAAACAATTTAAACTGGTAGTGCCTGTTCATCAGACCCTTAATTGATACCTTGCATTTCTAATGGTCATTCCTTCTGGAAGAATCTGTAACCCTCAGAATTTAATGTGATTAACAGCAATTTTCAAATTCCAGAGGTGTCTGGAGTGAATTCCCAGGGTCAATGAGCGACACGTCCCCAGAGCCATTTACTGTCAGCTTGAGCGCTGTCTGCTTGGAGTTCAAATAATCCCCAGCTCCCGGCTGAAGAGGGACCAATTCCCCTTTTTCAGGAAGGCCCTCAAGTTCTGTTTATAAGTCCTCTTTTGTCAGAAAATCCAGTCCCAGAGAGCCTCCAGTTACCCTCTGCCTTGTTCCTGTAACGAAGTAAAATCGAGGACGGGATGGGTGGACAGTTCGTGTGACTGGACTTCAATCACTGCCCACTGGGAGCCCCTGGAATCAGGAGTCAACAGGAAGGAAGTGGTGTGGCTTACAAAGCAGGGGCCTCCAGGCTTCTCCTCCTGGGTGATGTAGGGCACATAGTGGCTCTATTGTCCCCAGAAGAACAAGGTGCCAGGCTGCTGTCCTGGGAAGGAGCAGAAACCACTCCCCCTCTCTTCTCCTCCTGCAGCCTCCCCTCCTCCAGCCACCTTGGCACCTGAACTAGTTGTTCCTGTCAGGCGGGTTGGTGCATATGGCATGGTATTTTATTGGACACGTCACACCTGTGTCCAAAAGGCATCTGTTCAGTGACACCAACGCTGACTGATGCTCCTCTTCCGCTCGCTCCCATTCCCTACCACCCCCAAAGTCCTGGCTTTATTTCCTCTTGCAGAGTACCTGGGTTAAGGCTGTTACCTTTAATTTAAACCAATCCATGCAATGGCAAGACATTAAAAATAAAATCCCCATCCTTGGTATCTAATCCCAGCCTTTCTGTAACTCAGTGTGTGACCAGCACGAGTTGCTTGGCCTTGCTGACCCTCATGAGTCTTCCTTCTGTAAAATCATCTCGAAGTTTCCTTATAGCTCTGCCTCTAACAAGAAACGAACCAAAAGCTGTGTGGTTTATCTCCAAGCTGAAGGCTCTGGGGACACTGCGGTCCCTTGTCCCCGTTGTTTGTCAGGGGCTGCCGGCTGATTCATCCTGCCTCTGGGCGCAGTGAACGGGCAGAGGTGCCACTGGCTGTGTGCTCGGCTCTGCGTCCCAGACCACCCGCCTGGGACAAGTCTGGGCTTCACCCCAAGTGCTTGTGAGAGCAGGTCAGAGCCTGAGAGATCGGGTGGGTGCAGGACAGGCGAGTCTCCCACATTTGTTTTTGACCCTCAGAACACAACAGATGGACTTAGAGTAACTTGGGATGTGTAAGCGAACATTCTTGTCAGGAGGCCAAAGAGGACAGCGCCAAAACCGCTCTGTGCCAAATTGTGCCGAAGGCTGGCGCTTCCCCTTGGGGGCTGGGAGCTTGAGGGCCTGTGCTCTGCCCCAGGGAGAGGCAGATGTGCAGAAAGCTCCAGCATTTCCTAGTTTTGTTCACAGCTCGTAGGCACCTTGGCTGGCAAAGGACCATCCAGTCCTTCCCTCCTCTCTCCCTTTTCTTTTCTCTTTCAAAAAAGCATTCATTTTCTCTTTTCAAAGCCATAACCAAAAATGTTTATTGTTAAATAAGAGGGTGAAACCGCAGTGAAAAAGTTTAGTTACTGCTTCACGGAAAATCCTTTTTCCAGAATAGTGATGTGTCTAGCATTTGAACACCCAAGAATCTTTGTTGGATCATCAATAACTGTTTAATACTCATTATTCAGAAACCCCAAGAAGATAAAGATTTGAATGTTATATATTTTTCCATATACTTGAGAAAGATATTCCCTGGCCTAGATGTTTCTCATGCATTTATGCTGACACCAATGTACTCCTAGTTTGTAAATAACATGAAATATTTGTTCACGGGGTGGAAGGGATTTTTACGTGATTCATAACCACCTGGGTATAGAGCAGGAAATGAGATGTTTGGCAGATTTTTTCTGTCTTTTTTTTTTTCTTCTTTTTTTTTTTTTTTTTTTTTTTTGCCAGTGGATTCTTTTTTTTCCTGAAGAAATTGAACATGTGTTCTATGGCCTACGACCTGCAAGAGGCCTCATACTGTTTCTCGGTACAGTCCGTGGGCTTGCAGTACACATGTTGCCAGGGAGCTCGGCAGCCGCTGAACACAGCTGCCTGCAGTTAATGATCAGGAGCCATCTGTGCTGAGTTCTGTCTCCATGTTTGCCACGCAGACACGGCCAGAGGCCACGACAGTGCTCAGGCTCACAAACTAACATCCTGCTCATCAGAAAACTTTCCAGATAGAAGGTCCAGGCTTCAGGATGTTAAAAGTTCAGGTGAGTCATTAGAGTCTCACCTATGGGGAGTCTGTCGACAAAGTTAGTCAGCCAGATGGCGTGACTTGTTAGCCACTAATATGTAAGCTGGCAAGCCACAGTTAGCTCCAACAACCTTCTTTCTTATAGGCAAATCTAAATTTCTCTTTATAGCTGTGTTGAAGAGGCTATGATGTATTCCTGTAGTTAAGGATAAGCAGTAAAGGCCTATCATGTGTAGAGCTAGAAGGATTTGTCCTTTGCTGTGACTGCTTTTAACTTACCCTGTGTGAATTCCCTTCTAAAAGGGGCCCATCTTGGACTGGGAAGATCTGGCCCTTGGGTTGATGGGTGAGAAGCAGAGAAGGATCTGAGAGATGGCATCTTATGTGCAAGAGAGGCTGGAACATAGATCCAGGCAGGCTGCCCAGTGAGTCGTCCACCCAAAAGACTTGGGCAGATTCTAGGTGGATGACATCAGGAAGGAAGCTAAGGCAAAAAGAAAGGGTTTCAAGCAAAGGATGAGGTGCATACATCCTGGGTAGATTTCTTCCATCGCAGGGCACAGCTGCAGACCCCTTCTTATAGGCTGTCTGTGGCTTATGCTGTAGGCAGGAAAGGAAGTGTTAAGATCAACATTAGCTCAGATGCCTCCCCCTCTGACCCCACATGATCATACGCAGGTTCAGACCTAGGGCTTGAGACAAGGGATGTGAAGTTTTCAGAAATTTTGAAATACAGTCCAAGTATATGTTGTGTGCTAGAAGCCATGATGATGTGTGAGGGAGAAAAACACATATATATATTTTTTAAATTAATTAATTAATTTTTTGGCTGTGTTGGGTCTTCGTTTCTGTGCGAGGGCTTTTCTCTAGTTGCGGCAAGCGGGGGCCACTCACCATCGCGGTGCGCGGGCCTCTCACTATCGCGGCCTCTCGTTGCGGAGCACAGGCTCCAGACGCGCAGGCTCAGTAGTTGTGGCTCACGGGCCTAGCTGCTCCGTGGCATGTGGGATCTTCCCAGACCAGGGCTCGAACCCGTGTCCCCTGCATTGGCAGGCAGATTCTCAACCACTGCACCACCAGGGAAGCCCAACATCTTTTACATAGTAACCTTTTTTGTCTTTCTTCAAAAGTAGGGGCATAAGTATGTTGTCCTTTGTAACTTGCTTTGCTAGTAAATTGGTTATATTTGATATATTTAAACGTGGGAAGTTCTGGGAGAAAGTTTGGAGACATTTGGCATGGTATTTTTTCTAGGATAAAAGAGGGGGAAATGTCTTTAGGAGAAAGTTGTTATATTTACATTTAGGTATGCAACAAGAATTCTGAAGATGAGGATTTTCTCTCAGCTTTAGAACTCATTAGGCGCTTATCTTGAAACTAGTCAGTTAAAGCTTTGGTCTATGTGCTTGCTTATGACATGGAGTTGCTGGTACTTATGTTTAAATTATTGGGGCTGTCCTGAGGTAAGAACATCTAACTGAACCCCTCTACCCACGATGCCCTCCCATGCACGCTGAGTTGATGTTCATTTCAGTGCACATGGCCCCAGGGTAGAAGTCACCGTTTGTAGACAAAGCAGAACTAATTTTCTTTAGTTCTGTTCTTGGTGGTGGAATGCCCTTAGCAACTTATTCAAGAATGATAGATTTGCATTAATAGGCAATTTTTCACAGAACATTCTCTCATCATCCGTATATCAAAAAACACATTAATGCCATATAATACATAGATGCATAGAAAAAAAAGGACTAACATTAAAGAATAAAAAATTTAGTAATAGTTGCAAAGCAGCAAACAAAACCCCCCCAAAAACAGATTAAAAAATTAATCTCACATTGTCAATTAACATGGCCAATATTTATAAACTGAGCAAATTGTAAAGATATATATTTTTGCATATTTAGCTCACTAGAGGCTCTTAGATTATGAAAAGGGCACTAAAAAAATCTCTCATCACCAGTCTTTTGGAACAAAGAAATAATGATAAACCTAATTTATAAATTTTCTAGATTCAGAAACTTGCATCTTGATATACTAATCATCCTCTCTGAAGACAGCAGGAAACTGGAGGACAGGGAATAAAAGTCTCAGCCAGGAACAGTGGACCCCATAACCTTCTCACTGGTCTCCAGGTTTTCCTAACTCTAAACCGTCCTCCCCATGGCTGCCTAAGACAGTGCCCCAAACCTAGATCTGCTCACTCCTAGGCTCAAAAAACGTCGGTGGATTCCCCCATTACAGAATAAAGCCCAAGCTCCCTGGAATGGTCTCCAAGCCTCTCCCTGGTCTGGCCACAGCCTGATTCTCCAGTTTTGTTTCCCACACATTTGCTCATCCCCACGCAAAATGGGCACACCCTCGACTCACAAGAAGCTGCTCACTGCTCCCAGGGCAAGCCCTTTTCCTACACATTGACTATTGCTCATGTGCTTTCATCCACTGGTGCCCTGGCCCAGCTCTGCTCCTGGAAACCTTACCCTTTCCTCATTCCCTGAGTCAGAGTTAACTGCTCCCTCATCTACTTTCCTCAAACATTACAGTAGAGCTTCCCTCTGCTTTGTATTAAATCCATCTGTCTGTGTGCATTTCCCACACTAGTCTGTTGGGCTACTGCCTTGAGGAACTATTTGTTGTTAATCTTTCATTCCTCACAGTTCCTTGAAAATAATAAGCGCTCAATAAATGTTAAATCTACTACTTTCCTATGGTAGAAATTAGCCACCATGTGAATGTACTAAAGCTTTCCTTACAGGTGTGCATGTATGCCTCTTATTATTGATCAGTAATCTAGATTAAAGTAGAGCTACTAGTCTGATTTAGAAGTTATCTGATTATTAGAATATTATTTCTAAAAAATAACTTCATTACTTTTGAGTACCTGCAGTTATCAGACTTAGGTTGTAAAGTTTCTCCTTGAATTGATCCCGACGAACAGCTAAAAATTATGATGTTATAATATAATAGCCTTAACAGTATCCACCTGTGCTTCAAATTCAGTCAAATTATTATTATTTTTCTTAAGGACAACTGGGTTTTTTTTGAAGTATAGGTGATTTACGATGTTGTGTTAGTTTCTGGTATACAGCAAAGGGATTCATATATATATATATTTTTTTTAGATTCTTTTCCATTGTAGTTCATTACAAGATATTGAATATAGTTCCCTGTGCTATGCAGTAGGACCTTGTTGGTTATCTATTTTATACATAGTAGTTTTTATCTGCTAATCCCAAACTCCTAATTTATCCCTCCCCCCAACCTTTCTTCTTTGGTAACCATAAGTTTGTTTTCTATGTCTGTGAGTCTGTTTCGGTTTTGTATATAAGTTCATTTGTATCATTTTTTTAGATTCCACATAAAAGCGATATATGATATTTCTCTTTCTCTGTCTGACTTACTTCACTTAGTATGATAATTTCTAGGTCCATCCATGTTGCTGCAAATGGCAATATTCCACTCTTTTATGGCTGAATAATATTCCATTATATGTATGTATGTGTGTGTATATATATATATATATATGTATATATATATCACATCTTCTTTATCCATTCATCTGTCAATGGACATTTAGGTTGCTTCCATGTCTTGGCTGTTGTGAATAGCGCTTCTATGAACATTGGGGTGCATGTATCTTTTCAATTTAGAGTTTTCTCTGGATATATGCCCAGTAGTGGAATTGCTGGATCATATAGTAGCTCTATTTTTAGTTTTTTAAGGAACCTCCATACTGTTTTCCATAGCGGCTGTATCAATTTACATTCCCACCAATAGTGTAGGAGTGTTCCTTTTTCTCCACACCCTCTCCAGCATTTATTATTTGTAGAAATTCAGTCAAATTATTGATACCTAGGTGGATGCCTCCAAAGTGTTTATCTATCTAAGAGAACTGTTTTCTTAGAATTTTTATTCCAATCTATTTATATTATTGTTTTGATTCTCACAGAATAAACTTTGGCCTAGCTCTTGTCAATATTAGTGAAATTGTTGAATTAATTCAGGTAGAAATGAGAGGTTTTATTGTATAATGCAAAATACAGGGGAATAAGAAAGTGAAAACTTTGAATTTGTTATTTCTTTTTATGCTTCAAATGTTCAGGGAATAGTGGTTCACTGAGTTAGCAATTATTCCTTGATTACAGATCATTAGTAATTTGAACAGATTTTATCAAGGCTTGTAGTTTTATGCTAGTTTTGGATAATATTGATATATCTGATAAGTAAAATTAAAAATGTGATACTTTGGAGTTATAGTATAAATGACTAGCTATTTTATTTTATTTTTTTGATGTGGACCTTTTTTTTTGGGTGGGGGGGCTGCATTGGGTCTTCATTGCTGTGCATGGCTTTCTCTAGTTGTGGCGAGCGGAGGCTACTCTTCGTTGTGGTGCACGGGCTTCTCATCGCGGTGGCTTCTCCTGTTGTGGAGCACGGGCTCTAGGGTGTGTGGGCTTCAGTAGTTGTGGCTCACGGGCTCCAGAGCACAGGCTCGGTAGTTGTGGCACACAGGCTCAGTTGCTCCGCGGCATGTGGGATCTTCCGGGACCAGGGCTTGAAGCCGTGGCCCCTGCTACTTTTTTTGATGTGGACCATTTTTAAAGTCTTTATTGAACTTGTTACAATATTGCTTCTGTTTTACATTTTGGTTTTTTGGCTGCAAGGCTTGTGGGATCTTAGCTCCCTGACCAGGGATGGAACCCTCAACCCCTGCCTTGGAAGGCGAAGTCTTAACCACTGGACAGCCAGGGAAATCCCTAGTTATTTTATTATTTATCTTTTTTCCATTTCAATTAGTAACCAGAGTTTAGTCATTTGCAGAAGCCAGCTTATATGAAACACATAAAACATATGTCTGTATTTTATAAGTGCTGGTACATATATAACTAATAATAACTAACATTTAATGAATGCTTACTATGTGCCAGGCACTATTCTAAGTATTTCACGTTTATTAACTCACTTAATTCTATGGGGTAATTTAATTTCTGTAGAATTTAGGAGACATGATAAAATTATTTTATTTTAGAGATGAAATAACAGGCACAGAAAGGTTGAGCAACCTGCCTGAAGTCACACAGCTGGTAGGTGGTAGAGCCAGGATACAAAGGTGATGCTGCCTACGGGTAGGGACTGAGTGAAGCACCATGGGAGATAAAACAGAAAACTCAGTCTTTGCTTCAGTGATACCATGGTCTAATAGAGAAATTAGACATATACCCAAAATTCCAAGGGGTGAAACATACAAAGGACATTAGAGGGATTCAAATAAAGACTGATGGAGGTCAGCAGAGAGATCAATCGCTGCTGGCTGGGGAGCTGAGGAAGACTGCCTGGACGAGGTGGCATGTTCGCCATGTTGTCCACAAGGAAAGGACTTTCATGTGGAGATGATGGTGTGGGGAAGGAAACAAAGAAAGCAGGCCCCATGTCAGAAGAGTCTGATGCAAACCCTGAGACTTCAAAGTGAAACCCTGGGTACATGAGAGTCAGATTTGAAAGGCATGTGGGTCCACACTGTGGAAAGCCTTTATTGCCCACATAAGAAATAAGTATGTTCCTAAGGAGGAAATGGGGAGCTATGGGGGAATGTCGGAGTGGGGAAGCAACATGCTAAAGTAGTTCTTTAAAAAAGAGAACTCTGGCTGCTACTTTCAGGGTGGTTTGAAACACAGAAAGGCCAAAAGCTGGGACAGGCACTAGGAAGCATCACAGCGCTCTGGGAGGAGGTAAAGGTGGACCGTGGTGAGTTGGGCATGTAAGGGAGGAGCAGGGAGACACTGCTGCAGAGTGGGGACCCAGGGGTCTTGAGACCAAGCTGGTTTTGGTACCGGCATCCTCACTGTCTAGCTGTGTGTCCTTCAGTGACTTCCTCACCTTCTCTGAGATAAACACAGGGATAGTCATCCCCACCTCATGGTGTGGTTATGAGGTCATGCGTGTAGGGCCCCCAAAACTGTGTGTGCACACAGCAGACCCTCATCACGGCACCAAGGAGGGTTGTTGTCATTGCTGTCATTCTTGTTGTTGCTGATACTTGAGGGAAGAGAGACCCTCGAAGCTGTCTCTGAGGTCTCAAATGTCTCTGAAAAGAAGGATGGGATGGCTTCAATAGGAATAAGCAACACAGAAGCTGCAGTGAGCTTCAGGAGGGAAAGAAGAGCTCAGCTGAGCAAAGATTGTCCTTTGCTTTAGCTGGAGCTCTGGAAGGTAACTGGACAGAAGTTCGGGCTCAGGGAGTCACCTATAAAGGGGCAACGTTAACCCTATTAGGAGGACAAGCTGGGGGTAGATCCCAGCCAGAAGCACAGCTCTGCAGGCCACGTGCATGGTCTATGATCCCAGGTGGGCCACACTTTTTTTTTTTCAGCCTGAATTGGCATTTTGCTGCAGAGTTAAGAGTCCCACCTCGTTCTGCATAAATCAGTGTGTGTGGAGAGAGAGAATGGGATGGGGTGAACATAACAAGCCTTTTCCCTACCCAGTTGCCTCAAGAGGCTTGGGAGGATGCCCTAGGCTGGAGAATGTTGCAAATTCTTCTCTACATCCCCAGAAAGGAAAATGTTAACCAGCCCCTTCCTTGGACATTGTCTACCCCAGGGGACAGCAGAGAGTTTAAAGTGAAACCTCTGATGCTGGGAGGCCCCAAGTCCCTGGGAAAAGTCTGGTGGCCCTGGAGCTAGGCCTTTGGTGGTGTGACAAGAAGGGCCCTGGACAAGAAGTCAGGACAGAGTTCTGACATTTCTGCTCTGCTCCAAATGGAGGGGTGACCTTGGCCCAGTCATTTACTTCTCTGGGTATCAGTTCTTTTCCTCTTATAATTACTAGGTTCGACTAGAATCTTAATAACTAAATCATATAATTCCTTTCAACAATAAAAGGAAAATCATACAATTCCTTTCCATCCCCAACCCTGGTCATAATGGTGGCTTACTTAGGACGTGATTTCTAAACCAGGGTGAAAAGCCCTAATGTCATTCTTATATCTCTCTTCATATCCTCTGGTAGAAAATTGCCAGATCTGTTCTTGTCCTAATGATTTAATGGTTGATGATGAATTAGAAGGAACTTGCCATTTTAGTACAAAGTACAGAAACTCTGAAATTCTACAATCATACAGTTAACTCTTTGTTATTTTCAAATTCTGCTATGCACTACATACATTGGTACATGCTTTTTATCAATCAGTCAATGATTATTTAAAGCCCACTAAAAGCCTGAAATGACTTTGGGCCCATTTCAAATAAAAAAGAATCAGTCACAACACAAAAGCTGAAATTTTTCAGGCTGCAGGAGATTTTAGAGATGATCTATTCTCCAACCCCATTCAGGTTACAAATGAGGGAACTGAAGTCCTGGGAAGTTAAATGTTCTGCCTAAGATCACAGAGCAAATTGAAGTCAGGACCAGGAGCAGAACTCAGTTCAATGAAGTATGACTTAGAGTCATAACTCAGAGGGGATAAGGCAGAATTCACGCAGTGCTTACACAGTGGTTGGACAGTGGTTCTCAGACATTAGTGTATGCCAGAATCCCATGACATGCTTGGAAAATGCAGCTTCTCAAGCCTCCAACCCAGAGTGTTGATTCAGTAGGACACAAGTGAGGTCCAAGAAAGGGCATTTAACAAGCTCCCCGGTTCATCTGATAGAGGATCCTCAAGGGCAAGTTTCAAGAAAAATATTGACTTCAGTTGGCTTATTATGTCCTTAGTGAAGTTCAAATGGGTCAGTTAAGTCCAACTGATGCCGACCACAGTGGGCCCCGACCACAGACATGGGGCAACGTGCCTGTCCCCTGTAACAAGGATGAACTCTGGTGCCAATCAAGGACCCTTAGCATTGGTCAGTACCCTTGTCCAGGCTTTACAAGCAAGCCATAGGCCCAGATCTCAGGCTGGTGGGGACATACTTGCTGGCTCCTCCAGACCCTGAGATGGGCTCTCACATTTTCTTAGGTTTATACCTTGTCAGATTCAAGATGAACACCCAGAAGAGAATGGACCTTTTCACTTATTTATAACACAGCTTCAGTGGCACTTGGAGTGCCACTGAAGGTAATTAATGAACCCTCAGACTCACTTTTTTGCACATGTGCATCAAGATTACCTGAGTTTTAGGTGAGTGTGTGCACTTTTTTGTTTTTAAAAGTGAGTCTATTTATTAGCTGTTTATATTACTTAAATTCTTTGTTGCTGTAACAGAAACCAAGCTTAGGAAACCTTGCTTGAGCAAAAATGAGGAATTAATAATATGGGTGTCTTGGAGAACCACAGCCAGGAATGTTCCTAGGCCTCAGAAAAATACTGGAACCAGTTACCAGGCAATGAAAATGGAAGCAGAAAGCTGATAGTAATTCCTTGCATCTCTTGCCTTGTCAGACTTCTCTGTTTTGTTCACCTCCCAACATAGCCTGCTAAATATGGTCCACATGATAGTCCATAGCCAAGCCACAGCTTGCCACAATGCTCACCCAGAGATACCCACTGGGAGCATTTTAGAATACGTCCCTTTAGGGTTTTCTCATGCATAAATGTATACTTTTAAACAAAATTAGGATTGTATATTATATATTCTTCCATAACTGATTTGCTGTACCTATCACTAAATGTACCACAAACATTTCCATTTCATCATCTATTTTTCTGCATGCTTATTTTTAATAGCTGACTAGTATTCTACCATATGGGTGTTCAGTAGACTCTCTCTTATCCAACTTGATCAGAGTAACTTAAACCTTTTAACTTACCACGTACCCCAGGCCATTTGTTTTAGATTAAGAAATATTTACCAATATAGAGAAAAGACTTTGGCATCATTAAAGTTTTCTCCCTTCATATCTTACAGTTGTTCACTATCACCTAACTCAACAGCATTATTATTATTTTTCTGAGAAATATAAATCTCTCTTTTGTCATTGCATTGGTGTACATCTTATTGAATTAAATTACATAATTACAATAAAAGCTATAGCAGCAAAAACAGGTTTGGGAACAAACACAACTGATTCCTGATGAGCATACAACTCACCTAGTGGGAGTGTAAGTGTGTGGGTTAGCTAAAGAGTGCTACCAGCTGTGAACACTCAGCAAGCATGCTGGGGCATTAGACAATACGTATATATAAAGAATAGAGAGTGATGGTTAATCCAGGGAGCTATGTAGATCTTAAAGAATACTTCTACTATACAGGAATTTATTTAACCAATTTCCTATGCTAGGTATCTAAAGGTTCTTTTCTTTCTCACTGTTAAAATATCCACGAAGATAATTCTTTTGTGCACTTTCATAATGATTCCTGGAATTGGAACTACTGGGTAAAATTACATACATTTAAAAGAATTTAAATGCACATTTTCAACTTGTTCCCCGAAAGGTTTCCCTGGACTTGATATTTTAAAACACAATTTAAAATAATAAGAGACCTTTCAGCAGGGAGTCTAATTAAGCAACCACCTTCGTTTTTCTGCATGTGGCAGGAATTTAAGTCTGATCCTTTATCCTCAAACAATGACTTCACCTCTTCCAAAATATGGCAGAAAAAGACCTTCCCTTTGTTTTCTGTGACAATAGCAACAGTTCCCACGAATGAAATTTATTTTTCACCTAGTAATTCAACCCATTTGGTTTTAGGATGTGGCCAGGCAAAATGAGCCAAAAATGCAAGATTAAGGCAACTTGATTTTTAGGCTGTGTATAAAGTTGAGCTTTGGGTTTGGCTGACACAAACAGTTTCCATGGTTTGGGAGTTTTTGTTGTAGCAACAAGTTCCTTGGGCAGCAGTCTGTAAAATGCAATGTGAGGAACATTTTGAACTCGGAGAGTAAAAGGATCAGATCAGGTGGTGTCTTGGACGGGTTCTCTGGAATTCCCATCCTACCACAAGGCCAAAAGGCCAAAAGTAAAACAGTCATCAGTTTCTCTGAAGAGTTTTTCCATTGTTTGGAACTTCCCAGTGGGAGCATTCAACTTGCTAATGTCAGCAGGGCTTGAATGGGGCACACTGGCTGAGGTACATGACTCAGATGATATGAAATCACTATATTACGGCGAATTTGAAGCAACTGCTCTCCTCTGTATTTGGGATGGCGAGGTGGGTGGCTGAGGGGGCCTGACTTGTTCCTCCCAAGGCTGTTTGTCAGCAGAGATCATGGGTGCGTGAGGCTTGGGGATGGATGATGGAGGACAGGCTGAAAGGAGGGAGGTTAGAGAAAGTGCTGAAGATGAGGCAGAAACACATGGCCCAGCCAGGTCACCCATCACAAGAGCTGAGCAATGTCAAGAACCAAGGAACTAGGTCAAAATGAGGGCATTTGACTAACCAGGAAAGTCGGTGGGCCAGTGGGATGAGGCCTGGGCAAATTCTGCTGAGAGGACATGGCACTGCCCGTTGAGGGCTTTTCTATAGGTTTGACAGACCCTGGGTGGGTAAATGTGCTCATTTACAAAGGGGGGTTGTGAAATGGGCCTCGATGGTCTTGAAAAGAATACGTGCAAATGGCGTAGGAGAGTTGGGGAATTTTTTATACTTCAAGTTTCGAAAGAGACGACAGAACAGGAGGGTCAGAAGGACCTATTTCTGGGAAGGCAATAATTCCTCATACCCGCAGGTCAGAGGATGAGAAGGTTCTCTGAATCCCTTTTCAATCTCTTTCTCAATTGCTTGTAAAAGCTTGAAATACCCTAATAGAAATTCAATGTTTTGAGGAACATGTAATATCTGAAAGTAGTTTTAAAGTGAAAGATACAAAATAGATAAATAAAACATGTATAAGATAAAATGAATAATGAAAAGTAGTTTATCATTGTCTTTAAAGTCCTTTGCAGGCTCTTCCTTCTCAGAGAAAACTGTTATCCTGATTTTCACATTGATCATCACCTTGCTGTTGCTTAAGATTTTACCTTTTATATATATATATAAATATATATATATTATTTATTTATTTATTTTTTTGCTGCATCGGGTCTTAGTTGCAGCACGCGGCCTTCTCTCTAGTTGTGGCATGCAGGTTCATTAGTTGTGGCGCTTGGGCCCAGCTGCCCCGTGGCATGTGGGATCTTAATTCCCTGACCAGGGATCAAACCGATGTCCCCTGCATTGCAAGACAGATTCTTAACCACTGGACCACCAGGGAAGTCCCAGATTTTACCTTTTATATTTAAACATATTGTTTGGTTTCACCTATATTTGAACTTTATATACGTGGACTCATACTATGTTCTGCAACTTAAAAAAAAATCAGTGGTATATCTCGGGATTCATCCATGTTCTTGGTGCGTCTGTAGTTCATTTGTCTCATTGCTATATGTAATTGTATTGAATGAGTATGCCACAATTTAAATTTTATTTTACAATTGATGGACATTTATATTGTTTCTAGATTTTTGCTATCACTAAACAGTGCTGCTATGAATATTCTTGCATGGGTCTTCTGGTGCATATGTGCAGGAGTTTCTCTAGATTTATTCCTAGGAGAGAAGATGTAGAATTGTAGGGGTCGTGCATCTTCAAATTTATTAGAAAATGTCAAAGTATTTTCCAAAGTGGTTGCCCCAATTTAAATTTCCATCAGTGCTGTATTAGTGTGAAAATCGTAACCAATACTTGCTATTTTTCAGAATTTTTAATTTCTTGCTTTTCTGGTAGGCATGAAATGCTGTTATAATTGTACCGTTCATTTGCAGCTTTCTTACTGTTACTAAGTTGATATTTTTACATTTATTGATATATTTTCTCTTTTGTAATGTCTGTTCAAGCTTTGGCCATTTTCTTTTTTTATTTGTAGAATCTCTTTATATATTCTGAATATTAAACATTGGTCTGTTGTGTATGGTGCAAATGTCTTCTCCCAGTTGGTGGTTTATCTTTTTACTCTCTTTATGATGTCCTTCAATGTACAGAAGTACTTAATTTTCATATAGTTGTTGTTTGCCAAGTCTTTCCTTTATGGTTTGTGCTTTTAAGCCTTATTTTAGAAAATGTTTCCTTATCTCATGGTCATAAAGATATTCTATTTTTTATTTCCTTCAAATGTTAAAGTGTCGCCATTCTCTCTTAAGTCTCTAATTCACCTGGGATTGATTATCATATAAGCTGTGAGGAAGAGATCCAATTTGATCAGTTTTCCTTATGGATAACCAGTTGTTCCAGTACCATTTTAAAAAAAGTTCATCCTTCCTTTACTGTTCTGTCATCTCTCTCTGCCATAAACCACATGCGTGTTCTGTTCCATTCTATCCCTTACTAATACTCTATTGTTTGCACTGAGGTAGCTGTATAATAATTCTTGACATGCGATTAGGTAAATTTTTCCACTCCCAACCCATTTTTTACCAAGATACTCCTCACTGCTTTTAGTTCTTTGTACTTCCATATGTATTTTACGCACAGCTTGTATAGTTATATATCTACCCACATACATACAAAAGGGAAAATTAAAAATATATCTCTTGGGATTTTGATTTACTTTGCTTTGTATTTATAGATTTTAGGAGAACTGGCAACTTTACAGTACTGAGTTAACCAATTCATAACATGATCTAATGCTATATTTATTTTTTATCTTTGAAATAACATTTTGTAACTTTCTCTATGAAGGCCTTGCATATTTTTTTGCTAGCTATATAGCTCTATATACTTTTATCAATTTTTTTATTGAAGTATAGTTGATTTACAGTGTTGTGTTAATTTCTGCTGTACAGAAAAGTGATTCAGTTGTACATATATATATTATTTTTAAAATATTCTTTTCATTATGGTTTATCATAGGATATTGAATATAATTCTCTGGGCTATACAGTAGGACTTTGTTGTTTATCCATTCTATATATAAAAGCTTACATCTGGTAACCCTAACCTCCCACTCCATCCCTCCTTCAACCCCCTCCCCTGTGGCAATCACCAGTCTGTTCTCTATGTCCATGATTCTGTTTCTGTTTCATAGATAGGTTCATTTGTGTCATATTTTAGATTCCACATGTAAGTGATATCATATGGTATTTGTCTTTCTCTTTCTGACTTACATCACTTAGTATGATAATCTCTAGTTTTTTTTTGTTTTTTTTTTTTGCGGTACGTGGGCCTCTCACTGTTGTGGCCTCTCCCGTTGCGGAGCACAGGCTCCGGATGCGCAGGCTCAGCGGCCATGGCCCAAGGGCCCAGCTGCTCCGCGGCATGTGGGATCTTCCCGAACCGGGGCACAAACCCATGTCCCCTGCCCCGGTAGGCGGACCCTCAACCACTGCGCCACCAGGGACGCGCCAATCTCTAGTTTTAAATGGCATTATTTTGTTCTTTTTTATGGCTGAGTAGTATTCCATTGTATATATGTACCACATCTTCTTTATCCATTCATTTGTTGATGGACATTTAGGTTGTTTCCATGTCTTGGCTATTGTGAATAGTGCTGCTATGAACATAAGGGTGCTTGTATCTTTTTGAATTATAGTTTTGTCTGGATATATGGCCAGGAGTGGGATGGCTGCATTATATGGTAAATCTATTTTTAGTTTTCTGAAGAACCTCCATACTGTTTTCCACAGTGGCTATATCAACTTACATTCCCAACAGTGTAGGGGGGTTCCCTTTTCTCCACACCCTCTCCAGCATTTGTTATTTGTAGACTTTTTAATGATGGCCATTCTGACTGGTGTGAAGTGGTACCTCACTGTAGTTTTGATTTGCATTTCTCTAAGAATTCGTGATGTTGAGCATCTTTTCATGTACCTATTGGCCATCTATATGTCTTTGGAGAAATGTCTATTTAGGTCTTCTGTCCTTTTTTTGATTGGGTTGTTTGTTTTTTTGTTGTTGAGTTGTATGAGCTGTTTGTATATTTTGGAATTAAGCCCTTGTTGGTTGCATCATTTGCAAATATTTTCTCCCATTCTGTAGGCTGTCTTTTCGTTTTGTTTATGGTTTCCTTTGCTGTCCAAAAACTTGTAAGTTTGATTAGGTCCCATTTGTTATTTTTGTTTTTATTTCTATTGCCTTGGGAGATTGACTTAAGAAAACATTGGTATGATTTATGTCTGAGAATGTTTTGCCTATGATCTCTTCTGGGAGTTTCATGGTGTCATGTCTTCTGTTTAAGTCGTTAAGCCATTTTGAATTTATTTTTGTGTATGTTGAGAGGGTGTGTTCTAACTTCATTGATTTACATGCAGCTGTCCAACTTTCCCAACACCATTTGCTGAAGAGACTGTCTTTTTCCCATTGCATATTCTTGCCTCCTTTGTTGAAGATTGATTGACTTAAATAGGTGTGTGGGTTTGTTCCTGGGCTCTCTGTTCTGTTCCATTGATCCATATGTCTGTTTTTGTGCCAGTACAACACTGTTTTGATTACTGTAGCTTTGTAGTATTGTCTGAAGTCTGGGAGGGTTATGCCTCCTGCTTTGTTCTTTTTCTTCAGGATTGCTTTGGCAATTCTGAGTCTTTTATGGTTCCATATGAATTTTAGAATTATTTGGTCTACTTCTGTGAAAAATATCGTGGGTAGTTTGATAGGGATCACATTAAATCTGTAGATTGCTTTGGGTAGTATGGCTATTTTAACAATATTAATTCTTCCAATCCAAGATACAGCTCTGTATTTTTAATGCTATTGTAAAACAGCATTTTTAAGATCATGCTTCAGAATTCTTTGTTCATATATTATATATCTAAAACTGTGAGCCTGAACATACAGCACATGTGAGAGATGATGTTGATTTGAACTAAGGTGGGGGAGGTAAAGATGGAGGTGGTGAAATTGTGCACATATATTAAAGATCAAGTCATCAGGGTTTGTTGATATAGTAATACAGTGTGATATTGATAGCTTCTATATATTTGTATGTATATGGGGAATTTTTTCTAAGAGCTCATATTTTGAAACCTTTATCTTTGGCAATATTTTGTACTTGGGTCAAAAATGATTTCCATCAGAGAAAATTTTCTCTTGCTTCAGCCAAGCTTCTGGGCAACTACTGACCCCAAAACACTTTAAACCAAATATTCATGTTGAGGAGTTTTGGATGGCCTAGGTAGCATGAAGCCACATGAAATCTGGCTTGTGGTTAAGAATACTTAAGGGAGACTTTTTCTCCTTTCTACCCTCCCCACAGTTTGAGAGAGGTACTTTTCCTTACATTACCCAGGGATGGGGGCTGGATTATTTCTAGTCCACCTCTTAAGTGAGTATGTAGCCCTGTGAACCCCAGATTCAATGGACATGTCTTAATAGGCTCCCCACTGTCTGTGTACTATCTTTCTCCCTGAAGCCTTTGCAGCATGAAAACTGAAACTCAGTTTTACTGGGGTTTGGCAAATCCCTGAGAGCAAAAGCCAACCTAACTGCTCTGCTTACACTTGTGGCTTCTTGCTTTAAATTTAGGTTTTTTGGCCTCAGAGGATGCCTTCCTTTCTGGACAGCTCATCAACAAATGTAAAAGATGCTAAAAGACATTTTATCCAGGATTTCTAGTTGTTTCCAGTGATAGAATTGACTAGGGTCTCTAGCCCGCCATGCTGTCAGAAATGATACTGACTTCGCTCCTTTAAGTTGAGGCTTTGGTTCTTGTTAAAATGCAAATATACATGTTTGAGATCGCATGTTAAAGCAGTGTTTCTCACAGTGTCATCTTAAAACTAATTCCTTAAAAATCATCTGGCATGCTTGTTAAAATGCTGATCGTGGGTCACATTGCAAACTTCCTGATACAAACCTTGAGATAGAAAGGAAAAATTTTTATTAAGCATTTCAGTGGAGAATAACGTGGTTATCTGTTATGCCTTTGTAAAAATTAGTTTCAGGATCCTTTTCTGAAACAAGTTTTCACAATAAAAATGCTTAGGAATATTTGATATCTGTAGGAAAAACCGCTTCCTGATATTGAAATGAAAGAAATTGCTTTTCTCTGGAAGGAGTCCAGCATTCACTGATTCCATTTCCCTGACTGGTCTAGTGGGAGTGCTGCCAACCATTCTCACCTATACCTATAGGTTATATACTCTCAAAGCCAGTGGTTGACTTGTTTTACTGTATTTTCTTGAGACCATCCAAAGAAATGTGAAGGAGTCTCATTTTTCAGTCACATTTAGAGAGAAACCATGGAGCCTCAGAAAGGTTAAATACCTCCTCCTTCTAGAAAGAGGAAAAAAAAAAACCTTTACACTTTCTTATAAAAATATGTTTGAGCATAACTCCAATTATTCTCTTAGGAGAAATTCTTTGTAATGGATTTACTAGGTTGCAAGGTATACATATTTTAAGACTCCCCATCCCCTAATAAAAATAGCTTTATTATCCTGATTATAAAAAAAAATACTGGAATAAGCTCAATGTCAGATATCTACAGGCACTTCAGAAAGATCTAAGAAGAAATTAAAATTACCTCAACCTGCCACCCAGAGAAAACCATGGCTAAACATGTTCATATATTATATATCTTGTTAGATTTTTTCTTATGCATACAAATATTTTATTTTTTAAAACAGAATGATCCTGTTTATAATCTGATATTTAAAATCAGTGTTATATTGTGAATCTCTTCCCATGTCTGTAAATGTGAGTTTTGGAAAATTGCATCGTATTTTGTAGGTGTCCTACACAACATGCTTAGCATCTAGCAGAACACCTGATACTAGCAACAAATACTTGCCGTGCTTGTAACTCCTCCTGAGCAGTCGACTCCTATCTTTGCAGAAAGGGCAGCCATTAGGCATTCACATTTTATACCATTTGTTCCCTCCTCTCCTCAGTCTTTGCCGGTTGCATGAGAGGTCCATAGAGGCCCTGGAGAATCCACAGGCTGGCCAGGAGGCCTAAGGTGTAGTCTCATAAACAAAGGATGAGCTAGCTAATGAGATTCCATTTCTTAAGAATTTAAATTCAGAAATACTCAGAAGAAGAGACAGCACAGCAGGAGCACAATGGAAGAGTCATCTTATAGTGCAAGAATGGAGAGGTCATAAAGGACCAAGTTTAGGGCACATTCACAAAAAAACAGAAACTGTGAGGTGAAGATAAGATATGGAGAGAGAGGAAGCCAGTTGGAAGAGTTCAGGAAGAAGTCAGTGGAGGGTAGCTGAGTCAGTTCACGGTGGAGCATTAGAGCAAAATCTGCATCCTCAGTCTGTGGGTCCTTCCGTTGGGTCACCTCCCACTTAGACTGGGTGTGGTCCACTCCTATAGTGGCTCCTATTGTTTGATTTCCATTTGATCCCATCTCCCTAGGACTCCAGGTATTCTTACAACCCCATCCACTAATTCATCCACCCGTAGACTGAAGTTTCAGTGAGTTTCTGCTCCCTGAAGGCTAAAGAATATAAATAACAGTTATTTTGATCGTTTAGACACAACAGTTACTTAAGGGAGTGGATTTTTGGTTTTAGATTTATAGTTTTTTCTATGTGTGCCTGTGTGTGTGAATTTTTTGTTTAATTTCTAATTTCATCATAATATGATTAGGAGGTTTTCTTTGTGGTTGAGAATAGTATATATTTCTGCATATGCTAAAGGAATGTGCATCCTCAATTTGAAGGTACAATATTTTATTCATTTATTAAAAAATTTTTTTTCCATTAAAAAATTATTTTATATTAGAGTATAGCTGATTAACAATGTGTTAGTTTCAGGTGTACAGCAGAGTGATTCAGTTATACATATACATGTATCTATTCTTTTCCAAATTCTTTTCCCATTTAGGTTATTGCAGGGTATTGAGCAGAGTTCCTTGTGCTGTACAGTAGGTCCTTGTTGGTTATCTATTTTAAATATAGAGGTATGTAGATGTCAGTCCCGAACTTCCAGTCTATCCCTCCCCCACCCCCCATAACCATAAGTTTGTTCTCTAAGTCTGTGAGTCTGTTTCTGTTTTATAAATAAGTTCGTTTGTATCATTCTTTTTTTAGAGTCTGCACATAAGTGATCTCATATGATATTTGTCTTTCTCTGTCTGACTTACTTCACTTAGTATGATAATCTCCAGGTCCATCCATTTTGCTGCAAATGGCATTATTATTTTTTATGGCTGAATAGTATGCCATTGTGTGTGTGTGTGTGTGTGTGTGTATATATATATATATATATATATATACCACATCTTCTCTATCCATTCATCCATCAATGGACATTTAGGTTGCTTCCATGTCTTGGCTATTATAAACACTTCTTCAGTGAACATTGGGGTGCATGTATCTTTCCAAATTATGGTTTTCTCCAGATATATGCCCAGGAGTGGGATTGCTGGATGATATGGTAGCTCTATTTTTAGTTTTTTAAGGAACCCCCATACTGTTTTCCATAGTGGCTGAACCAATTTACATTCCCACCAACAGTGTAGAAGGGTTCCCTTTTCTCCACACTTTCTTCAGCATTTATTGTTTGTAGACTTTTTGATGATGGCCATTCTGACTGCTGTGAGGTGATATCTCATTGTAGATTTGATTTGCATTATTTGCATTTCTCTAATAATTAGCAATGTTGAGCATCTTTTCATGTGCCTCTTGGCCATCTGTATGTCTTCTTTGGAGAAATGTCTATTTAGGTCTTCTACCTATTTTTTTTGATTGGGTTGTTTGTGTTTTTGATATTGAGCTGCATGACCTGTTTGTAAATTTTGGAGATTAATTCCTTGTCAGTTGCATCGTTTGCAAATATTTTCTCCCATTCTGTGGGTTGTCTTTTCATTTTGTTTATGGTTTCCTTTGCTGTGCAAAAACTTTTGAGTTTAATTAGGTCCCATTTGTTTATTTTGGTTTTTGTTTCCATTAGTCTAGGAGATGGATGCAAAAAATATTGCTGCAATTTATGTCAAAGAGCATCCTGCCTATATTTTTCTCTATGGGTTTTATAGTATCTGGTCTTACATTTAGGTCTTTAATCCACTTTGAGTTTATTTTTGCGTATGGTGTTAAAGAATGTTCTATTTTCATGTTTTTACATGTGACTGTCCAGTTTTCCCAGCATCATTTATTGAAGAGACCATCTTTTCTCCATTGTATATTATTGCCTCCTTTGTCATAGATTAATTGACCATAGGTGTGTGGGTTTATTTCTGGGTTTTCTATCCTGTTCCATTGATCTTTATTTCTGTTTTTGTGCCAGTTCTATACTGTTTTGATTACTGTAGCTTTGTAGTATAGTCTGAAGTCAGGGAGCCTGATTCCTCCAGCTCTGCTTTTCTTTCTCAAGATTGCTTTGGCTATTTGGGGTCTTCTGTGTCTCCATACAAATTTTAAGATTTTTTTGTTCTAGTTCTGTGAAAAATGCCATTGGTAATTTGATAGGGATTGCATTGAATCTGTAGATTGCCTTGGGTAGTATAGTCATTTTGACAATATTGATTCTTCTGATCCAAGAACATGGTATCCCTTTCCATCTGTTTGTGTCTTCTTCGATTTCTTTCATCAGCATCTTATAGTTTTCTGAGTACAAGCCTTTTGCCGTCTTAGGGAGGTTTATTCCTAGGTATTTTATTCTTTTTGATGTGATGATACATGGGATTGTTACTTTAATTTCTCTTTCTGATCTTTTGTTGTTAGTGTATAGAAATGCAACAGATTTCTTTGTATTTATTTTATATCCTGCAACTTTAAAGGAACAATGTTTTTTGTTTTTTTTTGTTTGTTTTTTTTTTTTGGTACGCGGGCCTCTCACTGTTGTGGCCTCTCCCGTTGCAGAGCACAGGCTCCGGACGCGCAGGCTCAGCGGCCATGGCTCATGGGCCCAGCCGCTCTGCAGCATGTGGGATCTTCCCAGACAGGGGCACGAACCCGTGTCCCCTACATCGGCAGGCAGACTCTCAACCACTGCGCCACCAGGGAAGCCCAAGGAACAATGTTTTAAATTAAGTTCATGAGATATATTTTTAAAATACTCTGTCTTTATTTTAGTTTTCTAATCAGTACCTAAAAAGTAGGCTGTTAAAGTCTTCACTACTATACTGTTTCTGCCCATCTTTTCTTCTTATATTTCCAATTGTCACTTTATATAATTTGATGTAGTATTTCATTTCCTTAAGTGCTTTTTCTATTTAATGTCAGTTGCCTTGATACCTTTTTTCTGATGTTAATATGACCACCTTGCTTTCTTTTTCTGTGTATTTTTTGGTATGTCTTTAGTCATCCTTGTATTTTAACTTTTCCATATCACATTTTTGCATTGTTTCTCTTATCAAAAGTATAGAGATCCTGTTGATATTTTTGTGGACCTATGTGAACGTCTCTGGAATTAATAGGATGAGTTCAGACACTGTGTAGCCATCCTCAAGCCCATTTGATCTTCTTCCTGGGTCCACAGTTTCCCTTGGTTCTGAGTATGGGTGTGTGACTGAGTTCTGGCTAACAGAATATGGTAAAGGTGAAATGCATGATCCTTTTGCTCTTTCTGGTCTGCATGGCAATGCCCAAGTCCACCTTGTAAACCACAGGTGAAATAGCAGAGTCTCTATTAATCTGAGTCCCTGAATATCTGCATGGGGCAGAGCCCCTCTACTGCCAACTGGACTATATGTAAGAGAGAAATAAACTTCTATTGTGTAAAGCCACTCAGCTTCTAATATCATGGCAGCTAGTGTGAACTAATGCAAGAAATGGTAAAGAAAGTGGGTGCTACCATAACAACAAAACTAAAACACAGAATACTGTCTTAACAGTTGAGGAGTGGACAATAAGGAAACTGATATTGAAAGCTAGAGGATGGAGACTCATTTGCAATGGCAAAATATTTGGGAAAATTTTTGTCAGTGATACCTGTAAAGTAGATAAAATGCCTAATAAGCCCATAGTTCTATGGGAAGAAATTGAATAAAAGAATGTTAGTGCTGTATTCTAGCTGAGAGTGGCTATATTTTGCAAGGTTTTAAGAGCAAGAGCTCAAGAAAGAACTGCCTGGCTCAAAAGCAGAAAAGAAAGAAACTAGAGAGAGTCCAGAAATTTGGGGCTTTTCGAGTAGGAAGAGTTGACGGTCTTTAGAGCCCAAAGGGCAGGAAACTAGTTTGAAAGAAGATTTTGAGAAGTTATAGCCCTTCAAGACTCAGTCCCAAGGCAAAGAATTCATTAAGGGTGTGGTATTCCCTCCCCAAATAGCCACCATTAAATTGAGAAAAAGTGGAAAGAGTGGAGTGAGAAAAAAAATAGATTTGAGAGTTATGTCTAGGAAAGAAATTTGGGTGTGGTTACTGACACACAGAGCTTGCTGGAAGCAAGTAAATTAGAAGCTATTAAGGGTTTGGAGAGAATTAGATAGCCAAAGAACCATAGGAACCTGGATGTCATAGAAATCTCTCTGACTAGAGTGGATGGTGGATGGAGGTGACACGTGCGATCATGATACAGCAGCCAAAGACTGCTTTATAGTGGGCAAAGTGGCCAGTTCCATTTGGAACTCTTTCCAGGCAGTTTCTGCTCTGTTTCATAAAGCTGCTGTACAAGAAGCCAAGTTCTGAAGATCGTTTGCCTTTCTGCTCCACTTACTGCCCACACATCAGAGAGTCCCACAGCACTAGGAAGCAGCCCAGGCCTGAAGGCTTTCTCTTTGCTCTTGGCTGCACTCAGCCCCAGGCCTTCTGTGTAGGTCCTATAGAATGCTTCTGATCTGCAACAAGAAAGAGGTTTCAAGGGAGCCAGCTTCAGCCATTCTACAGCTATCTTTCACCCCCACCCAAACTTAGAAGTGTGACTAAGGTTCCCTGAGCCTCCCTTCACTTCTTTCTTTTTCTTTTTAATTTTTAACAGCTTTCTGGAGCTCTAATTCACACACCATACAATTCACCCAAAGTATACAATTCAATGATTTTTAGTATATTCACAGAAAAATGCAACCATCACCACTGCAGATTTTAGAACATTTTCATCACCTCAAAAAGAAACATGTACCCTTTGGCTATCACTCCCTATTCCCCCCTCCCTGCTCCGCAGCATCTAAGCAACCACTAATCTACTTTCTCTATGGACTTCCTGATTCTGGACTTTCATTTGAATGGAATCATATAGTATGTGGCTTCTTTCACTTAGGTTTTTAAGGTTCATGCATGCTTACTTTAGCATGTATCAATACTTCATTTCTTTTATGGATAAATAATATTCCATCATATGAATATATCACATTTTGTTTATCCATTTGTCTGCTGGTGGGCACTTGGGTGTTTCCACCTTTTGGCTATTATGAATAATGCTGCTATGAACATTTGGGTACAAGTTCCCTTTGCTTATTTCTGGAAAATTCCTGTTCTTTTCAAGGAGGAAATTTCCACATTACCACTTAGGGCTTTCCTTTAATTTGCTTCCCTCTTCAATCCATGAGGAATTCCTGGGGGCTCCAATCAAGATGGTGGAATAGAAGGATGTGGAGCTCACCTCCTCCCATAAATATATTAGGAATTCCTTGAAGTCCTGGCATATTGATGGTACTCTTTCTTGTTTCCAGGGCTGATGTGGGTTTTCCCCTATTTTAATATTCTTTTGATAATTTTAGTCATGATCTGGAAGGGAAGGATTTTGCTCACTTTGCTTTTTTTTTTTGATAAATTTTATTTATTTATTTATTTATTTATTTTTGGCTGCATTGCGTCTTTGTTGCTGTGCGTGGACTTTAGTTGCGGCAAGTGGGGGCTACTCTTTGTTGCGGTGTGTGGGCTTCACATTGCAGTGGCTTCTCTTGTTGCGGAGTACGGGCTCTAGGTGCCCTGGCTTCAGTAGTTGTGGCATGTGGCTCAGTAGTTGTGGCTCACGGGCTCTAGAGTGCAGGCTCAGTAGTTGTGGCACACGGGCTTAGTTGCTCCGCGGCATGTGGGATCTTCCCAGACCAGGGCTCGAACCTGTGTCCCCTGCATTGGCAGGCGGATTCTTAACCACTGCACCACCAGGGAAGTCTGCTAGCTTTGCTTTAAGTACCTCTGTTACTGAAGTCTCTTCTTGTACCCTTAACAAGAGGATATTGAATATAAGTTAACTGGTTTTTTTTAATGACTCAAATTCATCACCATAAACCTGAATTATTCACTGAATTAATTAAGGGTCCACTGATACACATAATTATGTTTATTTCATGAAATGGCCTTAGAAAACGTATTTTCCCCATACTTATGATCATCTTGAGAGCAGTAGTACTAATAATTTATTGAGCACTCAGTATATAGTGAGCCAAGGATGGCAAATGGTAGGTAGAGAATGGTATTTATATATTTTAAATCTTATATGCTATAATTAGGACAAAAATTACACCAATATAATCTATTGAAACTTTTAAAATAAACAAGTACATAGAAAAATGAATAATTACAAATAACGGTAAATTCTGTGAAGGGAATTAACAGGGTGAGGTGAGAGAGGACAAGAAGGAGGAACCTACTCTATTAGAGTGTTCTGGGAAGAATTAGCCAAGGAGAATTTACCATTTAACCAAGTATTGCAATAAAATTGATTACTAAGATTTAAAAAAATGTTTTAAATCTGAATCTTTTCATTTAATATCTGGGCAATACTTCGATGATGAAGTGAAGTTAAGCAGGCAATCAGTTTTCAGTTTTGCACTTCTGGAGAAAAGGTTTTCTCAATGCTGAATTTGGTAGATCCTGACCTCTGGGTAAGCAGGTCTTCCTGCGGTGCAGGTGGTGGTCATTAGTGCTGTTCACAAATCTTCCCCTCCAGGAACGTGGTGGGATTGTGCTTCCCTGCCCTTTTGAAGTTGGGCGTGGCCACATGATTTGCCTTGACCAATGAAATTTGAGTAGAAGTGATGTGCGTCACTTCCGGGAGGAAGCATTACGAGCACCCTCTTTCCGTAGTTCTTTTCCCAGCCCTGGGTGAAGAGGGAACCTTCTTCAGTTTTGCTGAGTGAGGATGGCAAGCAGAGCCCTCTGCCAGCCTGCTTCCGACCTGCCGTGTGAGCGACCTAGAAACCCTTGCTGTGCTAGGCCACTGAGATTCTGGAGTTGTTTAGCTTATTCCGATTCAGCACATGAAGCTCAGGATATGGTCACTTTATAAAATCAAGATAAGTCCAGCCTTTCTAGGAGTTGCCTCCTCCCCCATATCCTCAGAAGTTTCCAAGTTCCAGTATTTATGGTAGCTTCACTGGCTCTTTCCTTACCTGGGTGCACCACCTGGCTGTCACCCTGTGAAGCAGCCTTGCACTGTAGCCCTCCTGGCCTGGAAGTCCACCTGCCATGGAGGGGCTTCTCATCTCTGCGGTAGCTCTTCTTGCATGTGGACCTTGAGTCTCAGCCTCTTTCGGTTGGTGGTTTAGTAGGACCAGAAGCATTTGCCCTGGAACAGAAACTGAGCTCCTGAGATGGCCCACCCTCCTCTCTTTTCCCTTCAGAACAACTATCCATCTTCTCCTTTTCACCCTTTAGTGGATACCCCTCCTGGGTGGTTACACTCCGTGTTCCAGACCCTTAGAGGAGAGCTCATCCTACTCCTTCCTTTTTGAAGATTGTATATAGTTTGTCCCCACCATCTCAGTGAATCAGAGAATGATTCTGGGAATAACCTTTTTTTCTTCCGAATCAGCAGTGAGGGATGGGTGGGTAGGGACGCCTGCTTCACCAGTTTCACCTGTTTATCTAACTTTGTCTTCCCTTTTTGTTCTTACTAACCACTTCTTAGAGTTTAGTAATAAGCTTACGCACATCTGGAGGACCAGGCTGTTACTCTGTGAAAAAATATATCTCGCACTCTCCTGTGGCTTGATACAGGAAAATTTAAAAAGTGAAATGCATAATCCTTGAGTACAAAATGCTTACAACTTTGTTGGAGAAAGAACTTGTATATGTGAACTAATGCGTAAATGAAAGAGTATTACATTTTAGCATTGAGTCTATATCAGTAAATTCTATGTCATATTGTTTAGACAGTTGAACAATTGGGCAGTAGTTGATTAGGTGAAAACTGCATAGTGTCAGTTTTATTAATAAGGTAAATAAGCCTTGCTGAGGTGTTGAAGGAAGAAATTGCTGCATTCTCTTTCTCCTCCTCTGGGATGTGAAAACAATAAAACTACTGATTAGATTTCAGAAGAAATAGAGAAATAGAACATTTTGCTTCATTGGGTGACAGGATCTGTACTGAGACAAACCGCCCTAGTCCACATGTGGGTACAGACAGACCAAGCACTTTAGTGAAATTGTTTTCTCCAATTTCTGTAAGAACTACTAAGAGCATAGTGAAAGTGAAAAACTAAGAGCATAGTGGAAGTTCAGATCCTTGACCTTCATTGTATGGAAATTACAGCCTGTGCATCAGTGGAAAGGCAAAGGCAGCCATTTTTCTTAGCCTCCTAAGAAAATATATTGCAGAAAACATTCTGTCTTCTAAGGATATGTGACTTGTACACTCTCCTCTTCAGGGAGTCCCACAGCATCATGCTGTTGAACTCCTCCTCGTGGCTTTGTTGTTATCAGAAACCGTGTTCCAAAGAGGAATTTCTCCTTCTCACTCTTGCAGATTTAAAAGTTTGCATGTGTTGTGTTGCTCTTTAGCACCAATCAGCAAAGCTTATGGGAAAAGAAAGTGTCTCCAAGAACAGGACAGAAAAGTGTGAGAAAAATAACTGTCATCACACTCCTAGCCTTTCTGAGCCATTAATTTGGTTGTAGATTTCTCCAGAGCAACTCCCATCTCTATCCCTGTTCTAGTCACTCATGGGAGAACAAAAGGTCAGCATTTGCTGTGAACACATCATGCATTTTGACTTGGGCAGGACTAGCTTTCATACAAAACAGCTGAAATAGGGAATTCCAGTCCATGTTCTTCTCCGCCAGGGCCATCTGTATCCACTTCAGTCTGGGCAGCATCTGCCCCAACCCCTTCCTCCTTGTGTTTCCCGAGGCTCCATTTTTGGCTCTGGCTTGTGCCAAGCAGCACCGCCCATGCTTTTGTGCAATGGACATGATTTTGGGTGCACTGGAGGCTGCTACCCGGTCTCATTACCTGTCCCAGACTTGCTCCCTCTCTGATTATCTTTGCTTTTGAAATCCCTGCGTGAACTCCTGTTATCACCTCTCTCTCCTCCACCACCTTGATTCTACTCCTCAGTTCACAGGTAGACTTGTGACCTCTGAGGATTCCTAGGACTGACCTTGCACACCCCAGGATCTTTTTGGTCCAGTTTCCATATCTTATGTGCCCAAGTAACTTCAATCCCTCCCCTTAGCCATCCCCTCTAAAGCACTGCTTTCCCTATCACCTCCATGCAGGTGATCTTCTCTTCTGAGCTCGTCCTATGTTTCCAGCGACTGCTTTGATATCTTCTTCCGCGTGCCCATTGGATGCTCATCTACAGTATTTCCCAAACTCACCTTCCCTTTTCTAACTCCCGTGTTCCACCTCAGCATCACCCCTCTTTCAGCCACATAGCTCCTTCCTCCCAGAGTGCATCCCCTCCCCCTGCCCCAGCCTCATTCTAGGAATGGCTCCTCGTCCTCTAGGCTCAGCGTCGTGTCACCTGCACAGAGAATGTGCCCCAGACCACCCTGAGCAGAGCCCTCCTCTGGTCATCTCTCTCGTCACCCTGTTAACTTCCATCATAGTACTTATCACCACCTGTGATTATTTTTTCTTTTATTGTCTGCGATTTGATTTCCTGACTAGATTATAAGCTTCATAAGGCAGGACCTAAGTCTGTTCTGTTCAGCACTAAATACTCCAAGAGCAATGCCTGGCACATAGCAAGAGCATAATGGTTATGTGGTGGCTGGATGGATGAATCTTCCTGCCCCCCCAGACCCTGGACTTCAGAGTCACGTTGACTTTCTCCTCTCCCTTGCTCTCCACATTGAATCTCAAGCTTGTTAACTCTCTTACTCAAAACCAGGCCCTCCTTTCTGGATTATTATAATAGTCTTATAACTAGTGGTCCATATTATCTGTTCCCTCTGCTGTCTTTGTTGCTCATTACTGCCTGGTGACATTTCTTGAAATATTGGTCATAACCATTACTTTTCATTTTCAAAAATCTTCACTTCTCTTGCACCTTAGCCTGATGTTGATGTCCCAGTTTTCTTTTCCATCACATCTCCTCCCATGCCCTCTATCTAGTCAAGCTGCATCTGAGTTGCACTGTTCACACCTTGTCAACCTGCCTGTGTGCACATGTTTCTGTCATCTGTACCCTCCTCCACCTCCCCTTATCCATCTATAAGCCACCACACCCAGCCAGAGTTAGATCCTGCTCTCTCAGAATTCTCTGAAGATTTTTTTTTTTTTTTTTTGCGGTACGCGGGCCTCTCACTGTTGTGGCCTCTCCCGTTGTGGAGCGCAGGCTCCGGACGCGCAGGCTCAGCGGCCTTGGCTCACGGGCCCAGCCGCTCCGCGG